>NW_027361765.1:14585000-14892500 GCF_039654945.1 Dendrobates tinctorius
GAGCTGGGTATGCCGGCAAGTTGGAGGCGGTTACCAGGGCTCCTATGGCCACTGGATTAGGGTCCTGCGAAACATTTTCTTTACTTCTAAAAAATATTTATATTGTTCATGATAATATTTCTAATTGTAAATCCTCCTCTTTACAACTACAGTTCATTTTACTTTCTCATAAAATTGTGAACAGACTCGAGATGTTTCTAAGACAAGAATTCTGCTGGTACCCAGCCAAGGAAAGGTATTATTGATGCCATCTGTTAAGATGGGTGCCAAAATCTGGCATTTTTTTTAACTCAAGGACCATATTAATTTTGCTCATTATTACTAACATTAAGATATTTTAATCACCTTAAATTGGATTACCTCTACAATGTAGCTAACATAATAACTCACCTGATTGATGTTATGCAAACTGGCAAGGTGCGAAACATTGCCAACATTGTAAAAGCTGGTTAAGAGATAAATCTGTTTGAAGCTCTCTAAAGTCTAACAATCAAACAATAATGGAATCAGTCATGATGCTTGAGATAAAGCGGAATAGTCATAATAGCTCCATGAAAATGTTGCTTAATTCACCAACAATATGTTATAGAGGAAAGAAAGCTAAGACAATTGATATATGGTTATAAGGTGAAGGAATGCATAAAACATGCAACTTAATGACTAAAATTTTAAAGGGAATCTGTCACCAGGTTTTTGCTACCTCATCTGAGAGCAGCACAGCATAGGAAAAGAGACCCTGATTTCAGCGATGTATCACTTAAGGGCCTGTCACACTTAGCGATATCGCTAGCAATATTGCTATAACTTGTGACGTTATAGCGATATTGCAATATCGCTGTGTGTGATACTTACCTACGACCCGCTCCCCCGCTGGTTATCGCTGATCGCGTGAGAACGTCCAGGACCGCTTCTCGTCGTCAGCTTCCTGCGGCGCTTCCTGTGGAGAGACGAGCGTGAAGCCAAGCAGGAGGACGTCAGGATCACCTAGTGTGACAGGTAAGTAGCGATCCCCGTCCCCTGCGATGTCGCTGGTGAGATCTGCCTGTGTGGCAGCTCACTAGCGACCACTTAGCGATGCACCAGCGATCCTGACCGTGTCATATCGCTGGTCGGGATCGCTGGTGCATCGCTAAGTGTGACAGTACCTTTAGGTTACTGGATGTACCAGTTGTAGCACAATCAGAGTTTTTAATTGTAGCAGAGTTCAGAAACTAACCCTGACCACACCACAGATATCTATGTATATTATGTATAGACAGTGAGCTGCTTATCAGAGGAGGGGCGTGGTCAGACCAGGGTTCATGGGAGCTGTAGTCCAGGCAGTGATAATCCCCTGGTGAAAAAAAAAAAACATTTTTAAGGTTACAAAAGCACACAGCCTCATAAGTAACACATCGCTGAAATCTGTGTCTCAGCCCCTAGCTCATGCTGTTCTCATATTACATAGCAAAAACCTGCTGACAAATTCCATTTGAAATCTTTTTGTCTTAAGGGTGCCAGTGGGCAGCCTCACTCAATGACTGACAGCCTGTATGGTCATGTGTCCAAAGATAGCTGACAATTAATGATAAGATTTCCCATCCCATGGATGCCTATGGCTCGAAGGAATGGAAACTTAAATCAAGAAGCTATATGTTTTACTCAATCTTTTATCACAAAAATAAATGCCAATCTGCTAAGTTCCTCCTGCTTTATAACATGCTGCTGGCCAATCAGATTCCATGTTTAAGGTGATGGTTACCTTTAAAGGGAATATGTCAGTGGTGTTTTGCTGTGTAATATGAGGACAGCATGAGGTAGGGGTTAAAATGCTGAGTTAAATATCTGTCACTCATTAGGCTGTGAGCTGTTGTTTACTTACAGTGAAGGCATTATCGCCAGGACATTACTATTGCAGTGACTAGCAAAAGCCTGATAACAGATTAGTTTAATTATATCTTTTATATCTTGATTCTTATGGTTGCTGTTTCTGCAGGGTATAATGTCGATAAATTTAAAGCTGAAGCATTATCTGTGGAACTATAATAAAGCTAATGACCTTCCACTCTTACATGGTGATCTATGTATATCGTTGTGGCATCATTGACATAATATGCACTAACATTATGACCATGAGAAACTTGACTCAAGCTAATAAGTTAGCAGGAGCACTGTAGCAGAGTGTATCTTTTGATAATCCACTGGTACACAGGAGAACTTCACTGAGCAAGTTATCTTGAGTAAACAGCATTTACTTCTTATGGGTAAACATGAGATAAGAATTCAGAAGCACGCAGCCATGCTGCTGGCATAATACAGTCAAAAGCGAAAGTAAAACTAGCATCAACAAGAGAGCTTCCCTCCCCACAATACCACAAACATATAACTTCACACTATCGCCATCTGCTGTCAGGCTAGTGTAAAGTCCTCCTTTACATAAACAATAAGTCCATTTCTGTTGCATATGCCCACACCCATTCTCAACAGTAAGGACTTATTCAGTCAAACCTAACTTTTTTATTAGTCTCTGGTGTTTATCAGCATTCAACGCCTTAGTGAAGATGTCTGCTGTCATTTCTTCAGTAGGACAATATTCTAACTTCAAGACTCCTTCTTCCTGATGATCTCTCAAAAAATGATACTTCACATCAATGTGCTTGGTTCTTTGATTGACTCTTTGGATCTGAGCAAGAACAAGACATCCTTGATTGTCCTCTTTCAATTTTGTCGGTTCCAACTGTGGTTGTCCTAAGTCTGTCAACAATTGTCTTAACCACAGAACTTCTTGACTTGCATGTGTTGCGGCAACATACTCTGCTTCAGTTGAAGACAGTGTCACAATTGACTGTTTCTTACTTGTCCAACTTATTGGTCCACCTGAGTGGAAAAAAATATGTCCACTGGTAGATCTTCTGTCAGTTGGATCTCCAACCCAATCTGCATCAACGTATCCTGTTAAAATGCAATTATCACTTGTGGGTAGTTTGAGCTTAATGTTGCTGGTTCCTTTCAAATAACGCATTACTCTCTTCACAGCATTCCAGTTAGCTTTATTTGGCTTTGACACCTTTCTACTCAGGATTCTTACTGCTGCTGCGATGTCTGGCCTTGTAACAGTCGCTAGATATAGTAGTTTTCCTATTGCTGTTCTGTACTCTTCATTATTTGGTAACACATTTTTCTCACTATTCATCTCTTTAAGATAATTAGTTTCCATTGGAGACTTTACTGTTTTTGCATCCTTCAATCCAAATTTTTCTATTATGTCTTGAATCATGTGATTTTGATTCAGTAGGAAACTTCTGTCTTCTCCTCTTTCTATCTGTATTCCTAGGTAATGTTTCACATTTCCCAAGTCTTTGATTTCGAACATTTCTTCAGGGTTTTTAGAATATTTTCTTTATCCCTTTCATGTTCAGAACAAATCAAAATGTCGTCTACATATATAAGTACATAAATCCATCAGCCTTTGTGTGCATAAGCAAGGATCAGCTTTGCTTCTTTGAAATTTTTCATTTGTAAGCACTTCCGTAATTTTGTCATTCCACGCTTTAGCTGCTTGCTTTAAACCATATATGCTTTTCTGTAGTTTGCAAACTTTGTTTGGGTTTCTTTCATCTTTGAATCCTGGAGGTTGTTCCATGTAAATGTCTTCTGTTAAATCTCCATTCAAAAATACTGTCTTTACATCCAGATGTATCAGTTCCATCTGTTTCATTGCTGCAACTGTAAGTAAAGTTCTTATTGTAGTAAGTTTGACAACTGGAGCAAATGTCTCATCATAGTTTTCTCCATATTTTTGAGAATACCCTATAGCTACGAGTCTTGCTCGGTATCTTTCAGGTGTGGCATCTGTTTAGTATTTTACTTTAAAAATTCATTTACATCCTATGGCTTTTCTTCCTTCTGGTAAATCTGTCAGTATCCATGTATTTGAGTCATGCATGGATTTCATTTCTGTTTCTGTTGCTTCTATCCATTTATTAGCGTCTTCTTTAGGGAGTTTAGATATGTCTTCCCAAGAGGTAGGTTCATAAATTTTACTTGTGCTTGTCTTGTATGAGAGACATTTTGGTGGTTTACCTTTGTTTTCTCTCATTGAATGTCTTGGTTCTGTGTCTGTTTGTAGTTGTATTTCTTCATTTTCAGTATTGTGTTCTTCATCAACTTCAACTACTTTCTCATCAAATACCTCTTCAGCTATTGTCACTGCTGTTTTTCTCATTTTTTGTGTCAGTTGAAATCTTAGTATCTTCATTTAGCTCCTCAATGAATGTCACACTGTTACTCACCGTGACTCTGTCTGTTTTGGGATCTAGGATTCTGTATCCCTTGAAATTTTCACTATATCCAACAAATATTCCCTCCATGGATCTGTTTGGAAGTTGGAACGTTTTTCTGTTGGAATGAATATAAAAACTTTACATCCAAAAACTTTTAAATGATTGACACTTGGTTTCATACCTTGCCACAGTTCATATAGAGTTTTCTGGAAAAAAGTCTGTTCTGTAGATATGTAGCTGTCATTGCTGCCTCACCCCAATATTTCTCTGGTAGTTTGGAATCTGTCAGCATACATCTCATCATTTCTGTCAGAGTTCTATTTTTCCTTTCTGCTACTCCATTTTGTTCAGGTGTGTACGGAACAGTTTTCTGATGTTCTATACCATTCTGTCTTAAGTAGTTTTCTATTTTGTGACCTGTAAATTCACCTCCATTATCACTTCTGATGACAATTGGCTTCCTTTGAAATTTGTTACTCGACCTTGTTACGTAGTCTACAAGTTTATCAAAAACTTCACTTTTGTTCTTAATTAAGTATGTGACTGTGTATCTTGAGTAGCCATCTATGAAAGTCACCATGTATCTATTTCCCCCTGATGTAGTCACTTTCATGGGTCCACATATGTCAGTATGCACCAAATCAAGTGCTCTTTTACTTTTCAACTCACCTTCTTTTGGAATAGATATTCTTGTGGCTTTAGATTTTATACAACATCCACATCTTATGGTAATTGAGCAATTTGATATCTTTAGATCTTTTGTCAATTCTTTTATTTGTAGTTCCCTTTTACTGTCAGGGTGTCTGTATCCTAGACGTCTATGCCACACATGAATAGAGTTCTTGTGATCATGTGTACATACCTTCATCTGTTCCTTTGGTGTGTCGAGATGATATAATTGTTCATCTGCCATGACATTGGTTATCACCTTATTTCCTGCTAGAATTGCACACTCTTTGAATTTTAGAGAGTCCTTTAGATGTTAAACGCTTCACAGATAGCAATCTGCCTTCCAATTTTGGAACATACAGCACATTCTGTAGAAGTATCTTTGAATCTTGTCCGAACTCCAGGGGAAGAGTCTTGAGGAGATCATTTGCATATTTCCAGTGCCCTCTGGGATAAGTGAAGAGTCTCCGCGAGCTCAACGATCACTGGGTTTTGGCTGTTGCAGCTGAAAAGAGGAAATCGGAAAACCAGGGGAAGAGTCTTGAGGAGATCATTTGCATATTTCCAGTGCCTGCTGGGATAAGTGAAGAGTCTCCGCGAGCTCAACGATCACTGGGTTTTGGCCGTTGCAGCTGAAAAGAGGAAATCGAAAAAAAACGAATTTTGGCTCATCTTTCATCGTTTTTAAGAAATCTAAAGATGGAAGAGGCCAGGAGCCATTTGGTGAGCTGCATTTCTTGCTACATGTTCACAGATTTACCAGTGGAAAAGCCAAACTTCACATGCCACAAATGCAAGCTTGTGTCCCTGTTGGAGGAAAAGTTGCAAAATCTCGAAGAGAGGTTAGCTACGTTGAAGATCATTAAGGAAGGTGAAGAGTTCTTGGACAGAGCAGAATTATCTCTTCATGTTACAGAAAGAGAAGAAATTCGAAGTGCACCTGAAGAAACAGAGGAATGGAGACATGTGACCCAGAGAAGCAGGAGGATCGGGAGGCAGTCAGCACCCATACTGCTCAGGAACCAGTACCAGGCTCTCACACAGGAAAACGATGAAGAAATACATCAGGATAAGACTTTGCCAACAAACAGCAACCTTGTACGCCTTCAGAGTCCTCCTGGATGGAGAAAGAAAAATGTTGTGAAGAAGAAACGGAGAGTGGTGGTCATGGGGGATTCCCTGTTGAGAGGAACAGAGGCCGCTATCTGCAGACCGGATATAACTTCAAGAGAAATGTGCTGTCTTCCAGGTGCAAAAATTAAAGATGTGTCTGACAGGATATCAGGACTCTTCAGACCTACAGATGACTACCCATTCCTGCTACTACATGTGGGGACAAATGACACCGCAAGAAACGACCTGGAAACCATCTGCAGAGACTTTGAAGACTTAGGCAAGAAAGTAAAAGAACTGGGAGCGCAGGTGGTCTTCTCTTCCATCCTCCCAGTGGATGGCCATGGAACAAGGAGGTGGAATAAGATTCTGCAGGTGAACAACTGGCTACGTCGATGGTGCCGTCAACAACGATTTGGATTTCTGGATCACGGAGTGAACTACTTATACGATGGACTACTTGCTAGAGATGGGGTGCACCTTACGAAGACTGGAAAACATGTATTTGGAAGACGCCTTGCTACACTTGTAAGGAGAGCTTTAAAATAGAACAACATGGGAAGGGAAGCAAAAGACCAGAAAAAGCCATACACCTGACAAATGCTATTGAGAACTCTGCTATTAGAAGTGGAAAGGAAGAAAAAAGATGAAAGAATCTAATTAATAAAAATATTGGAGAAAGAGAAACCTATCACAAACTAAAATGTTTCTATACTAATGCACAAAGCATGGGCAACAAACAAGGAGAATTGGAACTACTAACACAGGAAAAGAAATATGATGTCATTGGAATCACTGAAACTTGGTGGGACAATACACATGGTTGGAATACAAGACTAGAAGGATACAACTTATTTGCAAGAAACAGACTTGATAAACGAGGAGGAGGTGTCTCATTGTATGTTAGAAACGCGTGTATCTGCACAGACATTGAAGCTTCAGAGACTGGGAGTTCTGTGGAAACTGTTTGGGTAAGAATACAAGGACAGAACAATGGAAAGGACACCATTGTAGGCATTTACTACAGGCCGCCTGTGCAAGCTGAAGATATGGATGAACTCTTTATGCATCAAATGGCCAAGTTCTCCAAAAAATATGACATAGTTGTCATGGGAGATTTCAACTATCCAGACATTTGTTGGGAATCTCTCTCAGGCAAAACTAACAGGTCAAGGAAATTCTTATCCTCTCTTGCTGACAACTTTATCTTCCAAAAGGTAAGGGAGAAAACAAGGGGAACTGCTACCTTGGATCTAATCCTTATAAACAGGGAGGAAATGGTTGAGGAGGTAAAAGTGGCTGGGACCCTAGGAGGTAGCGACCATGCTATTTTAGAATTTTGGATAACTAGAGGCGGAAGACCTGTGAAGACTCAGACGTCAAGGTTAGATTTCAGAAAGGCAGATTTTAAGGGATTCAGAAAGAGAATTGGAGGGATCCAATGGCTGGATATCCTTAAAGACAAAAATGTCCAGGAAGGATGGGAAATCTTGAAAAATGAAATTCTCAAAGCACAGTTGTTAACAATTCCGAAAAGAGGGAAGAATAGGAAGCATTTAAGGAAACCAGGATGGATGAACACAGAACTTAAGCACATGCTAAAAAGGAAGAAAAAAATGTTTATAAAATGGAAAGAGGGAGGCATATCTAAAGAAGAATATAATGCTGTCTGCAGAACCTGCAGGGCACAAATCAGATTATCTAAAGCTGAAAATGAATTGAGGCTTGCAAGAGATGTCAAAAGAAATAATAAAGGATTTTGGGGATATGTCAAAAGTAAAAGAAAAGTCAAAGATGCTATAGGATTTTTACAGGATGAAAATGATGACATGGTAAGACAGGATGTTGAGAAGGCTGAACTTTTAAATTCCTATTTTGCATCTGTTTTCTCTCAGAAAGGAAATGTAACATCAACTGTTATTCACTGTCCTATTAAGGGAATAGAAGAATCCAGGATATCTATAAACAGAAAGACAGTGAGGAAACACTTAGCTAACCTAAATGAATTCAAGTCTCCAGGTCCAGATGAATTACACCCCAAAGTACTGAAGGAGATAGCAGAAGAAATTTTTGAACCCCTCTCCATAATCTTTGAAGATTCTTGGAGAACAGGAGAAGTGCCAGAAGACTGGAGAAGAGCAAATGTTGTTCCTATCTTCAAAAAGGGGAAGAAGGTGGACCCAGGCAACTATAGGCCGGTGAGTCTGACTTCTATACCAGGAAAGATCTTTGAACAAATTATTAAACAACATGTATGTCAATACCTGGATAAGAATGAAGTGATTAAACAGAGTCAGCATGGGTTTGTAACTAATAAGTCATGTCAGACTAACTTAATTTCCTTCTATGACGGTATCACTGATTGGGTGGATCAAGGAAATGCTGTAGATATAGTATATCTTGACTTCAGCAAAGCATTTGACAAAGTCTCTCATACAATCCTTATTGAAAAAATGACTAAGTATGGAATGGACAAGGCAACTGTTAGGTGGATTCATAACTGGCTTAGTGATCGGACCCAAAGAGTGGTCGTAAATGGCTGCACATCCAGTTGGAAGAATGTCTCAAGTGGGGTACCACAGGGCTCTGTCCTGGGCCCTGTATTGTTCAACATCTTTATCAACGATTTAGATGAAGGAATTGAGGGTAAACTGATTAAATTTGCTGATGACACAAAGATAGGAGGGATAGCTAATACTAGAGAAGAGAGAGAGAGGATTCAAAAAGATTTAAATAAACTGGAGAAGTGGGCAGCTACTAACAGAATGGTTTTTAACAGGGAGAAATGCAAAGTACTACATCTGGGCAATAAAAATGAAAAAAGCATATATAGAATGGGAGGAATAGGGCTAAGTGACAGCACATGTGAAAAAGACTTGGGTATACTAATAGATCACAGACTGAATATGAGTCAACAGTGTGATGCAGCAGCAAAAAAGGCAAATGCAATTCTAGGATGTATTAACAGAAGCATACAGACTAGATCACGTGAAGTCATTATTTCCCTCTACTCCTCTTTGGTCAGACCTCATCTGGAATATTGTTTCCAGTTTTGGGCACCACATTTTAAAAAAGACATCAACAAACTGGAGCAAGTTCAGAAAAGAGCGACCAGAATGGTGACCGGTCTGCAAACCCTGTCTTAGGAGGAAAGGTTGCAGGATTTGGGAATGTTTAGTTTGCAAAAGAGAAGACTGAGAGGAGACTTAATAGCTGTCTACAAATATCTAAAGGGCTGTCACATTGTAGAAGGATCAACTTTATTCTCATTTGCACAAGGAAAGACTAGAAGCAATGGGATGAAACTGAATGGGAGGAGACACAGATTAGATATTAGAAAAAACTTTTTGACAGTTAGAGTGATCAATGAGTGGAACAGGCTGCCACGAGAAGTGGTGAGTTCTCCTTCAATGGAAGTCTTCAAACAGAGGCTGGACAGACATCTGACTGGGATGATTTAGCGAATCCTGCTTTGAGCAGGGGGTTGGACCAGATGGCCCAAAAGGTCCCTTCCAACTCTAGGATTCTATGATTCTATGATTCTATGAACAGTTTAGCATACCTTGTCCTATACCTTCTGTGGTTATTTTGTTCCCATCTGCAAGATAAATGGCTTCTTTCTTATCTAAATGAAGATCAGTGAAGAAATTCTTGTCACTTGTCATATGAATCGTTGCTCCTGAACCAATAAACCAACCAAGTGATGATTGCTTGTCTGTTACTTTAAATGTGCCATTCCAATTAGTCTCACATGAATCAGAAATTGTGTTTTTCACTTTCTGTGTATGCTCTCTATGTTGTAATTTTTGTTGTTCTGCTTTCCATATGGTACAGTCTTTCTTTAAATGACCTTTTTTCTTATATCTGAAACATTCTCTTATCTCTTTATTATAGGGTTTTTTAAATTCTGCAGCTTTAATAGTGTTTCCACTGTCCTTTTCAGTAGAAGAATCATTTGTCTGTTCTTTTCTTCTCTGATATTTATCTATTAGTCTTGTTTTCACAAAATCTCATGTGATGTCTTTTCCAGGTCTTGTCTCTAGTGCATTTATCAAGGCTGTATATGAATCTGGTAAACTACACAATAATATTGCTGCTACATGACTTTCTTTAATGTCTTCACCAATAGACCTTAGCTGTGATATTACTTCCATCATTGAGAATATGTGCTTCTGCATGTCGTCATTTGCACTCAATCTCATACTGTAAAGCTTTCTTAATAGAAATAACTTGTGATTTAAACTGGATCTTTCATGTAATTTTCTTAATGCATCCCACATTCTTTTTGCTGTATCTTTATTCCTTATGTGTATTATTTGAGCATCATCCACTAATAAGCTAATGGTGGTTCTAGCTTCTCTATTCTTTCTATCCCATGTCTGATTATCTTCATCAGGTCTATCTGTAATGATTACTTCCCAAAAATCATCTTTAGATAACAACATCTCCACTTTGAATTTACATAACTGATCATTTTCACTGTTCAGCTTAGCTACTGTGAGTTTCAGCTAAGTGCTGCACATCATTTTTATATAATCTTACTTGTTTTATGAAGATATTCTTCTTTCTTTGTGAGAGTTCCTGTATATCCTGTGTGTGGTGATTCTCTGTAATTATCTCCAGTGTGCAGTCATCCAGTTCCTGGAACATAAATTCCTTTGTCCCTCTGTATCTGGATTTTTTTTTTCTGGCTCCGTTCACTTGGTTTTATCTCCTTCTGTTAACAGAGATTATGTGCTTCTTCGATGTCTGGATTTATTGCTTGGAATTATCTTTTGGGTGTCTCTGTCCTGGGTGTCTCGGACTATCTCCTGTTCTGGGCCCATAACCTGTAGCAGAGTGTATCTTTTGAGAATCCACAGGTACACAGGAAAATTTCACTGAGTAAGTTATCTTGAGTAAACAGCATTTTCTTCTTATGGGTAAACATGAGATAAGAATTCAGAAGCACACAGCCCGTGCTGCTGGCATAATACAGTCAAAAGAGAAAGTAAAAACTAAACAACAACAATAGGGATTCCCTCCCCACAATAACTTCACACTATCACCATCTGCTGTCAGGCTAGTGTAAAGTCCTCCTTTCATTTATAATAAGTCCATTTCTGTTGCATATGCCAACAGTTAACCCACTTCCAACACTTTTTGCTGACATCTTCATGTCATGAAGACTTCTGATCCTACATAGCATTTAAACCATAGCCACCACATTTTTACGTCTTTGTACTATGATGATGCTGAGCTAAAAGCCAAACAACTTCTAAAATCACATCCGTGGCTTGACAGTTCAATGAATAGAAGAAAATAGTAATCCTCATGTAACAAAGAATAAGCTAGTTGTTAATTTTCTAATGAATTATTTGAAGGCCTAAGTCAATTGGTGCTGTTTTCCAACAGGGTATTAAGCTCTCCCAGATGTATAACCTTGTATAACCCACACAAGACTACAGTCTAATACTGGGCAGACCATATGTTCCACTCACTATAGCGTGAGTAATCTACAGTCACAGAGTTAAATACTTTTTCTGAAATAATTTGGCAGTGTTGTACTGAACAGCAAATTTCCACTATATATCTAGGAAATGGCGATTTTACATTGGAGACAAAGATTAGATGCTTGTTTTGCTTGCGCCAATATTTTTCTTAAATAAAAACAGAATTGTTGCTCTCTACCAGTGTTCAAATATGAGAGTCAGGAATAGTCTTCTCTTCTGTGATACCAAGAACATGGCATTTAATGTGGTTTCACAAAAGGCTGAAATAGATTGGAGTAATAGTATGGATCAAAGCAGAAATACACACTACTTAAAACTCAAGCAGAGTACAAAATGGCCATAAATGATTCATATTCACATTGAACCTTGCTCCACTAAGCTCTAGCTTCACCTCTATCTTGGCTTCTTCTAGTGCATTCCAAATCCAGCAAGGACCTGGCATTAATTGATGTCAACTGTCAGAGCTAGTTAAAGGGAATCTGTCATCAGGTTTTTGGTAGGTAATCTGAAAGCATCATGATCCAGAGTTAGGAAGTCTGATTACAGTGATGTGTCACTTACTAAGCTGCATTTAGCTGTTTCAGTACTATTAGTGGTTTATAAGCAAGAGATTAACATTACAGGACAACTGGCCTCTTGCCTCCTAGTCAAGCTGTGGCAACCAGCACTGATTAGCAGATCTCTGTCATTATATAATGTACACAGAAAGCTGTGGTGTGGGAGAGTTTATACACAATAACATACAGTATGAGCTATGCAACAGAGAAAACTGTCACTCAGTAAACTCAGTGATACGTCACTGGAATCAAGATGTCTGTCCACACCACCTGCTGCTGTTAGATTACTCGGCAAAAACCTGCTGACGGATTTCCTTTAATTACACTATTTACAATTCTCTTTCTGTGAACTGATGCATCAAACAGCAAGTTTAAAGGTAAATTGCCAATGTTTTCTGGATCTAGAAGATTCTTCCTATTTGTTTCTGTCATGGTCACGTGTGTCTGGACGCAGCGAGTACCGCAAGGCGAACCGATGTGACGCACATGACCCTGGATACACCGCCTCCAGTTGGGCGAATTTAAATAATAAACACGTGCAGCTGGATACACCTCCTCCAACTGGTGAATTTGGACATTACATGTATCTACAAGTCTGGAAACCCCGCCTCCAGTAAGGCGAATTTAAACAATAAGGGAAACCTGGGAAATATTAACAATGGTGGGCCCTGCGATAGGGAATAGGGAAGTGGAGACCTCCTGAGCTCCCCTGAGCCAGTGTCCTTGCACTCCTAACGTTCCCTATGCCGGTTCTGCACCAGGCGCGCAACAGGAACAAAAAACCCCTAGCTCGCCCTGACCTAAACCCTCACTAGGGAATTGGTCGGTGCGGAAACTAATCCCACCACTGCACTAAAACACACATGAGGAAAGATGACAAAACAGGGGAAACGCCACTTAGCTTTGCTCTGTTGCGTACGCTCCTAGCAACAGAGCCCACCACCTGTGTGCATCTTCTCCACCCGGATCCATCACCATAACTGGATCCTTCACCATAGTGCAGCCTTGGAGCAGAGTCCACCACCAATTGCAGCTATCCAGTAACAGAGTCCCAAAGATGTGTTCAGCTTCTGCCAAGACGTCCAGCATGCTTGAGTACAGCTCTCAGCAACCAAGTCCCGCATGCTGAGTGCAACTCTCTCCATAGTCGTCACTCCGCCAAGCCATGCAAGCACATCCTGCCAAGACCATAAACTGTGACTCCACCACGCCATGCCAGCCCTTCTTGCAGACCACCTAGCTGCCACTTGTCTCCTCTGGCTGGGCTGCGCAGGACTCATGTTCAGCTCCTTCCTCCCCCAGGCTTACTTGCAAAATGACACACAATATCACCAACAGTCATTGAACCCACCTGGCTCCCTTTTATAGAGCCTAACACCTGATTTGTAATTGCGTGCACATTAACCCTAAAACTAAGGTGCGATACCACTCACCACCACCGGGCAACTTAGAATGAAACACCACGTGTAATAATTGTAATGGCCACCGGGGGCAATCACAACACACTTTGGCACCAAGCCAAAGGGAAAACTTCACTTTTCCATTTAAACTGTCAGATCCAGCCTGGATCATGACAGTACCCCCTCCTTAATGAGGGGCCTTTGAACCCTCAAGACCACTCCTCATTAGGGAAACACCAACAGCGGGGACGCCTAGATCCTGAGTTCACCCCACCACTACCTGACACTTCAGGTTAATGACAAATGCACCGCTGGAATTGGCAATATGTGTTCTGGAGGCACCACTCATCTCCACAGCGAAGACCTGGGGGACGAGTTTATGTATGTGTATGTTTGCTATGAGCTGATCAGACTCCACAACACACTTCCACAAGATGCTTTTTGGTGGCCACCCATACATGCTCGTTCACACACAGGTCCGGATCTGAACATTTATTGCACACATTCGTTTGTCATATATTTGGTGAACTCCTTCTGGACACGACAACAGAGGCGTCCCACTGCGTCACCACACTCACACCCCTGCTATTCCCCAAGGGACACCACCCTCCAACCCTTTCACCATGAGGTCTACCCTCCCAGGGTTGGTTAATGGCGATGGGGGAGATTTGTCCCTACTCCCCCCGCAGCACACCTGCTGCTCACACCTGGAGGTGAAGGGGACAGGAATGTGGAGGATATATGCACTTGCTGGTCGCCTCCACATGACCAGGAGGGGGCGGCCTCTTCGGTGGTATTTGAAGATTTGGCGTGAGCCCCGCGGACTATACACCAGTCTGCTCACTACAGGGACATACCCCTTCACTTTGGGGAACCCCAGACAGCACCCTGGGGATCACCAACTCCACCCACCTGTCTGATTACGTCCACCTGTATGAACAAGTCCCGCTCCCCAGCAGCCACTCTAGGGGGCACTTTGCCAGAGCCGCAGGAATATGGAGGAAAAATACACTCTCTGGTTGCCTCCACATGACCAGGAGGGGCAGCTTCTTCGGTGGTATTGAAGATTTGGCGTGAGCCCCGCAGACTATACACCAGTCTGCTCACTACAGGGACGTACCCCTTCACCTTGGGGAACCCCAGACAGCACCATGGGGATCACCAACTCCACCCACCTGTCTGGTTACATCCACCTGTATGAACAAGTCCTGCTCCCCAGCAGCGACTCAAGGGGGCTTTTGCCAGACCCGCAATTTGCCAAAGCCGCCATTTTGATTTCCTGGTTACCTGAGCAGAGGCCCCAGACCCTGATAACTGCTGCTGCAGCGGCTCTAAACACCTTGCCGCTCCCCACTCACCTCAGTGAGGCCCGGCAGCAATTACTCAGTGGTCGCCATATGGTCAAAGCTCACCAGAAAAAAAATGTAAGGGTTGGTGACAATGTCATGGTCACGTGTGTCTGGACGCAGCGAGTACCGCAAGGCGAACCCATGTGATGCACGTGACCCTGGATACACCGCCTCCAGTGGTGCAAATTTAAATAATAAACACGTGCAGCTGGATACACCACCTCCAACTGGCGAATTTAGACATTACACGTATCTACAAGTCTGGAAACCCCGCCTCCAGTATGGCGAATTTAAACAATAAGGGAAACCTGGGAAACATTAACAATGGTGGGCCCTGCGATAGGGAATGGGGAAGTGGAGACCTCCTGAGCTCCCGTGAGTCAGTGTCGCTGCACTCCTAACATTCCCTATGCCAGTTCCACACCGGGCGCGCAACAGGAACCTAAAACCCCTAGCTCACCCTGACCTAAACCCTCACTAGGGAATTGGTTGGTGCAGAAACTAATCCCACCACTGCACTAAAACACACATGAGGAAAGATGACAAAACAGGGGAAACACCACTTAGCTTTGCTCTGTTGCGTACGCTCCTAGCAACAGAGCCCACCACCTGTGTGCATCTTCTCCACCCGGATCCATCACCATAACTGGATCCTTCACCATAGTGCAGCCTTGGAGCAGAGTCTACCACCAATTGCAGCTATCCAGTAACAGAGTCCCAAAGATGAGTTCAACTTCTGCCAAGACGTCCAGCATGCTTGAGTACAGCTCTCAGCAACCAAGTCCCGCATGCTGAGTGCAACTCTCTCCATAGTCGTCACTCTGCCAAGCCATGCAAGCACTTCCTGCCAACACCATAAACTGTGACTCCACACGCCATGCCAGCCCTTATTGCAGACCACCTAGCTGCCACTCGTCTCCTCTGGCTGGGCTGCGCAGGACTCATGTTCAGCTCCTTCCTCCCCCAGGCTTACTTGCAAAATGACACACAATATCACCAACAGTCATTGAACCCACCTGGCTCCCTTTTATAGAGCCTAACACCTGATTTGTAATTGTGTGCACATTAACCCTAAAACTAAGGTGCGATACCACTCACCACCACTGGGCAACTTAGAATGAAACACCACGTGTAATAATTCTAGTGGCCACCGGGGGCAATCACAACACACTTTGGCACCGAGCCAAAGGGAAAAAAGTTCACTTTTCCATTTAAACTGTCAGATCCAGCCTGGATCATGACAGTTTCATCTGGACACTGGCAAAGCACAGCAATTCTTGTATTATGTTGTAATCACTGAATAAATTATTTTCACTGTTTGCAGTACCCATGTGGTCCTTTCCAATTGCCAGTCTCAGTGATTTTCAAAATTTTCTTATGGTACTTGTCTACTTTAGATCATGTTTAAAAGGTTATTCCCAAAGTCACAATGTGGTTTATAAATAAGTAATAACACATTGGTTTATTAATTTGAGCCAATATAATCCATTTTTAAATCTTCCCCATTTTGTACATATTACATTCATAAGGATGAGCCTCCAGGCTCTATTTACCCCTAATTGCTATTGAAACCATCTTGCAGTAGTTATCTTGGTCTTAGTTGATCATGTGCAGTAAAGCCTCATTCTGCTAGCTTTCTACCAGCATAAATCTACTCCGAGGCTGGGTCTTAAGGGAGCTTTTGCTGTCATGGATGATGTAACTGAAAGGGACGGAGCCTACTTCATTACAGTGCAGAGCTCATATGAGGAAGCAGGGTGGGTGTGCTGGTAACTAAGATGAGCAATGAACTGCAATATGGGACTGTATAAAGGAGGCTGAGAGGAGCGATATACTGTAGGACTGACTACATACATGGAGCTAAAAGAATAGATGTACTGCAGGAGGTGGCATTTTATTCAGAGGTCAGAAAGGAGGATACCCTTCAGGTTAGGGCTCTCTGTAAAGGAGCTGAGATCAGCTGACCTGTGTTTGTTTTCTCCTGCTCTACTGATGCATATAACAGAGAATTATCTTCTGCCATATGCATCAATAGAATAGCACTTACAGTACCAAAAAACTTATCTGTCTGCAGTAAGAAACCATTGTGGAAAAGTGCAGGAGAGTTGAGCTTAGTCTCTATCAAGCTGATGTGAAACCACACAATCAGCTATATTAGTATAGATGGCAGAAGATAAAATCAGACAGGCAGTGTACTGTACAGGAGCAGACAGTGAACATAATGTAGGGATTTGACTCGCTTAGGTGCAGCGGGAGACAAACATGAGGCACGTTCCTTTAAAATTTCACCAGGTTTATTACTCCATAAACCATAGACAGCATAGCACTGAAATGTAACCTTCACTTCAGGCAAAGGAACAGAAATGTCCGTGGCTTCAGACTCAGACTGAGAGTCTCAGCACATGCTGGGAGCTGTAGTCCTCCCCATATACACTCTCTGTAGTGTCCCACCTGGACACATGGAAGTCTGTCCACACTCAGACAGACACACTCTCACACATGTGCCAAACACCTCAATTACATAGCCCTGTAACCACACCCACAGGTGATCACATGGCTATGACATCACTAAAGGTTGTATAGACACACACAGGCTTCCCTGACACAGTGTAACAGAAAGATCAGCAGTACCTCTGCTGATCAATACACCCTGGAGCCAGCATCCCAAGGCCACCCACCTTGAGACCCATAATGGTCATTTAGGACCCTGCTCCTGTTACCACACTGAATGTGCCTGTACACCCATCCTGGGACACCCACACAGCGCCCCCTAGCTGACATAGTGGTAACTACACCACATACCTCCCCCCTCTGTTCAAACTTGTGGGGTTGAACACATGACATCACCCAGGGATCTTGAGACCTGGCACCCATGTCACCTTGCCCTACCAGTCGGGAGGACCACCTCCGTCTGTTTCGGTAGTCATACTGCATATTTACGTTAGGCCTCCCCTGCCCCCAGCGGTCAGTATCTCGGCCTTGGGCTTTGGCCTTCCCGTCAACGTCCGTCAGTGTGACCAGACACTCTTTAGTCTCCACCTGTCTGCAGTGCGCTCCATCACCCGACCTTTCTCTCACTGGCCGGCTCTCCCAGTTCGCACGGTCATGAGTCCCACGTCCAGCTGGGCCAACTGGCTGGTCTGAGTCTGACCCTCTGTCGCTATGTCCACCGCCAAGTCTCGGGCCTATGTTACTAAGATTAGACCGGCCACTTGCGGACTCTCGACGTTCTTGCCTTCGACTACCTGTCCTTTCATTCCTTGGAGGATACCTTCGGGTCCTTACACCTTGGGTTGGAGGTGGACGCCACCTGACGTTCTCTATCTGCTCATTCATCTGCAGTCGATCCTGTCTTAGCTGCTCAATCTCCTTCAGGTACGCTACCCGATATTCCAGGAGCATGCGAAGCTTCCCAATGCTTTCCACTGAACCAACCACAATGACAGGAACCATGTCATCTTCAACAACGACTTGGATTTCACCAGCAGGTGGGATCCTCACTCTCTTCACACTGGATCGATTCACCATCTCCTGCATCACCTTTCCAAGTCTGCCAACGACTTTCCCCACCAGATTTCTGGGTACCGGAATTACGTCTTCCACAAAGCCCAGCCGACTTTGTGCTTCCCTTGCAAGCTCCAGACGTCGAGCGGCTTTCCAATTACGCTTCACGAGCATCTGTTTCGTGCGGAGACATTGTAGGTGCATCTCCTTCAGGACAGCCACCCTTCTCTCTGTGTCTTCCGTTTCTGCCAGTATCACCAACTGGTCTGTTTCTGGTGCCCAGCTCACACTATAGGCCTTTACTGCCTTTTTAAAGGTCTCATGCACACCTTCGCTGGCACACGCTTCTCGCACGTCTTCGGGTACCTCCATCACGCACTTGAAGGTCATGGACTTGCTCTCATCCTGGACAGATGGCTCTGGGTTCCCCACGGACACTTCCCTCAAGGTATCTGCCAAGACCGGGTGACTGTCTTGTGCAGCTCTTGGCTCACCATCTTCCTGAGATTTACAGTCTTCAGGACCCTTTTCCAAGATGGGCTTTGGCAGTTCTGCCTTGCTATCAGTCGGGCAAGGCCGCTGTACGTCTTCGCCCATCCACTTCTTCTCCTGTAGAAGACCTTTTACTACTCCACTGAGTTCTTGCAGAACTTTATCTCGCTCCTCTGCCAGGTAGCGACGCTGATCCTCTCTCCTGAGAATCTCCTGTTGATGCTTCTCTTGGGCCTCTCTGAGCACCTCCATATCTTCCAACAGGGTCTTGTTCATGGTTTTACACGCTGACAGGTGACCTCTGAGCTCAGAAACTTCCTTCTCCAGCTCATCCACTCTGTGCTCAGCTGCTTGCCTTAGGACTCTTTCCCGTTCGACATGTTCTGTTACAGTCTCCTTTATCAGCTGTATCTCACGATCTTGTTCTCTTTTGGCCAGCACGTGTCTCACCACTACCTCTTTAATTATATCATCAAAGGGTACCACTGGGTCAGTCACACCAGTCGAGTGAACCCTCCAGTTACCGTCCAGCACCAATGTGTCTAGTCCAGTAGTCTCATCTCCCAGCCCACCATCTGTCTTATCATGAGACGTCAGGTCCGTCAGTTGGGCAGATGTACTTCTTCCTCTGGTCAGTTCTACCTCTGACCTGTCCATGTCAGGAGCCGTCACTGTCTCAGTGTCCGCTTGCCCCACAGTCGAAGCATCTCCATCGTCAGACCAAACGTCATCAAACAAAAGAAAGTCCCGGCCCCTCTCCCAGGCATAGACTAAGTCCCGTGGTATTCCTCTACCTTGGCACTCACCACCTTTGGTCCCCTCAAACACTACTCTGTCTACTGCGTAGTTCACCGTGACCCCGTGTTTACAGCGAACCCTGACGTTTTTCTCGGCCAGAGAGAAAACGAGAGGCGTTCCTGTCAGAGTCACCTGACTCTCTGAGTCCAGCCGACCAAAGGCTCCTTCCCGGTGCAGCATCACTGTACACATCTGTGGCCCGTCATTACTACCCGGAAAGGATATTCCACATTCTGAAAAAGACCTGCACATACACTGCGGTACTCCAGACATATCTACTGAGTCACCCAGTGTTGTCACTTCTTCACACTTGGCCACTTTCTGGACCACCACCCCACTTTGGGTTGCCACTCCAATTTGGGTCACCGCCCCCTTTTGGGACCCCATCCCTTTTTGGGTTACCACTCCAATTTGGGTCACCGCCCCCTTTTGTGACTCCACCCCTTTTGGGTTACCACTCCAATTTGGGTCACCGCCCCCTTTTGGGACTCCACCCCTTTTTGGTTACCACTCCCTTTTGGGTCACCGCCCCCTTTTGGGATTTCCCCATGTCCATTCTGCAGAACTTCTTATGCCACAGTTCACACAGTACAGTTTGTCTTTTAACGATACCACACAAGTCTTTGTTGGCACCACCACAGCTCCTGCTGTCACTGATCACTGGCACCTCCGGCTGCTGTTCACACACACACAGCGGCTGGTGTCACTGCAGCTCCTGCTGCGCAGTCTTCGTGGACCCACCGATCCACCAGAAGCCACTTGTCCCCTTCTTAACCCCGCCGGGTTACTGGAAGCCGCTTGTCACCCTCAAAGATAAAAAAGCCACAAAAGTGCGCCCATAGGGCCTTACCAGTGCAGGTATAATGGGTTATGCAGCAATAATACAGGGTACTCACCCTTAATAGTTGTGTAAAGCCACAACTACTGTATCCGCTTAGTCACATGCAATAAAGCTGCAGCAGGATGGTGTAGACAGACAGCGTCTGCTACCAATGCTCCCAGGGCAGATCCCAAAAAAGGAAAAACACCAGGACCCTGTGCTGCGAGACCTTCGTGACCCCACTGAGCCACAGCAAGCACCTTCAGGTTTTGCAGAGGAAAAGAAAAAAAAAAGAAAAAAAACACATGCACAGTCTCTCACATGTCCTGTTCGTGTGCCACTCAGGACGTACCGTCTCCACCTGAGACCGTCCAACACACAGGGCACACCGGGTGCTATTCAGGGAGCCGACCCTCCTCCCAGGGTGTCCCAACACACCAGCCTCACCAGGTCCAGGGGCTCAGCGGGTGCTCTTCAGGACATCCGTCTCCGCCTGAGACTGCCCAACACACGCCTCACCAGGTCCAAGGTCATAGCACGTGTTCCAGGGATCCGATTCCTCTCCCAGAACCTCCCAACACTGACCCTCCAGGACCTTGCTCACTGACCCCTCCAGGAACACAGTCTCTCACTGACCCTGGTCAGTGCAACACAGACTCCTGTCTGTTACCTGTGTCGGCCACACAGGTTCCTGGACACCTCTTCTCCTCCAGAGGTATCCCACAAATATTAACACAGTCACTTTCTCTGACCTCGGTCAGTATTACTCACGGTTGTCAGACCGTCTGCTCTCCTGGCTCAGAATCGCCAGCACTGCCACACGTGCTTCTGGGAGTCACTGCCCGCAGTCTGTCACCAATTGTAGGGATTTGACTCGCTTAGGTGCAGCGGGAGACAAACATGAGGCACGTTCCTTTAAAATTTCACCAGGTTTATTACTCCATAAACCATAGACAGCATAACACTGAAATGTAACCTTCACTTCAGGCAAAGGAACAGAAATGTCCGTGGCTTCAGACTCGGACTGAGAGTCTCAGCACATGCTGGGAGCTGTAGTCCTCCCCATATACACTCTCTGTAGTGTCCCACCTGGACACATGGAAGTCTGTCCACACTCAGACAGACACACTCTCACACTCTCACACATGTGCCAAACACCTCAATTACATAGCCCTGTAACCACACCCACAGGTGATCACATGGCTATGACATCACTAAAGGTTGTATAGACACACACAGGCTTCCCTGACACAGTGTAACAGAAAGATCAGCAGTTCCTCTGCTGATCAATACACCCTGGAGCCAGCATCCCAAGGCCACCCACCTTGAGACCCATAATGGTCATTTAGGACCCTGCTCCTGTTACCACACTGAATGTGCCTGTACACCCGTCCTGGGACACCCACACAGCGCCCCCTAGCTGACATAGTGGTGACTACACCACAATAAGTATACGGTAAATTCTACACCTACAGTGGTGAAAATAAGTATTTTATACACTGCCAATTTTATTAGTTTTCTCACCTACAAAGAATACAAAGGTCAGCAATTTTTATCGTAAGTAGACTTCAACTGCGAGAGACAGAATCTAAAAAATCCAGAAAATCATATTGTATGATTTTTACATAATTAGTTTGCATTTTATTGCATAAATTGAGTAATTGATACATTAGGAAAACAAAACTTAATATTTGGTACAGAAACCTTTGTTTGCAGTTACAGAGGTCAGACGTTTCCTGTAGTTCTTGACCAAGTTTACAAACACTGCAGCAGGGATTTTGGTCCACTGTTCCATACATATCTTCTCCAGACCTTTCAGGCTTTAAAGCTGTCACTGAGCAACATTGAGTTTCAGCTCCCTGCAAAGATTTTCCATTGGGTTCAGGTGTGGAGACTGGCTAGGCCACTCCAAGAACATGAAATGCTTCTTACGGAGATACCCCTTAGTTGCCCTGGCTGTGTGCTTCGGGCTATTGTCATTCTGGAATACCCAGCCACGACCCATCTTGAATGCTCTTTCTGAGGAAAGGAGATTGTTGGTCAAAATCTTATGATACATGACCCCATCTGTCCTCCCTTCAATACGGTGTAGTCATCCTGTAACCTTTGCAGAAAAGCACCCAAAGTATGCTGTTTCCCTCATCATGCTTCATGGTAGGGATGCTGTTGGAGTTGTACTCATCCTTCTTCTTCCTTCAAACATGGCAAATGGAGTTGATACCAAAAAAATCTGTTTTAGTCTCATCTGACCACATAACCTTCTCCCATGCCTCCTCTGGATCATCCAGATGGTCATTAGCAAACTTCAAACTGGCCTGGACATGTGTTGGTGTGAGCAGGGTGATGCTAATGGTAATGTTTTAGACTGTGGTCCCACTCTCTTCAGGTCATTGACCAGGTTCTTCCATACAGTTCTTGGCTGATTCCTGACCTTTCTCAGAATCATCCTTGCCCTACGAGGCAAGACCTTGCATGGAGCCCCAGACCGAGGAATATTGACAGTCATCTTGTGTTTTTTCCATTTTCTAAAAATTGTGCTATCACATGTTGCCTTCTCACTAACCTGCTTGCCTATTGTCCTGTACCCCATTCCAGCCTTGTGCAGGTGTACAGTTTGTCCCAGTTGTCCTTAGACAGCTCTTTGGTCTTGGACATGGTGGAAAGGTAAAAATATAATTGATTGAGGGTGTGAACAGGTGTCTTTTATTTAGGCAATGACTTCAAACAGGTGTAATTAATACAGGTAATGAGTGCAGAGTAGGAGGGCTTCTTAAAGAAAAACTAACAGGTCTGTGAGAGCTAGAATTCTTGCTGGTAGGTTGGTGATCAAATACTTATTTCATGCAATAAAATGCAAATTCATTATGTAAAAATCATAAGATTCTGTTTCTCACAGCTGAAGTGTACCTATGATAAAAATTACAAACCTTGCTATTCTTTGTAGGTGGGAAAACTTGCAAAATCGGCAGTGTATCAAACACTTATTTCCCCTGGTAGATTAAGTTGATGATAACTTAGAGGTGGGGCTAAACGGAAGCACACATGAGAGAAGGTAAGGGGTCTACAGAACTGAGGGGAAGCAAGCGCTGCTAAGGAATGTAGTTTTAGCACATAAGTACATAACTACTCATTCAGCAACAATGTTAACTGAAAGCACACAGGTGCAAGTAGAGATATTAAAAAATACAGAGGTAGAAGAATGAAACTTTTTTTAGCTTAGTCTGTATTAATAAAAAGTATGCATTTACTGTGCTTTGTGAAAAATAACGTGATTCTAGGAACAACTCTTTAAAATAATATTCCCATGACAAACATGTATGGCATATAGGTGGCAACCTCGTTACGTTGGATACCCAGTTGTTATTAGAAATGTATATTTCAGAGATGTGGCCCTCTTCTATCACACATTTTGGCATATCATATATCAAAGATTTTTGTTATGGAAATACTATTTTAAAGGATTTCCCATACGAGGGAATAGCCTATGCTGTGTTTTCCTAATATGCACTCTTATGGATAATTGATCTCAAATAATAAAAAGGCAATGGTATGGTATTACAATATCCTATTGTTTTGAAAATTATGCACCTACTAGCTACATTACCAGATTGTTCAATTAGTTATGTAAACTAAATCATTTGTTTAACATGTAAAAATAAACGTCATTTTTTTGCTAGAAGTTCTGTAATACTATCATGAACGATAGAAACAATGAAGCACTGACCAAAATTAATCTTCTCTGTGTTTCTGGGAACAGGGATTCAAGCCATGTTTATAGAAGTCACAGATACAAGTATTCTGGTCAAGGGTGTTCACGAGATTAGATTCAGCTCTCACCTAAAGAAATGCCCTTGAGAAACTAAACTGAGTAAACAAGTGTTATTTTTCATATATGTGGTTGTCAGCAAAGTGAACAATAAAAATCTGTTAGCCAACCACCATTGTTATCATCATTTTGATAGACAAAATTAATTATTTTTTATAAGGTAAACACTGAAGCTGTAAAGGGCCTTTTACACATAGCTATATTGCTAGCGATATCGCTAAAGTGTCACCGATTTTGTGACGCAACAGTGATATCGGTAGCGATCTCGCTACATGTGACACTTACCTCCGACCGGCACCCCGCTGACTATCGCTGATCGCGCGAGATCGTCCTGGTCCATTTCTCGTCGTCGGCTTCCTGCTGGTGCTGACGAACGACTCCGTGGACGCAGGAGGAAGTCGTCACCAGAGCTGCCGTCTGACAGGTAAGTAACGACCACCGACCGCTGCTACGTCGCTGGTGAGATCTGCCTGTTTGGCAGCTCAATAGTGACCATTTAGGCCTCTTTCACACTTCAGTTTTTGGTGTCAGTTAAAATCCGCCAAAAAGGCGGAAAAGCGGATCCGTTCCTAACTGATGTGTACGGATGCCACAGGATCCGTTTTGTGACGGATCCGCAGAATGAAGAATTTTAAAAGAACCGCTGGCCGGGAAGGAGAGAGAGAGAGAGAGAGAGAGAGAGAGAGAATTTTTGTCGTCCGCCAGAAAGGATTTCAGGGTTAATTTTCTCCCTGAGTTCCTTTCTCTGGGCATGCGCAATGGAAAATGCGGATCCAACAACAAAAAAAAGTTGCAAGGTCCGTCCAGGCATGCTGGCGGACGAAAAAATTTTGGCGGATCCTCACAAAAACGGATCCAACGGATGGCCATCCGTCAAAATCCGCCAGTAATGCAACTCAATGGGGAAAAAAACGGATCCGCAAAAAAAAATGGCGGATCCGTTTTTTTTCAAAACCTGGCGGATTTTGACTGAAGGTCAAAAACGGAAGTGTGAAAGAGGCCTTAGCGATGCACCATCATTCCTGACTGGGTCGTATCTTTGTCGGGATCGCTGGTGCATCGCTAAATGTAACGGGACCTTAAGATTTCTAAGGAAAAAGAGTTGATCCTTGTGTAGAAGCTAATCTTAACCTATACAATAAACTTACATTTAAAAATTAATAACATTTTCATACAGACACATACACAAACATACACACATGTTAGCTGCCCAGCAGCTATTTCTCTGCACAATACCTGACCCGGTTGAGTGTACCCGTGTTTTGAGTATGGAAGATATGGAAGCCACTGCCAGACACCTTTAAGCAAACAGGATAACCAGTATGCAGGAGAGCACATGTGCAGCGTTATCTCTCCTAACCGGATGAGATTTCACTCCTTTGTGGAGAAGATTATGAGGAGAAAAATGTTCTCCCAGCGTGGACTGACATGGAAACTATGCTGGTAGCAGTAGAGTCTGCTTCACCTGCCTTCCTAGGCAGGTTGAACCGAACTCAACTGGTTTGCACCAGTGTTCAGGAAGTGTGAGAGCCCTGAGGTGTGAGGCTCCTCCTAGCCGTTGCTATGGCACCTTGTTGTGAGGAGAATTATCACTTAACTTTCATATACACACATTGGCCAGTAGATGGCAGCCAAACACATTTATCAATCATCGGTATACAATGCAATGTATCACATCTTCTAACTCACAGTGCCCAAACCAATTCTGACACACTGGAACAAATCTACTGCCACGTGACAACTGTCTCATTCAGCAGCAGTAGAATGGGTAGCGGGATACCACAATAACAGAACCATTAAAAGTTTTGTTGCAAATAATCAACATGGTCACAAAAACATGATGAAAAAAAGACGCACATTAACTACCAAAGATTTGAGAAGAATCAAACATGAAGCGACCAGGAACCCATTATCCTCAAGTCCTTTAATGTTCCTGAGCTGCAACTTCCCTGAAGTGCCCAGAAATACAAGATGCTCAGAGAAATGGCCAAGGTAAGGAAAGCTGAAACTCGACCATGGCTGAACAAGACACATAAGTTGAGATCCAAGAAATGGCTAGCCAAACAGTGGAACACCTTGATGCATGCAGGCACATTGTCCTGCATAAAAAACATGGTTTTCTTGAAAGATGCAGATGGTTTCCTGTACCACTGCTTGAAGATAGTGTCTTCTGAAAACTAGCAGTAGATTTGGAAGTTGATTTTGAGTCCATCTTCAACCTGCATAGGTCCAAATATCTTTTCTGTAAAGGGGTTGTCCACTACTCAAACAACAGACAATCTCTTCTCAGTCACTATATTTCATGCTTACAAAATAACAACACCTCTATTCCCCTCAGGTGTTCGTGCCCTTCCAGGGATGTTAGCACTGACTCTCCTGGAGCTCCAGTGACTTTGTTATGGTACGCAATCCATATGGTCAATTAGCATCCTTTTCACTGTACCCTCCATTGAACAAATCAGACAAGAGAGAGCAGCCAGAGGAAATCAGAGGAAATGAGAGAGCAGCCACATCTCTGACTTCCTCCAGATATTAGTTTATTCTGCTCAGAGTACATATGTGTGGTGAAAATTAGATAAACTGAATATTTCTCACACCTTCTAAATTGCTATGAAATATTTAGGCTATGCAATTCTCTGTTAACTCTTCAGTCTGAACATTCAGTTAAATGATTTTGCACATGTTAATAAATAGTAACAAAACCTCAAGAGAGGTGCTAGATGTGTGAGGCTAATGTATTAAGCTCACAAGGGACTTAAAGCCCAAGCATTTTTTTATTGCTGTATTCAAATTTACCATTAAAGGGTTTGAACAAGCTACATTTTACTTAATAGCTCTTAGAATAATGATTTCCACAATTGAATGCGTTAAAAAAGATGTTCCTGTGCTGAGATAATCTTATAAATGTACCCCTGCTGTGTACTGTGTAAGGTCTGTGTCTGACTGTACAGGAACATGGTCTGATCATACCACAGCTACTGGACAGGGTGAGGACACAAAAGAGATTATAAAGACATTACACCATGGGATCAGCTGATTATTTGTTTGAGGCAAAATGTTTCATTGCCTGTTTTAAGTAATTGTCATGTCGGACGCTGTTCACACCACAGCGTCCGGCAGGCAGCGGTAGTTCCATCTCCGTCCACTATAGCCTCAGTGGCGCCGGCTTGATTTTACTCAGGTTATCTGGGGTTAATCTAGCTGGAAATCAGGTGGGATGTTTGGTCACGCCCATGGTCTTTAAATAGTCGTGCTGGCCTGTGGGCGTCGCCGATTATAGCTTGTGTTTTGTGCCAAGTGGTTCCGGTCTGGAGTGGAGGTGTTGGAGAGAGAATTTCATATCTGGTGTCGTATGATCCATTGTTACCTTTTCGCCTTCTTATATTTGTGCTTTGTTTTGCCCTGTTCACATTATAGTATTGTCCTGTGTGGTTGCGGCGCGGTGTGGTTTGAGTTCTCCCTCTCTGTCATTACTGTGTGGGTTTTGGTGGTTTGACAACTCACTGGGTGGAGGGTGGAGGGTTCAGCTTAGGGCTGAGCAGGAGATAAGGAGAGGCTGGAGGCTCAGGCATTTGCACCTTTAGCAAAAACCCTGGGTTGAGGGTCAGACAGGGTTTTCCCTAGTTTGAGGGACTCCGCAGGGGCCCGGGTTTGTCAGCCTCCTTTGACCTAAGCCCCGCATAACATTATAATCGGCCCAACATTTTTCCATGGATTCCATGACTTCCATAAACCGCCAGTTGGCGGCGCTGTCCGTACAGGTCACCGAGTTGAAGGGGGCAGTTCAGCAGCAGGGCCTGGTTGTAGCTAATGTACAAGCGGCTTCTGCTGGTGCAGGTGCAGAGCCTAAGATTCCGCTGCCTGAACGATTTTCTGGGGAATGCAGCAAATTTGTCATCTTTCGGGAGGCCTGCAAGTTATACTTTCGCACGCGCCCGGTCTCCTCAGGTAATGAGGCTCAGCGGGTGGGTCTGGTGTTATCATTACTGAGTGGGGACCCACAAGCATGGGCGTTTTCCTTACCAGCCGACTCTGCTACGTTTCATTCGGTTGAGAATGTTTTTTCAGCACTCGGGCTCATTTATGATGACCCCGACAGATTGGCTTTAGCAGAATCTAAAATCCGCGCCCTCCGTCAGGGGGAACGTATGGCGGAAGACTATTGTTCAGAATTTCGCCGTTGGGCAGTAGACACACAGTGGAACGACCCAGCGCTGCGGAGTCAGTTTCTTCATGGGGTCTCAGAAAGAGTTAAACAGGCCCTCCTGATGTATGAGACTCCTGCATCGTTAGAATCTGCCATGAGTTTGGTTATTCGTATTGATCGCCGTTTGCGTCAAGGGGCGCAGGTGACGCTGCCTCTGGGGGAAAGCAGGGGTGCCAGTGTGGTTGCTGCAGATGAGCCCACGGAACCTATGCAAATCGCTGGGGTATCACATGTGCAGCGTCGCGTTCCTGGGTTCAGGAAGCATGGAGCATGTTTTTACTGTGGTAAAAGAGATCATTATGTAAATGCTTGTCCTGTGGTACCAAAGAAAGTCGCACCGGCGGAAAACTGGTAAGCTCAGAGGGTATGGAGGAGGCCCAACTGAGCGTATGCATATCCTCCATGATGGTATCTCAATGTGTGCTCCCTGCCAGGGTTATTATTGCGGGCAGAGAGCTACCAATATCAGTGTTTGTGGATAGCGGTTCAGCCACCAATCTCATGGATGAGGAGTTTGCACGCATGGCAGGTTTCAAGATCGAAAAACTCCCTCATCCTATTCGCGTGGTTACCATTAATGCCGCTCCCCTCCCACAGGGGGAGATTACTGAGTTTGTAGCTGAGGTTAAACTCCACATTGGGGTCCTACATTCTGAGTGGGTTACATGTAAGGTACTCAATCTCCCAGCACAAATAGTCCTGGGTTTCCCATGGTTGTCTAAGCACAACCCGGTGATTGACTGGAGAACCCAGGACATAGTCCAGTGGAGCAGTTTCTGCCAGGAAAATTGCTTGGCCACATGTGTGTCCGCCGTGAAGTCCAGCCTTCCGGAGGCATTGCTGGATTTTGCGGACGTATTCTCTGAGAGGGGTTGCTCAGAACTACCTCCACATCGAGCCTATGACTGTCAAATTAGGTTAAAACCCGGGGCTAAATTGCCAAAGGCGAGGATGTTTAGTATTTCTGGTCCGGAGAGACAAGCTCTTAAGGACTACATTGCGGAGAGTTTAAGTAAAGGGCACATCCGGCCTTCATCCTCACCTGTAGCAGCGGGGTTTTTCTTCATTAAGAAAAAAGATGGGGGTTACGCCCGTGTCTGGATTTCCGGGAGTTAAACCTGATTACGGTCCGTGATCCCTACCCGATGCCTCTGATCCCTGATTTGTTCAACCAGGTGGCTGGTGCGAAGTGGTTTTCCAAACTTGACCTCAGGGGGGCATATAACCTCATAAGGGTCCGTCAGGGGGATGAGTGGAAGACGGCATTTAATACCCATGAGGGTCATTTTGAAAGCCTAGTTATGCCATTTGGGTTGACAACCGCGCCTGCTGTGTTCCAACATTTCATAAATGATGTATTTGCTCATGTGCTGGGGAAATTTGTGATTGTGTACCTGGATGATATCCTTATTTATTCGAGCGACCAGGACACTCATTTAGAGCATGTCAGGCAGGTGTTACAGCTGCTCCGTGAGAATAAGCTCTATGCTAAGCTTGAAAAATGCGTGTTTTTTGTTCAAGAGTTGCCTTTTTTGGGATATATTGTGTCCGCCGCAGGGTTTAAAATGGATGCCGCGAAGGTGCAAGCGGTGCTGCGATGGGAACGGCCTGGTAATCTAAAAGCACTCCAGCGGTTCCTTGGGTTTGCCAACTATTATAGGAAGTTTATTAAGAATTTCTCTACTATAGCCAAACCGCTCACAGACATGACGAAAAAAGGTACCAATCTCGCTATCTGGTCTGAGGATGCGGTGCGTGCATTTGAGCTTCTGAAGAACCGTTTTGCTTCAGCCCCCATTCTGGTGCAACCGGACGTATCTAAACCTTTTACGGTGGAGGTCGATGCGTCTGAGGTGGGAGTGGGGGCAGTACTGTCACAGGGCTCGTCCTTGAGCAATTTGCGTCCATGCGCCTACTTCTCCAAGAAGCTGTCGCCGGCCGAACGGAATTACGACATCGGCAACAGGGAGTTGTTGGCCATCAAATTGGCTTTTGAGGAATGGCGACACTTCTTGGAGGGGGCGGCCCACCAGGTCACAGTCATCACCGACCATAAAAACCTGCTCTATCTGGAGTCGGCCAAGCGTCTGTCTCCCAGGCAGGCTCGCTGGGCATTGTTTTTTACACGTTTTAACTTTCTGGTGACTTACCGTCCTGGGGCGAAAAACACCAAGGCGGATGCCTTGTCCAGGTGTTTTCCGGGGGGAGAACCTCGGGAAGAGCCGGTACCCATCCTCCAGGAAGGTGTAGTGGTTTCGGCTCTCACAACTGAGGTAGAGGCGGAGATTGCCGAGGCCCAGGAGGAAGTACCACCAGGACTTCCCGCTAATAAGTCGTTCGTACCCCTTCATCTTCGTCTTAAAGTGTTGGGGGAACACCACGACTCGGTCCTGGCCGGTCATCCAGGGGTTAGGGGCACCTTGGAACTGGTATCGCGCCGCTTCTGGTGGCCAAAAATCCGGCAGGATGTGGTTTCGTACGTGACAGCTTGCATCACGTGCGCCAGGGCCAAGTCACCCAGAACCCGTCCTGCTGGCACTCTACAGCCTCTGGGGATACCTAGTAGGCCATGGACAGAAATCTCCATGGACTTTATCACAGACTTGCCTGCCTCGGCGGGGAACACGGTCATCCTGGTGGTGGTTGATCGATTTTCGAAGATGGCGTATTTTGTGTCGTTGCCTTCCTTGCCCAACGCGAAGACGTTGGCTCAGGTCTTTGTGCAGGAGGTGGTCAGACTGCACGGAGTTCCGTCGGACATAGTGTCTGATAGGGGTACCCAGTTTGTGGCGAAGTTTTGGAAAGCTTTTTGCTCACGATTGGGGATCAAGTTGTCTCATTCGTCGGCGTTTCATCCGCAGTCAAATGGTCAAACTGAGCGCATGAACCAAAATCTGGAGCAGTATTTGCGATGTTTTGTGTCTGACAACCAAGAGGAGTGGTCGACGTTCCTTCCCTTGGCCGAGTTCGCATTAAATAATTTACCGCCAAGAATCATCGGGAGAGTCTCCGTTCTTTTGTGTTTATAGGCACCATCCTCAATTTTGTACCTTGCGTCAGGGGGGCTCTGGGGGCGTCCCAGAGGAGGACCGGTTAGGAGTTCAACTATTATCGGTCTGGAGGAGTGTGAAACAGCGATTGCTGAGCATGAGTGCAAGATACAAACGTGTGGCTGACTCTAGACGCGTGCCAGGTCCGGACCTGTGTGTGGGTGATTGGGTGTGGTTAGCTACTAAAAACATAAAACTCAAAATTCCATCATTGAAATTGGGTCCAAGGTTTATTGGCCCTTTTAAGATTGCTGCCATCATAAACCCGGTTGCTTATCGGTTGGAGCTTCCTGCGGTATACAAGATACACAACGTGTTTCACAGGTCTTTATTGAAAAAGGTGGTAGGCTCTGTGGACACGACGCCGATGCCACCTCCAGTCATGGTGGATGGCGATTTAGAGTTTGAAGTCTCCAAGGTGGTGGACTCTCGAGTACTGCGCCGTACTCTTCAGTATTTGGTGCACTGGCGGGGGTATGGTCCGGAGGAGAGGTCTTGGGTACCAGCCTCGGACATACATGCGGATCGGCTGGTCAGTTCCTTTCACCGCCGTCATCTGGACAAGCCGGGTCCTATGAGTCTTGAGGGCCCTGGGGTCCCTCGTAGAAGACGGGGTACTGTCATGTCGGACGCTGTTCACACCACAGCGTCCGGCAGGCAGCGGTAGTTCCATCTCCGTCCACTATAGCCTCAGTGGCGCCGGCTTGATTTTACTCAGGTTATCTGGGGTTAATCTAGCTGGAAATCAGGTGGGATGTTTGGTCACGCCCACGGTCTTTAAATAGTCGTGCTGGCCTGTGGGCGTCGCCGATTATAGCTTGTGTTTTGTGCCAAGTGGTTCCGGTCTGGAGTGGAGGTGTTGGAGAGAGAATTTCATATCTGGTGTCGTACGATCCGTTGTTACCTTTTCGCCTTCCTATATTTGTGCTTTGTTTTGCCCTGTTCACATTATAGTATTGTCCTGTGTGGTTGCGGCGCGGTGTGGTTTGAGTTCTCCCTGTCTGTCATTACTGTGTGGGTTTTGGTGGTTTGACAACTCACTGGGTGGAGGGTGGAGGGTTCAGCTTAGGGCTGAGCAGGAGATAAGGAGAGGCTGGAGGCTCAGGCATTTGCACCTTTAGCAAAAGCCCTGGGTTGAGGGTCAGACAGGGTTTTCCCTAGTTTGAGAGACTCCGCAGGGGCCCGGGTTTGTCAGCCTCCTTTGACCTAAGCCCCGCATAACAGTAATGTTTTACCTCAAAGAAAGAATCTACTGCAATCCATGCCATCCTGAATGTATACTCTCTTTTCCCTCTCCCCCGCCCAGGAGCTGTGGTATGATCGGACCATGCTCTTGTACGGTCAAACACAGCCATTACACAGTACACAGCAGGGGCACATTAATAAGATTATCTCAGCACAGGAACATTATTTTTTAACACATCCAATTGTGGAAATTATTATTATTGAAAGATCTATTTAAAATGTTGATTAAAATTAACTTTGTTGGTGGGAAATCAGCTTTAAGGAGACTTTATGAAGGCCTGTTTTTGAGGAATTAGTTTTTTTTTTAAAAGGAACAACTTCGGGTACATAAATCTATTAATTAACTTTATCAACTTCTTACTTGGATGGGTGGAATGAAAACAGCGATTTCATCATTTTTTAACTTTTATAGGTTGGCACAAATTGGATGATACAAAATTGGTATGTTAGTAGTTTTGAGGCAAAACTGTATTTTTATACTTTTACCTAATTAAAACATATTGGATGTCTATTGCATGGTATTTGTAATAACTGTTCAATATTGAAAGCAGTGTGAGACCATTCAGGGTCCTCAGAAAATCAGCAAACCCATGGATAATGGATCTCTGTTGCTCATACAATCCTGTAGCATTGCACGGTTCATTGTGTGAATTCACTGAATGAATTCATGCAATGAATAAAGATATCAGTCAGATACACGTCTTAAATAAAGAAGATATTTTATTGGACCTGTTGCTGGATTTCTTTGCTTCTTAACTGCTCAATATGTTGCGTGTTTGACATTTTACAGATCTCTGAAACCCCATTTTAGTTTACCTAAACCTCATATCATTTGTTATTTATTTTAAGTTCCTAAACATTCAGCAGATCATTTAGGGTTTGGATCCTGAGTCCCCTAATAATCGCTGAATAACTCACTTCATGAAGCAAAAGTGATGAGCAGTGTATAGGCTCAAAAGAAAACCTTTTGGCCCGATTCATTGAGAATGGTGCTTTGCGCGCCAGTCTTCATGATAGACACACTGAAGTAAAATGTGTCTAATTCGTTAAGAGGCCTCCATCAGAATTGGTATTCCAGTCATTTATAGTGGAATTTATGACACAACTTTTGATGAATTTGTTGTGTGGGTTTTGACATGTCCCATCCAAATCGAGTTTCACCTATTTTGTGGCTGGACAAAACAGATGTGAAAATGCAAAAAGTCTCAAAATTTTGCATAACCCTGCATTACACAATAAATTTATGACATTTGAATTTTTGTACACCAGAACTCTGTCAAAAAACACCTTAGCAAATTGTTCACTTTCTCTGTACGTGCAAAAATACTGTTTCTATATAATTTGCCAATCACTATGGTATGAAAAAATGCATTGACAGTCACACTAGTACACACACCCATGATGATGAGGATTTTGTTATTTCAGTGGAAAGTTCCATATTTCAATTCAGAAATTATTATACTACCAACTATGTAATTTTTCCATTTATTAGTCCCAGTTGTTGTGTAGGATATATTATCTGTCACCTTAAAGATAAGATTAGCTGCCATTACACATCCATAAATAATACAAACATGATACAGCTGTTAACCAGCAGTCCACATGGTTTGTTGTATCTTATAAACAAGCTCTATGAGTTATGTGCAGCAAGTCCATGCTGATGTATGTCGGTGACGTGATTTACACTCTCTCTGGTAAGACAAAGTAGAAGGCAAAATTGGCAACTACATGGAAGCTTTAAATTAATGACTTACACGTATATTATTTGCAGTTATTTCCTTTATAACTGATAATTATTATTATATTAGTTTTTTTTCTGCTCATATTTGAATAACAGGTATAAGGCAAATAGTAGACACAGATTGATAAGTATTTCACCACTTATGACAAGAATAAAATGTGAGAAAAGCACAATAACAATTTTGCTCTTCTTTGAGCATGGTCATCTTTTTTCAGCATTTTGGATCAGATTAATTAAGACTGTCATTGTAACATCAGTCTTAATCAAGTCCAAGTGGTGTAAATGAGTTAGAGGTACTTAATTCACACCACTTAATGAATTAGGCTAGGTTCACATTTGCGGATGGCTGAGCTGCGGAGGGTTGCGGACTTCTTCCTTGATGCTCCGCCCACTGCCGCACTTCCTCCAGTCAGTTCTGTCTACGTCTGCATGCGGCCTGCGTACCTATCTTTAACACTGGTTATGCAAGTCGTGCAGATGTGCACATGCGTTGTTTTGATGCTGCGGCGACCCACGTTGAACGCAAAATGTTGGAATTTGATGCGGTCGCCGCATCGTGAAAACGACGCATGCGGAGGCATCCGCATACATCCGAATGACCTGCATACCCAATGTTAAAGATAGGTATGCAGGCCGCATGCAGAGGTAGGCGGAGTTGACCGGAGGAGGTGCGGCAGTGGTAGGTGCTTCATGGAGGAAGTCCGCAGCCCTCCGCAGCTCGCCCATCCACAAATGTGAACCTAGCCTTACATCTTACAAATTCTGTGGGCACTGCCACAGACTGGAGCCATTCCTGACAAAATTTATGGCACTAAAGTGGCATAAAATTGAATGAATCAGACGGGCTTAGCTTATCCCTATCCTACTCAACCCATGCCCGTTTTAGAAAAGTTGGCTGGTAATAGAATAAAATTGGCAAAAGTCGTAATACTTTGGTGAAATTTCTCGTATGCAAATATATTGGAACTTTGCGTGGTATTTTACATTTACCATATGGGCCCATAATGTTTCTAATGTATAAAAATGTTGGAGTTTGCAAAAACTCAAATCTTCCCTTACTTCCTCCCCCCCAAAAAAGATCAGGCAAAAAAAGTTGCATGGAGGGAGCAATAAGGTAGTTTTCACTTGTTTGAAGGCCCTGCTATCTCTACATTCTAATATTGTGATAAGAGTGTAGACTTAGAACAAGTACACTGATAGACATTAATATGTCACAATTTCATAATCTCAGCAGAATGAAATGGACTAGAAAGGTTACTCGAGGAGGAGTATCGCCTTCCAGCAACCAAAAAGTAAGAGAACTGCAGAGCTCTGAGCTGCTCAAGACACAATGCAAAAATATCCCTTTTTTCCAATACATAAAAGAGACAACCCATACAGCATACAACAACTGGATTTGATTTGCATATCCCCTAAAAAGACAGAACTATGATTAGCCATTTTTAAGACCATTATTGTATTGACAATGTTTTTGTTCTGTCCTATGAAGCATCTTTTTATTGTTTTTTAAAGACATTTAATATGTATTAAACTAATTTGACACATGAAAAATTATTAGTTTTCTTCTTTTTATTTACACAATTTTTTTAAGCATTTTGCAGTGTTTTCTCCTCGTCTTTCATTCAGTCCCAGCAGAAACTCACAGGATGATGTTAAGCACTAATCAGCAGTTGAAGTACAGCATGTCCAGCCAATCAGCAGACAATTCCTTTTGTCTTAATTTCAGAAAATCTTTCAATGTTAACCACAGCCTTCCACTCTTAGTAATAAACGGCAATAAGTCAGTCAGCAATTCTGTGATGAAGAGAGGGAATTTTTTCTTCAGGATGTCAGAATCAGTCTTCTAAACCAAATTAGGTGTTTTTAGTGCATTAAGGGGCCAATTCATTAAGATTGGCATTGCGCACAACTCGCTGGAGTTATGCACGGCGGAACACACTAAATAAAAATATAAATAAAGTGTGTTTTGCCGCTCGGGGTCCACCGTGCGGTGGATGGAAAAACCGCAGCTAGGTGATGACAGAGCAATATGGCGGTAGTGTGCACAGGGTTTGACGTCACCCGAGTACACAGGCAATCTCTGTTAACTCACAGAGCTGCAACACAGAGAGAAACACAATAAGTCTGAGCCTGTTAGAGTCACAGGTACTCAGAGTAACACACGCAGTAATGCGGTCACAGGAGTAGCCCAGGATGGTGGTACTACGTCTGTCTAGACCTACCGTAGCTATTCATGTGTCGAGTGTCGCAACCGCGGACACCCAAATAAGCTGCTACAACAGCGCGGCGTGACTAGTGCCGCAGAGTGACACTGCTGAACAGCAAGCGCGATGTCTGACGTTAGCAAGTGTGCCTGGAGCAATGGCGCGCTGGCGCTGATACTGGCTAAATAACTCAATCCCACACACAGTCATAATATCCAAGGAAAGGGGTTTCAAATGAGTCATTCACCAGATCATGCATCCATCAACATACACACAGCAGCAAGTATGACTATACTAGCGCATGGTGGAACAGCCATGCGCACTTTTTATAGTGAGCGGGACCTTCCGGAAGTCTCCAGAGCCCTGAGCTGGACCAATGGAATCAGGAGCAGTACCTGAGCACCTGACTCCTGAACTCTAATGGGATATCGTCTCACGAGCATGCTCAGAGGATGGGATGAAGGACTTAGCCTCCGGAGAGAGTTGCTGCAATGCAATCTCCTCTGCAATCTCTTCAGCAGTGGACAGATAGCAGGAGACTGCAGAATGTGAGGGTCTAGATTCCTGCATAGTCAGGGCAGAAATCTGACTCCTAACATTACCCCCCCTCCTAGTGCCCCCCTCCCTGAACCCTCCGATCCACCAGCCTATGCCCGATAGTGGCACAGGCCTCAGACTCGTCCAAAGGCGAGCCTGATGTCCTGGTAGGTGAAACAGAAAACCGGGACACACGGATGGTATCGGCGGAGGCCAGGTCGCCAGGTTTCAGGAGGGACACCCGGGAGATAATGGGAGTGGGAGTTTCAGGGGAACGCCGCCGTTTATCGACGGCCGTCGCCACATTCCGTCTGGGAAGGCTATCCCGGGCACATGAGGAGCATGCCTGAATAAATTTCTTCATGTCCCGCGCTCTGTGCGGCCACCAATACGATCCAGCCAGAGACTTCGTGGTCTGCATATAGCCACGATGGCCGTCCGCATTGGACGCGTGTGCCCACGCGGGAATCTTAGGCCGCAAACGAGGAGGAACAAAAGTCTCGCAGACCGACTCACAATTAGACCATTGCGGGGTGCTGTCCTCCTGAGAAGCAGCATGTAGATGGTGACAGCCGCACATGGACTCTTGAGCCGGGCGTGTCTCAAAAATGGCGCGAGACACCTCCATGGGCTCTGGGGGTAGAACCTCTGGCTCGGGCCGCTCTAGAGGCTCAAGAAGTTGGGAGCCGGAGTAACTCTGCGCTTGGAGTGAGCACGCTCCATATCGTGCTCCGAAAAACGGAGGTCAATACGGGAAGAGATAGAAATTAGCTCCTCCAAACTGGCAGGAATCTCTCTAGTAGAGAGAGCATCCTTAACGTGCTCTGCCAAACCTCTCCAAAATACAGGTATAAGGGCTTTATCGGACTACTCCAACTCGGAAGCCAGTGTCCGAATACGGACGGCATACTGGCTAACCGAGAGGGATCCCTGAGACAAAGCAAGCAGCTGCAGAGAGGTGTCATGTGTGACCCGTGGACCAAGGAAGACTTGCTTGATAGCTGCTAGCAAGTGAGCAGCGGTCCGAATCTCGGGGTCACCACGCTCCCATAAAGGCGTAGCCCATTCCAATGCCCTGCCTGACAGTAGGGAAACAATAAATGCCACCTTGACCCATTCCGTAGGGAATTGCTCAGCCAGCAGCTCCAGCTGAATTGAGCACTGGCTGATGAAACCCCTACAGGAGGCGCCATCACCAAAAAACTTATCGGGCAACGGGAGGCGGGTAACTGTCGGCGCAAGGGAGGACATGGACATACGCCCTACCGCATCTGTAAGTGCTTTTACAGCAGCATCGGTGGCTTGCGCAGCTGCGAGAGCCCTCTCAAGTGTGGCCAAGTGGCCTTTGAGCTGCCGAACACACTGCAGGGGTTGCTGCTGATCTGCCATCACTAGCCAGTACCCCAAAACACAGTGTCTGCAAATGGAGATTCTGGCTTGGCTTTTACCCTAAGTCATGTAACTAGGCTCGTTAAAGGGTCAACGTTGACTTTTAGGATTGCTACCTCCAATAGGTGGCACTAGAGGTCTAGATTCCTGCATAGTCAGGGCAGACATCTGACTCCTAACAGGAGTATGATGAACCTAATTCACTAATCGGAGCACACTACTTAAAGAGAACCTGACAGATGATACATGCTCCCCCATCCACGTGCAGCATATATCAGACACTGACTGCAAGATTTCAGTCATATAAGAAACAATAACGATTTTCAGAAAATAACAATTTACTAGCCCCAGAGGACCAAGTCGTGAGTGAGACTAGTTAGACAAGCGTGTCCCTGTGAATCTCATCCCACCACTGATCCAGAATGATAAGTTTCTCCATACTTGTGTGCGTAGAGATAGACCTGTTACTCCAGAGCAGCAGGTGGGGAGAATCGGGCCTGGGGCAAACCTGTCTGACTAAGCTCCTTTGCAGCTCTATTCCCAGCAGTTTATAAATTGTGTTTTTCACTGAAATGTTGAAGCATTTCAGAGTTAAACATATATGGTTGAAAGCCAGTTTGGGGCTAATGTGAGGTCCATTATACAGTTTGGAAGCTAATGTGGGGGCCAATATACTTTGTGGAAACTACTACTGTACAGTGTAGGGACCATTATACATTTTGGGGCTAATGCGGAGGCCATTATTCAGTGTGGGGGCCATAATACAGTGTGAGTTCTACTTTTGAGGCAATTATACATTGTGAGGGCTTCTGTGGGGTATTTATACTGTGTTTTGAGTGAGTAGAGGGGACATCATACTATGTATAGAGGAGCTGTGGTGGTATTATACTGTATATAGCAGAGCTGTGGGCCCACCATACTGTATATAATGGAGATGTGGGGAAATCATACTCTGTATAAGGGAGCTGTGGACCCAACATACTGTGTATAGGGGAGCTGTACATTGGGGGACTCAGTGGACATAAGTAAATGTTAAGTGGGCACTTAAGAAGCAGCATTGTTATAGTGGCAAAATGTGGACACTGTTTTCAAGAGAATTTGCTCAGGGTAATTAATATTTTCTAGGGCGCAATTTTACCATCTAGAGGGCACAAAGGAGGCATTATTACTATATAAGGGGCACAGTGGTGGGCATTATTATGTGTGGCAAAGAGTACTGTTATTGTGCCAACCAGCAGGTGAAAGTGTAAGGGGGTGAGATAGAACTACCTCCTTGCTTCCCTTCCTTTAATTGTTTTCCATGTGTTGATGTTTACATATACTAATGTTGAAAATGTCTATGAATAATTGTCATGATCCATGCTGGATCAGGACTGATATAAAGCACAGGTAACCTTTTTTTCTTTGCTTAGGTTTGGTTTTTTACCTCCGGTGGCCATTAGGATTATTGCACTGTGGTGTCTTTTGTTCTAAATTTGCCCCCCGGTGGTGGTGAGCGTCATTGCACTCTGTTTCTTTAGTTAAGTGCACATGATTTGATTGCAGGTTGATTGCTGGCTCTGCTATAAAAGAGTCACAGGTGTTGCAATCAGCGTTGGTGATAGTATTCATTTCAATCATCCTTGGTGGAGGAAGGAGCTGGAGAACGTTCCTTGCAGCACTGTCTTAGCCCTGGTGTGGAAGGAGTCATAGGGGATTTCCTTGCAGCTCTGACAGAACTTGGTGGCAGCATTTCAGGAGGAGAGCAGCGTTCTGGTGGTGGACTTTGTTGCCGGGAGCAAGTGCACAGAGTAAAGCTAAGTGGTGTTCCCCTGTTTGTGTTTTCCCTTCATGTGTATTAGTACAGCGGTTGGGCCAGTGCCTGCCCCACCCAGCTCCCTAGCAAGGGATAGGTGTAGGGTGTGCTAGGGCGACGGGTATCCTGAGCGTCGCCCGGTGCGGAAGCGGCATAGGGAACGTTAGGAGCATTAGGGACACTGACTCAGGGGAGTGCAGGAGGTCTCCACGTCCCCTTTCCCTATCGCAGGGCCCACCGTTGTAACTGTTGTCCCTCCCCCTTGTCATGTTGTTTACAGTTACCGGCCTGCGGGCCGTGTCACACAGGACAGCTTCACGTGCTGCGTCGTGTTGCTTCAGTTACCGGCCTGCGGGTCTCATCACACAGGACGGGTCCACGTGACAATAATATTTGCGGTACTGCTACATAGTAATATGTATTATCGCTCACATTTATGGTACTGCCACATTCATACATGTGTTACCATTCTTTGTAGAACTATATTATATTATAAGGAAAAGAAATCCAGCGATGCTGAGGGCAGCTAAAAGATATAATCTTTAATCCAACTTGAATAAAAACATAATCTGGCACAATTTGTTGGGTACATTACAAGTAGAAACTGATCAACGCGTTTCGACCGAGGTCTTCTTCATGATCATGAAGATGACCTCGGTTGAAACACATTGATCAGTTTCTACTTGCAGTGTACCTGACAAATTGTGCAAGTTTATGTTTTTACTCAAGTTGGAATAAAGATTATATCTTTTAGATGCCCTCAGCATTGCTGGATTTCTTTTCCCTTTTTTCAGTCTGCTCACGTGGATCCATGCTAGGCGGAGGTCAGCAGAGCAGAATTCGTACACAGTTTGTGGTGAGCTGACTACACCTTTTTTCTTTCTATATTATATTATGTTGTGTTCCTTTTGTGTAATACTGTATATAATATAATGTGATGATGTGTACTAATGCTCATGCACAATTTTGGAAAAGTAAATTGCATCCTTTTGGGACATTAGAGGAGGGCACCTTAGTATTATAGTTCTTATAGATAAGGGTAGGTGTAGTTCTTTTGTGGGCCACTAGATGGGGGCATACTAGTGTGCACTGTAGGTATAGTTCATAGTATGGTTTTAGGGGTTAAGTGTAGGAGGGGCTGCCAGGTGGTAATACAGGAGTTTCTAGGAAGTTAGGTCAGACAGGGCCAAAGTGCCCAAGTGTCCATATGGGCTATAGGTCCGGACAGCTCAGCAGCAATGTAACATTAAATTACTTCAGCCCACGTTATCCACGGCCGCTGTGCATCATAGCAGTGGGCCAAAACATGGAAAGAAAGATGTGGTGACTCATTGCCTGGGCAAATTCCTTTAGGACAGGTGTTGTTTGGACTGAGGAGATGAAGGAAGTTGAAGCTTCGACGAGAACAGTACAGATGGGCCAGATGCTTGACCAGAGGTAACCAAACCTGATGACTGATGATTTCGAGTTGGGGCAAAACAGGCAGAAAGAATTGTCATCATGGCAAGGTTAGGCCAGGAAGGAACTGGGGAGCAGTCTAGGATGGTCTGGTCCAGGCGTGTGCTGCACAGAAGTGACAGCAAAGCAGGGAAAGCTGAGGAGACAAGTGAATTTCATGATGTGCTAACTGTGGATGTAACGTGTGAAGTATTGAGTAAAGAGAATGTTCAAGTTATCCTGGACTGAGTCTCCATTACTGGGGGTCGCCTGGAAGAGTGATCGTCCTGGGGGACCTGAACCTGGAGATGCAGGTATGCTGAGTAGAGGAATACAGTTTTCTGTGAGGGAAGGTCAAGTCTCAGATGCTTCAGTGTTTCTGGTCACAACTACAGTCTTGGCCTCCCCTTACACAGTTATAGGGACACATATGGCAGCAGCAGCTCATTATTGGGGTATCAGTAGGATGAGAGGCTTGTACAGGTTGGGAATTTATGGGGATGGTGCTGGAAATGTGTGAAGTCAAATGTGTCCATGTTGTAATCTGTGCAGGCGAGTCGTGCTGGAATAAATTGTCATGTTGTCTGGGCCAAATGAAAAAAGTGAAAAATGATCGACTCCATCAGAAAGATGTTATTTTTAAGTCATCTATACATTTAAACGCCTTATCGTGTCTGTCTGTAACCGAAATCGCGGCCCGCTGATTGGTTGTGGCCGCCAGGCCGCAACCAATCAGCGACAGGTGCAGCTGTTTGTAATGGTAAGCTGCACCTGCCGCTGATTGGTGGCAGGCGCAGGCCTTAATCTGTAAAAAAGAGAATTAAAATAAAAAAATGTTATTCTCACCTTCTGACGGCCTCCTGTCTTCTTTCCACGCGCTCGGCCTCACGTTCCCAGTAATGCTTTGCGGCTTAGACCTCTGATGACATCACTCTCGCAAGAGCGAGAAGACCGACATCACTCTCGCGAGAGCGAGAAAGAAGACTGACATCATCAGCGGTCTAAGCCGCAAAGCATTACTGGGAACACGAGGCCGGGCGTGTGGAAAGAAGACAGGAGGCTGTCGGAAGGTGAGAATAACTTTTTTTTATTTTTTAATAATTTTGTACAGGGCCGCGGCAGTGATTGGTCACGGCTACAGGGCCGTGTTGCTGATTGGTCATGGACAGAGGGCCGCAACACTGATTGGTCGCGGCTACATGGAAAGGGGGGTGAGGGGACCATGCATACCAGGAAAGGGGGGTGAGGGGACCATGCATACCAGGAAAGGGGGGTGAGGGAACCATGCCTACCAGGATTGGGGGGTGAGGGGACCATGCATACCAGGATTGGGGGGTGAGGGGACCATGCATACCAGGATTGGGGGGTGAGGGGGCCATGCATACCAGGATAGGGGGTTGAGGGGACCATGCACACCAGGATTGGGGGGTGAGGGGACCATGCATACCAAGAAAGGGGGATGAGGGGACCATGCATACCAGGATAGGGGGGTGAGGGGACCATGCATACCATGAAAGGGGGGTGAGGGGACCATGCATACCACGAAAGGGGGTGAGGGGACCATGCATACCAGGAAAGGGGGGTGAGGGGACCATGCATACCAGGAAAGGGGGGTGAGAGGACCATGCATACCAGGACTGGGGGGTGAGGGGACCATGCATACCCCAAAAGGGAGATAAGAGGACCATGCATACCAGGATTGGGGGGTGAGGGGACCATGCATATCAAGAAAGGGGGGTGAGGGGACCATGCATACCAGGAAAGGGGGGTGAGGATACCATGCATACCAGGAAAGGGGGGTGAGGGAACCATGCCTACCAGGATTGGGGGGTGAGGGGACCATGCATACCAGGATTGGGGGGTGAGGGGACCATGCATACCAGGATTGGGGGGTGAGGGGGCCATGCATACCAGGATAGGGGGTTGAGGGGACCATGCACACCAGGATTGGGGGGTGAGGGGACCATGCATACCAAGAAAGGGGGATGAGGGGACCATGCATACCAGGATAGGGGGGTGAGGGGACCATGCATACCATGAAAGGGGGGTGAGGGGACCATGCATACCACGAAAGGGGGTGAGGGGACCATGCATACCAGGAAAGGGGGGTGAGGGGACCATGCATACCAGGAAAGGGGGGTGAGAGGACCATGCATACCAGGACTGGGGGGTGAGGGGACCATGCATACCCCAAAAGGGAGATAAGAGGACCATGCATACCAGGATTGGGGGGTGAGGGGACCATGCATATCAAGAAAGGGGGGTGAGGGGACCATGCATACCAGGAAAGGGGGGTGAGGATACCATGCATACCAGGATTGGGGGGTGAGGGGACCATACATACCAGGAAAGGGGGGTGATGATGAGCATACATACCAGAATTGGGGTGTGAGAGGACCATGCATACCAAGAAAGGGGGTCTGAGGGGACCATGCATACCAGAATAGGGGGGTGAGGGGACCATGCATACCAGGATTGGGGGTGAGAGGACCATGCATACCAGGACCGGGGGTGAGGGGATATGCATACCCCAATAGGAGGGTAAGAGGACCATGCATACCAGGATTGGGGGGTGAGGGGACCATGCATACCAGGATAGGGGGGTGAGGGGACCATGAATACCAGGATTGGGGGGTGAGGGGACCATACATACCAGGCAAGGGGGGTGACGGTGAGCATATATTAAAGGATTGGGGTGTGAGAGGACCATGCATACCAGCAAAGGGGCGTGAGGGGACCATGCATACCAAGAAAGAGGGGTGAAGGGACTATGCATACCAGGATTGGGGGGGTGAGGGGACCATGCATACCCCGAAAGGGGGGTAAGAGGACCATGCATACCAGGAAAGAGAGATGAGAGGACCATGCATACCAGGATTGGGGGGTGAGAGGACCATGCATTCCAGGATTGGGGGTGAGAGGACCATACATATCAGGATTGGGGGGTGCATTATTGCATTATTATTAAATCTTCAAAAATAAACTGCATATACCGGGTGAGTCATAAAGGACGGATGTATTTGAAGTGGCTATAACTCACCACCAGGTGGAGGTAGAGATGTGCGGGAGGCGGGGTTATGTTTGTGAGGTGAAAGCATTGTTTTTATTTTAGTTTCAGTTTAAGCTATGGTGCCGTGGACGATAGAACATCGCGTTTTTGCGTACGACAGTTTTGTCAAGAATAATGAGTGTATCACAGCCGTTCAGCGTGAGTTTCGGCGTCATTTCAATATTCACAAAAATCAAGCTGTTCCCGCTCGTAACACTATCCTACGTTGGGTTGAAGCACTCTGTACACGAGGTACACTAATGAACAAACGACCACCGGGGGCTCCACGAACGGCACGTACCGCTGCACAGCCCTAAGGTAACGGTGTGGTGCGCTATGGGCAAATATGGCGTGATCGGTCCGTACTTTTTCGAAGGCGATAATGGCAATACTGTTACCGTGAACTCACAACGTTATATCGCCATGATAAATAACTTCTTTGTTCCTGAGTTACGACGGCAACATATCCCCATCTCTAGTGTGTGGTTTCAACAAGATGGGGCAACGGCCCACACAGCCGGAGCAACAATGAACGTTCTTCGCCCTCTCTTCCCTGGTCGCATCATTTCCAGGTTTGGTGATATTAATTGGCCTCCTAGGTCCCCAGACCTGTCCATGTGCGATTATTACTTATGGGGTCACCTCAAATCACGTGTATACAAGCTTAAGCCTCGATCATTACAAGAACTGAAGGAAGCTATTCGAGTGGAAGTTGCCCAAATCGACAGAGTTGTGTTGGAACGTGTTGATGCCAACTTCCAAGAACGCCTTTGGAAATGCATCACTGATAATGGCCACCACATGGCAGATGTTGTTTTCCACACTTGAATTTGTCAAATACTATTAGTATACGTAACCAAATCTGTGAATACATTTATATTTAATAAATATTTAACGATTTTATGATTAGTTTAAAAACATCCGTCCTTTATGACTCACCCGGTATATTCTAGAATACCCGATGCGTTAGAATCGGGCCACCATCTAGTTATTTATAACTGCACTGTAATGACTTGTATGTTTTGCAGGACTAATGTCTACCACTACATGGTCATCGTATGGTGGTAATATCACTGTGTCACCATAGTTGAACCCCTAGCTATGCCTTTGCAGCTGGGGTATGCAATGGACATGCCAAGGGCTAAGCTTTTCTTACCTTAAGTGTCAGTCGCACTGCACTGCACTCCTGCAAAGGATTGAGTTTCAGTGTTTCTCCAGGGTTGCTGCAACCAGATGTCTGATGTTGCATTTCACAACAAACACAGACTCCATCGCTGTTAATATTTATCTAAGAGAAAACATAATACAGATTTTATAGACCATTTTAATGCAAGTAAAATTACATGATATCATTGAACAGTTCAAATAAATCAAGATGACCACATAGTTGTTATTGTGTATTGATTTTTAGAAATGGCAAAATTATTCTTACGTTTCTTATGATCTAAAATGATACAGACAATCATGTTATTTGAAAATTATATTAATGAAATAGAGAAGTTTAATTTAATTGCCACTAGCATTATGGCTTCCACTCATAGCTGAATCATGACATCTCCTGTACGATGGATCTACTGTTGAACAGATTACAATGTTTAGTGATTGCATTAGGACCTGTGATTTGGGGGGGCAGATTCAATGTCAGTACCTGGCCCCGTCCCCTCTGTCACACTTTCAACAGTATCTGGATCCTGGATGGAAATACAGTTGAAAGCAATAATGGAGCAGAGAGCCTTCAGCTACATGTTCCATCATTTTCCCTGTGTGTCTGAGCTCTGATGTTTCAGTGCTGTGGAATTGATGACATTGCTACATTTCACCAGCTGTATCACATTTATGGTAACCAAAAAGTAAAAATAATTGGTACCACACAATGGTATATCAATGTTAAAATCTCATATTTTATTATAACACTTAAATCAAAGTACATAGGAAAAATGCTGGAAAGAAAAGAGGGACTAACAATCCATAGGAAATCCTACTACAGCATTGCAACTAATACCAATGCCAAGACATCCACACAATGTAATGCATGTAAACATGACAGCGTTAGAGAAACATAGAGGACCAGAACACCCACAATACCCCTGTAAAATCCAAGTGGCCACAATGGGTATGCCAAGTTAGAGATTGTCTGGTGTACAGCTATCTCCCTAAATGCCCTCTTAATAACGCAGTCACTGTGTATAGTATGAAAACGTGTGGCCAATAATATAATACATACTACTGTAAGCTGGTGGAGATCCCTGGACATCAGCAGAGGGACAAATTGGGCAAATTTTTGTGATGACATTTCACCAGCTGTGCAGAGTGTCAGAACACATACTGCAGAGACTACAGCAGCAGGAGATCAAGGAGAGGTGAGAAGTTCTATCTTTCTTTTTAATCTTATCAATGAGCATAGGCCAAATATTTATTTTGGGGGGAAGGGAGTGGGTGGATGGGCAATCAAGCTGTCTGTGTGGCTTAAATGTGTTACCATGGCCTGCAGTGTCTCAGGACTTGTTAGGTAGTGGAACTCCTAGACTCGTATAGCCTATGCACTAGGTGCAAGTCCTGACAAAAATTAGAAGGAGGGACTGCAATACACCCTAGTAGACAAAAAAATTGAGACTGCTGCATGATGACCCTCTAAAATTTTGGAGACAGTTACGCATAATGACCTTCTAAGAAATTGGTGAAAGTGACTTATAATGCCCCCCTAAAAATTTAGAGAGAGTGAAGCATAATGACATTCTAAAAATTTGGAAAGAGTGATGCAAAATGAGCCTTTAAAAATTTGGAGAGAGTGACTATACTTACTTTCTAAAAATTTGCAGAGTGACGCATAATGACCTTCTAAGACTTTGGAGAGAGTGACGCATAATGACCCTCTAAAAATTTGGAGAGAGTGAAGCATAATGACCTAAAAATTTGGAGAGAGTGATGCATAATGACCCTCTAAAAATTTGGAGAGTGACCATAATGACCCTCTAGAAATTTTGAGAAAGTGAGGCATAATGACCATCTAAAATTCAGAGTTACTTATAATGACACTACATTTGAATTGTCTTTATTCTCCACTGCTGTCATCGGGCAGGGTTGAAAAGTCAGGGCTAATCCAGGGAATGTTCATTTTGAGTGAGGGCTGCATGATGATCCCATAAAGATTTTGAGTGAGGGCCATCTGTTGACCTTATAAAGATTTTGAGTAATGGCAGCCTGATGACCCTATAATGATAATAAGTGAAAGCTGCTTGATGACCCTATAAAGATTTTGAGTGAGGGCCGCCGGATGACCCAACATTTGCATTGGCTTAATTTTTTGCTGCTGTCATCAGATGAAGTTGAAAAGTCTGGGCTAATCCAGGCCATGTTCATTTTGAGTGAGGGCCACATGATGACCCTATAAACATTTTGAGTGAGGGCCGCCTGATGACCCAAAATTTGAATTGGTTTTATGTTCTGCTGCTGTCTTCTGGGGGGGGTAAGAATTCTGGGCCAATATAGGCCTTGTTCATTTTGAGTGGGTGCTATATGATGATCTTATGTTTAAAGTTTTTGAGTGAGAGCCACCTGATGCCCCTGTTGATATGGTGGAGGAGGAGGACAAGAAATGGAAATAATCATAAATGGTATAAACTTTTTTGAGTGGTAAGGGGTGCATGAGAATACACCAGAAAAAAAGGAATTGGCTTTATGTTCCGCTGCTGTCATCCAATGGGGTTGAGAAGTCTGGGCATGTTTATTTTGATAAGATCCAGTCTGTCAGCATTTTCAGTTGACAGTTGATCAGTTATTATGCCCCCGGCAGCACTAAAAACCCGCTCTGACAAAATGCTAGTGGCAGGGCAGGCCAGCACCCCCAAGGCATTGAGGGACAGTTCATGCCACGTGTCCAGTTTGGATACTCAATAGTTATATGGCACAGAGGAATCACGGAGGATGCTGGTATAGTCGGCTAGGTACTACTTCACCATCTTCAAAAACTTTTCCTTCCTTGTCAGTCTAATGAAACAGTCCCAGACCTTTGATAGTGTTCCCCTACCTCTCTTGGACCTGGTGTGCCTCTCACTTGTCTCCCCTCCTTGGTTGCTGCCTGTGTTGTCAGATGGTAATTTTTTTATTAATTGTTCGACTAGGGCCTTCTGGCATTGCATCCTTTTACTAACCCTCTCCGCCAAAGGAAGGAGAGATGGAAAGTTCTCCTTGGCGTGTGGGTCAAGAAGGGTGAACAACCCATTATTGGTGTTGTCCAAAATGCATATAATGCAAGGGTAACATGAAAGGTAGCGGGACGTAAAGTCAGCCTTGTGTGCCAGACTCCCAACAGGCAAATTTTCCCTGTCCCCACTGGGAGAACAACTCTCTGTCTCCTCTGCCTCTTCAGGTCATCCACGTTGAATAGACAGGATGAAGTTGGTGTGGGTAGTGCCCTCTGTGATGCAGGTAACCATCTCTTGTTCCTCCTCCACAGCCTCCTCCTCATTATCACCCAATCCACACTGAGAACATGAGAGTGTGGCTGGGCTGAGTGTGGCGAGGTCAGCTCACGCTGAGTTGACTTTTTCTTTAGAGTGGATCCTCTGGGTCATGGCACCCACCCACCTAGGGTGAGCTGACCTTGTGAGGAACCACCACCTATACAGGGAGTGTCAGGGGCAAGACCAAGGGGGTGAGCCACCACGACTGCTGGCACCAGACAGCCGGCTCAAGTAGACACTAGGTACGAGTGTCTGACGACAAGGACGGGCAGGAAGCAAGACAAGACAAGACGTAAGTTCAAGGTATCATCATTAAGACAAGTTCAGGATAACATTCAGTGCAAAATGTGATAACAAGCAAACACGGCAAGGTGCGTGCAAGGCACGCCAAGGTCCATGGCATGGTACGTGCCAGGAGGCAAGCCTGGTTACCGGCAAGGACATGATGGTATTGGACTACGGATAGCAGGCAGCGATCAACAGGGTCATCAGGTTCCGGAGCTCTGATGGCGATCGGCAGGATCCGGGCATCTGGCAAACCAGGGTACAGGCAAGGAGGCACGACAGATATCCAGGCATGGTGTGTGTCAGGGAACACGCCGAGGTCCAAGGCAGGATTCCAGGCAGGGTGCATGCTAGGGGCACACCAGGATCCAGGGCAAGGTGCAAGGCAGGGTGCATGTGTAGCGGACATGCCAGGGTTCAAATCAAGGTGCAAGGCAAAGTCCTGCGCATGCAGAGAGACATGCCAGGGTCAGGATTCAAGGCAGAGTCCTGCGCATGCAGAGAGACACGCCAGGGTCAGGGATCAAGGCAGAGTCCTGCGCGTGCAAAGAGACACACCAGGGTCAGGGTTCAAGGCAAAGTCCTGCGCGTGCAGAAGGCATGCCAGGGACAGAGTACAGGCTAGGACCTGTGCGTGTGAGAGGGCATGACAGGATACATGGCAAGACCTGCGCGTACTTTTACAGAAGCATGGGGAGGTATGCCATGGGGCAGGCGAGGGCCTGCGCATGCTAAGAGAAGCACGGAAAGCACAGTGCAGAGACAGCATGAGTGCAAGGAAGCACAGAGAGCACGGCTGGGGCACTGGCTAGCTGGACGGGCTGCAGCACAAACAGGCGGGTAAGACTCCAGCGAACCTGACTGGGGCATAGCAGGCGACACAGCTGTCACTGACCGATGAGCACAGCTGAGGCACAAGCAGGCGGGCACAGCTAGGGCGGGCACAGCTGAGGCACAAGCAGGAGGCTAGGAAGGCCAGGTGCATGCAAAGGGCACACGAAGAAACAGGGCAAGGCAAGGCAAGAAACAGGGCAAGGCTAGGCGAGAAACAAGGCAAGGCTAGGCAAGAAACAAGGCAAGACAGGGTATGGAACATGGAGCGGAACATAGGCAGAAACACAGAGCCAGGTCAGAGTGAGAACCGGGCTAGCAGCGGAGCATAGGCTGAAGCCCAGAGCCGGGTCAAGGGAGAACCTTGAGACTAGCGTGGAAATGTGCAAGAGAGCACGATAGGACAGAGTCTTTCAGCGGAGCGTAGGCAGAAGCCCAGAGTCAGGTCAAGGCAGAGACTAGACATGGAAATGTGCAAGAGCACACCATAGGGCAGAGTACGGAAAACCAGGCAGAGACAAGAAACATGAGAAGCACTACAAGGCTCAGAATAGCAAAGACCAGACATGTCGAAACAGGCAAAGGCAGAGAACAGCGGAAGTACTACAAGGCAAAGCGAGGCAAGGACAAACATGGTACGAGATACAACACAAGACATGGCACGAGACAAGAGGCAGAGTACAAGCACAGAGCGTGTGCAGAGATGCACGACAGGACAGAGTACAGGGGCAGAGAATACAGGGAGCGACCGAGCAGCCCAAACAGCTATGCAGGGAAGCAACACAATACTAAGGCCTCGACCATAGGAAGGGGCGGTCTGATATAGCACCATAGCACCTGGACTTCTGGGTCAGGATCAGGGAAGGACTTCCGGTTCAGATCCTCCAGGATCATAGAGAGCGTTGCTAGATCAGACTGGGCTGAACCATAGAGAAGGTCACATGATCAGGGGTTCCAGGATTACATAGAGGATTGCAGAATCAGACAGTGCTGGAACATAGGAACGGTCACATGATCAGGGGTTCCAGGAATACATAGAGGATTGCAGAATCAGATAGCACTGGAACATAGGAAAGGTCACATGATCAGGGGTTCCAGGAATACAGAGGATTGCAGAATCAGAGCAGAGACGGATGGTTACCTAGCAAAGGCGTGCAGCCATGAGGTAAGGCGCACGTGCACACCGCTCCAGGCATCTTGCAGCATGAGACATAACGGGCATGAGAATTCAGTGCAAGTGCACACCGCTTCAGGAGTCATGCGGCATAACAGACATGGCGGGCATGACAGGCATAACAGACATGACGGTCATGATGCTGAGTATTATCACCTTGTGTACATTCTTCCTCCATTTCCACCTGGTCCACACGCAAAGCTTCCTATTTAATTGTGAGCAGCAAGCGTTTGAGTAGACCGTACACAGAAGCGAGATGGTTGCGCTGATTATTGCGCCATCACCGCTCAACAACTTGGCTGATTCATCAAAGTTTTGAAGAACCTCACAGATGTCAGACACCCCAGCACACTCGTTGGTTGTTCTGTGCAAATGTTGACCGAAATACCAACAGGCATGTTGTAGCTGGTATTCAACAACTGCTAACTGCTGTTCACAAATCCTTGACAACATAAAGTATGCAATGTGGAGTTCCAGCGTGAGGTAACATTGCACATCACAAACTGGTGTAAGAGATGGAGGAAATCCAGATGGAACTTTCCTTGTCATTGGTAGCACTTGTGCCATCCCAGGGTCTGACCCGGTCCCAGTCTCCACTAGGTTCTCCCAGTGTGCAGTCAGGGAAATGTAGTGTCCCTAGCCACAAGTACTTGTCCACTTTTCAGTTGTTAAGTTGACCTTCCCGGTAACTGCATTGGTCAAGACAGAGTTGATGTTATGAGACACGTGCTGGTGTAAGGCAGGGATGGCAAACCGATTAAAATAGTGCCAGCTGGGGACCAAGTACCGAGGGACATCTGCTACCATGAAGTTGCGGAAAGTCTCATTGTCCACAAGCCTAAACGTCAACATTTCCAGGGCAAGCAGTCAGGAAATGAGCTTCTTTAGTGTTTGGGCCTGTGGCTGAGTGGCTGGCTATTTTCACTTGCATTCCAAGGCTTGAGGTAGGGACAGCTGACCGCTGCCCTGGAATTATGAGTTGGACAGGGGACTGGCAAGCACGTAGCACAAGGGAAGAGGCAGTGGTGTCATTAGCAGACATTGATTGTGGACCCAGGCATTTGGCCCAGCTAGTTGGTGCTTTGATGAAGTGTGCTTGAGCATGATGGTGATGGTCAGGCTGATAGTGGTCAGGCCCCTCATGATCTTGGTTTGGCGCAGGTTGAAAATGACCATTCTTTTATCATCTGCACTGCCTTTAAAAAAGCACCAGACTGGGGAACCCCTAATCCTTGGCCTGGGAACTTACTGCATGTGAGTGCTTTGGGGAACAGTTCCCCTCCTTCTCACTCTGGCCACCCCACTGCCTTTTCCTGCCTGTTGCAGTGCAATGGATCCCTCCCCTTCTGCACTGCTGTCTTTGCTCAACATGGCACCTTCCCAGGTTGGGTCAGTGACTTCATTGTCTTCCACCTAATCTTCCATTACCGCACTCTGGTCCTCCTGATTTCTTGACTTAACAACATCACTTGTTGGTAACTGTGTCTTATCATCTACCTCTTGAGACACTAATTGTCGTTGCCCACTGTCGTCTTCTTCTGACTGTGACTGCTCAAATATTCTGGCATCACTACACCTGAGCTTTTCATGTCACTCTCTCTTGAAATGTGCAGACCGATAGCCTATAAGCAATAAATGGAAAAGTAAAGAGCTCCTCGGAATGTCCGAGTGTGGGATAACTTGTCTCCTGGGACTCGCCATGGAGGGAGGAAGGACGATCAGTGTGAGGATTATGTGGTCCAGACTCTTGGATTGTGAGATTGGACTGTGTGGAAGAACGCTGGTGCTGGTAAACATACTGGAAGAATTATCTGCCATCCAAATGATCAACTGTTCACACGTCCTGGCTTCAAGAGTGGTGCCCCACGCCCCCTGCAAAGTGGGACAAGAAGCTAGGTCTCGTGGATTAGCAAGCTTGTTGAGCTCCTGCAGCAGGCAGAGTTTCACCTGTCCCATGACCTTGGCCTCTACAGTGCACCATCAGCAGCAAGTCCACTTCCCTATCCCTTACAGCACAACTTGCACATTTTGAATTAGGTATATATGCCTGAAAACTTTCATGTATTAATCAGGAAAAAAAATATTAAGCCCTGACAATGACTTATTTTAACAGTTGAGCAGCAGTAGTACACAAGTTCTGCAACAGTAATATTAAGCACTTACTAGATGTCTCTAATCCTAAACTTTGCCTATACTGAATGTAGGTAAGAGTAGTTTTAGTACAAAAAAGAAAATATTTAGCTCTGACAAGGACAGCTGTTTTAATGCTGCTACAACAGCAGTGGTGGTGTACTAGTACTACAATGGTAATATTAAACTTGGCCTAGATGCCTCTAACCCTAAACTTTCCCCCCACTAAATACAGGTAACAACAATTTTACCATAGAAAGAAAAATATTTAGCCCTGACAAGCACTGTTGTTTTAATGGTGCAATAGCAGCACACCTACAAGTATTGAAATGGTAATATTAGACCCTGCCTAGATGCCGCTAATCCTAAACTTTCCTTCCATGGAATGCAGGTAACAGCAGATTTATTACAGAAAGGAAAATATTTAGCCCTGAAAAGGACTGTTTTAATGCTGCATGAATTGTATACATGTATTGCAATATCAAGATTATTAAACTCTGACTTATCCCTGCTCTAAACTAGGGTCTCCCTTTGTTAACAATTCTCTTTGAATTGCTTCCTGAACACATTGTACCGAGCATTGCGTCACCGGGTCTTATATAGTAATGCCAGGAGCCAACATGGCTACGGCATTACTGTGCATGACAGGCAATTCCTGCATGCTCATTGGCTGTCTATCAGGCATCAAATATACAGGACAAGGATTTGAGCATGGTGCCCAAGCACCCTGATGCTTGATCGAGTATCGAGCAGCGGGGAGCAGGCTCGCTCATCACTATTCAAATTGTTTTGAAAAGCTTGTTTCCATTTTTACATCACATGCACATTATTAATAAGTCTATCGATCTTGTGATGTCCATAGTTTCAAAATATATTATACATATACTAATATACATATACTCTATATATATATTCACATATCTCCCTCGAAGAAAGTATTTTAATTATTATGAACGCAATATTTTCATTGATATATACAGTTGTGGCCAAAAGTATTGACACCCCTGCAATTCTGTCAGATAATACTCAGTTTCTTCCTGAAAATGATTAGAAACACAAATTCTTTGGTATAATTATCTTCATTTAATTTGTCTTAAATGAAAAAACACAAAAAGAATTGTCCTAAAGCCAAATTGGATATAATTCCACACCAAACATAAAAAAGAGGGTGGACAAAAGTATTGGCACTGTTCGAAAAATCATGTGATGCTTCTCTAATTTGTGTAATTAACAGCACCTGTAACTTACCTGTGGCACCTACCAGGTGTTGGCAATAACTAAATCACACTTGCAGCCAGTTGACATGGATTAAAGTTGACTCAACCTCTGTCCTTGTGTGTACCACATTGAGCATGGAGAAAAGAAAGAAGACCAAAGAACTGTCTGAGGACTTGAGAAACCAAATTGTGAGGAAGCATGAACAATCTCAAGGCCATCTCCAAAGACCTGAATGTTCCTGTGTCTACCGTGTGCAGTGTCATCAAGAAGTTTAAAGCCCATGGCACTGTGGCTGACCTCCCTAGATGTGGACGGAAAAGAAAAATTGACTAGAGATTTCAACCCAAGATTGTGCTGATGTTGGATAAAGAACCTCGACTAACATCCAAACAAGTTCAAGCTGCCCTGCAGTCCGAGGGTACAACAATGTCAACTCGTACTATCCGTCGGCATCTGAATGAAAAGGGACTTTATGGTAGGAGACCCAGGAAGACCCCACTTCTTACCCCGAGACATAAAAAAGCCAGGCTGGAGCTTGCCAAAACTTACCTGAAAAAGCCTAAAACGTTTTGGAAGAATGTTCTCTGGTCAGATGAGACAAAAGTAGAGCTTTTTGGGCAAAGGCAACAACATAGAGCTAACAGGAGAAAAAAGAGGCATTCAAAGAAAAAAAACACGGTCCCTACAGTCAAACATGGCGGAGGTTCCCTGATGTTGTGGGGTTGCTTTGCTGCCTCTGGCACTGGACTGCTTGACCGTGTGCATGGCATTATGAAGTCTGAAGACTACCAACAAATTTTGCAGCATAATGTAGGGCCCAGTGTGAGAAAGCTGGGTCTCCCTCAGAGGTCATGGGTCTTCCAGCAGGACAATGACCCAAAACACACTTCAAAAAGCACTAGAAAATGGTTTGAGAGAAAGCACTGGAGATTTCTAAGGTGGCCAGCAATGAGTCCAGACCAGAATCCCAAAGAACACCTGTGGAGAGATCTAAAAATGGCAGTTTGGAGAAGGCACCCTTTAAATATCAGGGACCTGGAGCAGTGTGCCAAAGAAGAATGGTCCAAAATTCCAGCAGAGCATTGTAAGAAACTCATTGATGGTTACCGGAAGCGATTGGTCGCAGTTATTTTGGCTAAAGGTTGTGCAACCAAGCATTAGGTTGAGGGTGCCAATACTTCTGTCTGGCCCATTTTTGGAGTTTTGTGTGAAATGATCAATGTTTTGCTTTTTCCTTCATTCTCTTTTGTGTTTTTTCATTTAAGACAAATTAAATGAAGATAATAATACCAAAGAATGTGTGTTTGCAATCATTTTCAGGAAGAAACTGAGTATTATCTGACAGAATTGCAGTGGTGTCAATACTTTTGGCCACAACTGTATATAGCAATGAAAATATTGTGTGCTTGTGTAATATTTTATAATATTTTTATTTGTTTATCTGTCTGATAAGAAAAGTGCTAGCCTATCTAATTCTTTTACTAGAAAGATCTCCAAAAGCATTTTGCAAATTTCTTCATTACAAAATGAAATCTATATCCAACAGGACCATGAAATAAATCTCAGCAAAAATACCTTGGCTTGCAATATTGCATACAATCAGACAAGTCTGAATTATTCATTACAAGCTAAATATGTAATGCTGGGCCCTTAAACCCCTGGGAATGCTAAAAATACTGGCAGGTGTTGAAATAAGATGTTGTAAAGGTTGTAGATTCACACCTTAAAATCTATGTTCTTTCCTATGTTAAGGCACTTTAGCTACTGCAAACCGATGTAATTGTAAATGGTACAAAAAAAATCAATATGACCTACAGTAGGGGAAATGCTTCCCAAGTATGCTCTTAAAGGAGCAGTTTAGTTAAAAAAAAATTCTATCAAAACAATTTATGTATCCTCATTCCAAATATTACAAAGATTTAGTAGATAGATGATGAAAGATAGACGTGAATTAGATAGTCTTGCAAAGTTCAGGGACATCAACTTCGTGGGAGACTCCCTTAGAGTGATTGTGTTTATTTTTACTCTACTCTTACAGCTGTGGCCAAAAGTATTGACACCCCTGCAATTCTGTCAGCTAATACTCAGTTTCTTCCTGAAAATGATTGCAATCACAAATTCTTTGGTATTATTATCTTCATTTAATTTGTCTTAAATGAAAAAACACAAAAGCACATGAAGCAAAAAGCAAAACATTGATTATTTCACACAAAACTCCAAAAATGGGCCAGACAAAAGTATTGGCACCCTCAGCCTAATACTTGGTTGCACAACCTTTAGCCAAAATAACTGACCAACCGCTTCCAATAACCATCAATAAGTTTCTTACAATTCTCTGCTGGAACTTTAGACCATTCTTCTTTGGCAAACTGCTCCAGGTCCCTGATATTTGAAGGGTGCCTTCTCCAAACCGACATTTTTAGATCTCTCCACAGGTGTTCTATGGGATTCAGGTCTGGACTTATTGCTGGCCACCTTAGAAATCTCCAGTGCTTTCTCTCAAACCATTCTCTAGTGCTTTTTGAAGTGTGTTTTGGGTCATTGTCCTGCTGGAAGACCCATGACCTCTGAGGGAAACCCAGCTTTCTCACACTGGGCCCTACATTATGCTGCAAAATTTGTTGGTAGTCTTCAGACTTCATAATGCCATGCACACAGGTCAAGCAGTCCAGTGCCAGAGGCAGCAAAGCAACCCCAAAACTTCCGGGAACCTCCGCCATGTTTGACTGTAAGGACCGTGTTCTTTTCTTTGAATGACTCTTTTTTTCTCCTGTAAACTCTATGTTGATGCCTTTGCCCAAAAAGCTCTACTTTTGTCTCATCTGACCAGAGAACATTCTTCCAAAACGTTTTAGGCTTTTTCAGGTAAGTTTTGGCAAACTCCAGCCTGGCTTTTTTATGTCTCGGGGTAAGAAGTGGGGTCTTCCTGGGTCTCCTACCATACAGTCCCTTTTCATTCAGACGCCGATGGATTGTACGGGTTGACACTGTTGTACCCTTGGACTGCAGGGCAGCTTGAACTTGTTTGGATGTTAGTCGAGGTTCTTTATCCAACATCCGCACAATCTGGCATTGAAATCTCTTGTCAATTTTTCTTTTCCGTCCACATCTAGGGAGGTTAGCCACAGTGCCATGGGCTTTAAACTTCTTGATGACACTGCGCACGGTAGACACAGGAACATTCAGGTCTTTGGAGATGGACTTGTAGCCTTGAAATTGTTCATGCTTCCTCACAATTTGGTTTCTCAAGTCCTCAGACAGTTCTTTGGTCTTCTTTCTTTTCTCCATGCTCAATGTGGTATACACTAGGACACAGGACAGAGGTTGAGTCAACTTTAATCCATGTCAATTGGCTGCAAGTGTGATTTAGTTATTGCCAACACCTGTTTGATGCCACAGGTAAGTTACAGGTGCTGTTAATTACACAAATTAGAGCAGCATCACATGATTTTTCGAACAGTGCCAATACTTTTGTCCACCCTCTTTTTTATGTTTGGTGTGGAATTATATCCAATTTGGCTTTAGGACAATTCTTTTTGTGTTTTTTCATTTAACACAAATTAAATGTAGATAATAATACCAAAGAATTTGTGTTTGCAATCATTTTCAGGAAGAAACTGGGTATTATCTGACAGAATTGCTGGGGTGTCAATACTTTTGGCCACAACTGTAAATACAGGTTTTGACGCTCCTTGACAGTCATAGTGAAAGCTAGACATTACTGTATGAAATTAGGAAGAATAACCATGACATCTTTGACCCTTGGTTGTACCCACCTTGTAAGCACTACCCACTACCCTACAGTGTGTATGGAAAGTATTCAGACCCTTTTACATTTTTCACTCCTTGTTTTATTGCAGCCATTTGGTAAATTCAAAAAACAACAACACAACAAATTTTTCACACTAGCTTTGTCAGGGGGAGTGTCAGAAAAAGAGCATATAAAGTATATGTTAAATGTTTAACTAATGACCATTGACAACTTATTATGCATATATTTACTAAATCAAAAGGGCTGATATTTAGAATAATGACATACAACAGCCTATCCCATGATATGTACCAAAAATGCATAGATAAACAGGAGATCCATGGCTTGTGTACTTGAAATTCACCCCCAAGTGATGTGCCAACTAAAAGCTGCCTATCCCATGATGTGTATCTTAAGTGAATGGTTAAAAAGCCTACCCTGAGATAAGTGCTTATTGGATAGTGAAACTTTGTGTCATGGAGGCATTACCCAATGAGGATCCTTATGAGCGGCGCATACGCAGATGGGTGCCTCAGGTACACAACTCTTTTTACTAGTGTTTACACGAAACAGCTGTCACGTACTTGCCTTCTTATGTCTCCTCATGTGCCGACCATAACAAAGTGCTGCTTTTTTCATGTACTAGTGGTAAGTTCTTTATTGCTCACAATTTTGTACTGCTACATCTCAAGCTGAGCACCACTATGTTTGGTAATCTGCTATTAATATTTCCCTAAATGCATTCCTGGAGGGTGTGTAAGCAGTGCCAGCATTTCTGCCTTTTTTAATACTTGTAAACATGCCTATCCACTTTTGATTTATTGCTCCACATTATAGTGATTAGTGGACATCAGAGCAGATTTTTCAGAAGTTTTGTGTGTGCCCTTCTAGGCTCAGAATACCTCTGTCATACCTAGCAAGTTGAGATGTATACATGATCAAGGGGCACGTGGGATAGAATCTTGACCATTATTATCATTCAACTGCCTGTAGAAGCATGAAGTCAGATTAATATGTAATTTGCTGATGTCAGGTACCTTTTGACTTTTTTCCTTTCCAAGCTTGTAAGGGGCTATCACTTTAATTATCATCTGCACCACACCATCTGTTTTTCACATGCACTGTTGTTTAGCTGCACAGGGAAGACTTCAACCTGAAGAAGCAGCCACCAGGCTGATCTTTTGAAATTCGAATTTGCCAGCTTTGCCTTATTTTTTCCCCAAATTTGATTCACAGTGACTACAGTAAATTTGCTTTGAATCTCAATAATGCATACCTCTGATTGCTCAGAAAATGTTTTTAGAACAGCCTTACTAATGTCCAAGTGTCCTCTACTTATCTGACTTGATGGTGCCAGGTGGTAACCAACAGTCAGTTTAAGAATCCATTGCACTAATCAAATGTTTAGGCTACTTAAATTGTAATAACAGTCCAAAAATTATTCGGTATTGGGAGCAAATGCCTGCCTTGCTGTTAGTATATACGGATGTAATATTGGGGCAATCACAAAAATGAAGTCTGCAAAAAAAAATTTAATTTTACAACACGCAAACTTTGTAAAGTAGACAGTTATGTTTAAATTTCTGGAATGCAGAGGCTTTTTTTCTTTAAAAATTCAATAAGTAAGTTATAGCTTGCCCGTCTCACAAGCCAGGATGCACACTATCACACACTAGCACAGCTTTCAGGATATTTCTTCAGAAGCAAAATTGGGACAGCTAGGCATTAAACTGCCTACCAAGTTTGCAGTGTGAGAAAAATAATTTTAAAAAGCTGTTATTGGGGGGTGTTAGTGGGGGGCACAGTACTGAGCGCAGGGAGTGTAAGAACTAAGGCTCGCATTGGGCACAGGACCTGAGACTAAGCAGTCACGTGATCGCAGGAGTGATGGTGGGGGCAGAGCCTCCACTCGTCAGGATGGGGAAGCAGCCGTGAGCACGGTGTTACTGGGCACAGAACAACAACGTAGTCAGTGGGGAGCCAAGGGTCAAAAGCCAAAAGAGAGCGAGGTACCTAGGGATAAGGCAGAAGAGGAAAACTGAGATGAGCCAATGGGTCAGAGAAGCAGGAAGGACAGGGCAGTACCGAGCAGAAAACAGAGGCAGAAGTCAGGGGACAAACCGGGTCATACACAGCAAGCTCACACTCACAGAGGTACAACGATTACAGATGAGTAACCTGGGTCAGCTACCTTTAACCGAGTACACGGAAGTATCACCGAAAAAAGACCAAGGAACAACCAACATTAAATAGCCTCCCCAGAACCAAAGAGAGGTAAACTAAACTTACCCCTGACCTGACCAGGACTGAGGCAGAACCATCCTGTCCAGAGTCATGATACTGTTAGTGCAGTATGTCACAAATCAATAAATTCATTGACCATGCAGATACACCACTTCCCTTTCACTTTGGATAATTATTCACAGGCTAAACTACCACTTCCATATTCAATATGACTCACCGCTGTAGTAAGTACACCACACTCAGATTTAGGCCTTTGTCTATCCCTAATGAGCTATGCACGCTGTCTTCCTATCCATAGGCTGTAGCATTCTAAAATGCCACTGCTAGTCCTGCCCTCATCTTTTATTCTGGCCGTGATATCCCTCACTGATTTGGCTGTGCTAGACCATGTGATGTGATAGCTGCAAGGTACAGTATTAAGGGGAAAGACCATGTGGATGCACCTGATCCAGCTGTTTGGCTGCTGCAATATTCAGCAGTGTGTGAAATGGTGCTGAGCATTTGTTTTTTTGCAATCCTCAAAAATTGAATCACAAATTGTTCCAGTTCACTGAGATCTGGGAATATCAGGAAATTCAACTCAGAGTCAATCTGCAGCGGATCGATCTCCTCATCTCGCTCTCACAGTTACATTTTTTACATGAATGTGTATTACATATTCTAGTTGTCACATTTTACATGGTTTATTTGGGATTACACGTGTTTCTATTTTGTATTATCTTAAATGCACTTTAACATTATGCATTGTCTTTTTTAGGTATTTCTTTCATGTTACCAGTGTTTTTTTTCTCTAATAATGGTATTTAAGGGTGACCACTTGCTGGTTAGTCTGGATGATATTATTATCCAGGTCCCATGATGGTCCTTTATGTTTTTAGGTCCCTGTTTCTTGTCACCTGGAGAAAGCATCATTTTCAGTTCCTTTTCCCAAGCCAGGAGGTAGGAGATTTAAGAAGGGTATTATCAATTAACTGTATGTCAAGAAATTTGTCATAAAGAATACCCAGTTTTCCCAGGAGCAAAGATCATTGAGCAGGTTGGCTGGATCCAAAGACCAGAGGATCATTTATAGACATTACTGGAGTGGGTATATTGTGAAGTACTGTATATGCAGGCTTCTAATCTACTTCCAAGCCTAAAGGGAGTCCTTTGCGCTTTTGTTATTGGGATTATTTCACGTCGTTCGTCCAATCAACCTGGTTGACCGTCAAAAATGTACTGGGTCAATGGGATCTTTTGCAGTTCCTTTCACATCCACCATCCCACTCATTTAAATGTTAAAACATGCTAAATTATTTAGTTCTCTGTAAAAATGTAGTTCTTTGCTAAAACTAAAATACATTGTCAAGATTTTAGAATACATCAGGCAACAGACAAAAATAGACACCACAGCAATGCAACAGTGATTATAGCTACTGGCAATAATGGCCAACCATTAACCCTTTGTGTCTGTCACCGCCAAGAACAGATGTGACAACAGGCATAAAATAAAAAAAACTGACATAAATTCATAAAAAAAACTGAATCAGTATACAAAACCTTTAAGTAAATCTCAAATAGTAGAACATGAGAATGTTTCCTAATGACTATGAAATAATGAATGGTGAATCAATTTCTCGCAACGTTATGTATAATACATTGCAGGACTGGAATAAATTGTATAAATAAGAAAAGACTATATTAATACTAAGCCCAGCAGCACAAAAGGCTCTTATTCCATACTAATAGGATTGTATGATGGCTCTTCTTCATCAGTGCAGATGTTCCCAGTGTCTCTAGCAGCAATCACTAGATTTTGGTATTCTGCTCCCATTCAGCTGAGTTTGAATATGCCTCCGATTTTTAAGTGATATAATTTACTGAAGAGCTGTATGTTTAATCATGACTGACAGTTTTCATTAGCAGCTGGGGCTCATAAGTAATCTGGCATTCTGCTCAGGCACACAGCTTTACTACAGCTTCTTAAAGATGATTTCTACCGGCACAAATTAATACCCATCAGCATTAGAAAGCAAAGACAGCTTCTGTATCAGCTCTGTAGATTTATGTTGGGTATGTTACACTGCTTATTGTCTGCTCGTTAGAAAACTAATGGGTCTTTTGAAAATCAAAATCCTTTGGATAAACAGTACAGATACTTAATTATGTGATAACCTGTGACAGTAAAAAATATACAGTAGACAGGTACAGTTTTAGAGTATATAAATGGACCACAACTAAGTTTATTACTTAATGCAACCCACCATGACACGTGGCTGTCTTAAAATTTCATGTAAACTTGGAGATATGTTTCCGTATAGAAAAGATGCTGCAGATTTTCCTGCTGTTGAACTACATAGGGAAAAATTCACTGCATAAATTGACTTGTGGGGATTTCTAAATTGAAATCTACATGAAAAACAGCACTGTATCAATCCTATGAGGATATATTGCTTAAATCTGAGTTACTGTCAGGGCTTGTTCACACGATCGTATAACTCAGACGAGTGCTATCTGCGGTTTTGACAGATAGCACTTGTAACTGTCTTATTTTGTGGGGCTGGCACGTCCAGTTTTTTCCTCGGACCGATTGATCCGAGAAAAGAAATCACAGCATGCACAATTTGCCTCCGAGAATCAGATTGGACTCGTCCATTTAAGTCTATGGATACATAAAAAAAGGAAGGAGAGAAAACTGTCATATGCACTAGACCTTAAAGACAATAGAAATGAGAAACTGATATAGTAATAAAGTTCTATAGTTAAAAAAGCCCTGAGTGCTGCTAAATCAATAAAATCCATAAATATATAGATACTTTAGTGAAGCTCACCATCACCTTGAAAATTGGTCATAACACCAGTCATAAACTGATTTGAAGTAAAATTTTGTACGTGCATGGTTCAACTTCCGGAGACAAACTGAGACCTCAATACATATTTTTATTCATTTTTTAAAATAAAATGCACTTTTTGCACATGAGCTATGCCTGCAGGCACCCTATAACCAAGAAAAAGAAACACTGGCTCCAATAGTGCAATATTGTAACAATTCAGCAAAAACTTTACAAATTAAAAAGCATGTAAAAGCACAAGTGTTCAGACAGATGGAATCATACAGTGGTAGAGTTGGAAGGGACCTCCAGTGTCATAATGTTCAACCCCCTGTCCAATGTGTGATTCACTAACCATCTCAGATGTCTTACCAGCCTCTGTTTGAAGACTTTGTAAGATAGCGCTCACTGTATCTGCTGGGGGACACTCGCTTAGCAACGGGATTAAGGCACACAGGAATGGTTTTCTCACTGAAACAGTCTATTTGGTTTATTTACTCAGCATAAACCGCATATCGTAAAGTCCCTTTCATTACATCAGTGAAACATATTATGACCACCAGTCTGTTCATGTAGCAGATACAACCTCTCTGCCATCTCTTGCAACCTCCTTGTCTGAGGTTACCTTCCAGGAGCTCTGCTCCACACGCTGACTTCATGTCAGTCCTGGCTTCCAGGGAAACTGCCTTACTATGATCACTATCCCATACGATGACTTGCTCGGCAAGGTCCCACCTGACAGTTCCAGACCCTTAGAAGATTGGTTGCTTACCCAACACAGTTAGCAGTCACAGGCTCTGCAGGTACATGCACCATGTGCTATTCAGGATTCCAGTCCTCTTGCAGGACCTTTCAACACAGAGAGCATGTGACCAAACAACTGTCTCATTGTATCCTATGAGACCCACCCCTTCATGTGAGGTGTGTGGTTAGATAGACCCACCCAGGTCTCCAGCTAACCCTGCAAGCCCGTCCCTTATAAACTAAACAATGTTCCTGGAACTACAGGTCCCAGAGCAACATTTCAGGCTTACAGCACAGAGGACCTACTCCTCTGCGACAGATAGCGGCCAGTCAAAACAATGCTGGTCACTGTCTCACATATTCCCCTCTCTGTTCAAACTTGTGGGGCTGAACACATGTCATAAACCAGGGGCCTTGAGACAGGGCATCCATGTCATATTGCCCTACCAGTTGAGAGAGCCTTCTCAGTCATTTTTGAGTATCAGGTCCTGAAACATAGTCCATCACTGTTGCTAAATTCCTGTCCATGAACAATGCCCTATAGGACATTGTCACCTCCCTTTTTGGAGTCATTACTAGGTTAGGCATCCCTGCCCCCAGCGGTCAGTATGTAGGTACAAATCCTTTGCGCCCCACTAACTACTATCAGGCCTTGGGCTTCAGCCCTTGACTCATAGTCTGTCCATGTCACCAGACCCTTTTTAGTCACATCTCTCAAGTATGCCTCTTTACCAGACCTCTCTCTCCATGACCGCCTCCAATGGTTGGTGCAGTTGAGAGACTCACATTCGAGCCTACTGTCTGGTCTGAGTCTGACCCATCTAGTACGCTACTGGGTCTCCCATCTAGGTCACTCAGCACTGAGCTAACACAGGAGTCACTACTTCTAACTCTTCCATTCTTTACGGAACTACTTCATTTCTCCAGACCTTGTTTTGAGAGTGGTCACCATCTTCTTTCTATTTCCTGCAGCTGTTGATTAATCTGCAGTCTGTCAAGTCTTAGTTGCTCTATCTCCCTTAGGTATGCCACCTGATATTCAAGGAGCATTTGGATATTCCTAAGGCTTTCGATTGACCCGACAATGATGAATGGAACCATCCCAATTTCACCAGCTACCTGGGCTTCATCATCAGCCGGAACCCTCACTCTCGCCACACTGGATTTATTCACAATTTCCTGCATCACTTTTCCAAGTCTCTCAATGACTTTCCTCACCAGACTTCTGGGCACTTGAACAATGTCTTCCACAAAGCCCAGCTGACTTTTAGCTTTCCTGGCATGCTCATCTGTTTCGTGCGGAGGCAGTGTAGGTGCATGTCATTAGGGATAGCCATCCGCTTCACTGTGACTTCCCTAGTCAACAGTATGACCAACTGCTGAGTCTCTGGCACCCAGTACACACTACATGCTTCTACTGTCTTTCTAAAGGACTCATGCACAGCCTCACTGGCACACGTCCTTGGGTACCTCTACTACGCACCTGAAGAGCGAAGTCTTATTCTCTTCATGGACGGACAGCTCCTGCTTTGCCTTGGACATTCTTATCAAGTCATCTGCCACGACCGGGTGTTTGTCTTGTTCAGCTCTTAGCGCAAACTGTCCCTGAGTTTTACAATTTTCAAGACCCCTCGTCAAGATGGCCATTTGCAGCTCTGCCTTGTTACCACTCTGGCACTGTTGCTGCAAGTCTACGACCAGCAACTCCTTCTCTTGTAGTAATCCTCTTAATGCTTCTCTGAGCACCTCCATATCTTTCCATGTGGCCTTGTTCACAGTTTGACACATTGACAGGTGACCTCTGAGCTCAGAGACTGCCTTCTCCAGCTTATCCACTCTGAGCTCAGATGCTTGTCTTAGGACCTTCTCTTGTTTGACATGCTCGTTTACTGTCTCTTTAACTCTGGAAGAGTACTCACATCTTGAATAAAAGCACAAGACACTGCTTTTTCTTTATTAATATCCTCAAAGAGTGCAAATTATTCAGCCTCTTTGCGCCCTTTACATTTTCGGCGATGGGAGGAAGACTTGCCATTTGTACCTGGGTCAACCTTACTACACTCTTTTCCCCTTGCGTCACTGTATGAATGGGAGTCACCCCTACTCAGTCTGTCATCCTTGAACCAGCAGTCCCCACTTAAACAGTTGTTGGACCCCTCTCCTGGAGCTACCCCACTTCTAACGGTCATGCTTTCTGGTATTGCTTCCACCGTCATGTCACCAAGTTGGGCCCGTCCACAATTTTCCTTGGTCATGCCTAACTTAGGACTGTCAACTCTAGGGGATGCATTCACCATATTCTTACCTCCTATACACATCAATTCAACAGACTTTTTTCCCTTTATCCACCAGTCCCATAGGGCTTCTAAGTCGCGACCTATTACCATAGGGACTACATCCACTTTGTGGTACGTGGAAACCTCAGCCATGTCAATGTAGAGGAAGGCTGTAAAAACTCTTTTAACGTCCTCACATGTGCCACTTACTTTCATCTTTGTCCCAGGCGACATAGAGCAATGAAACAAAGAGTGAAAAATTTACAAGGGTCTGAATACTTTCTGTACACACTGTAAATACTTAAATGCTGCTACCAGTCATTGACAGCAATATTTAAATGAGATTAATATTCTGTGCCAGGGTTTTCAACCAACTAAAAAAAATTTCTGGACACCTGGATTCAAATTCACAGATGGCCTCAAATTTTTGCAGATACAGTATTTCACACGCCCCCTAAAAATAACATGCCTCCTAAAGACCATGCCCCTAAAGACCAAAATAGGTGTTCTCGTACAAAGAAAGGAATGTCAGAGAATGAAAATTATACATGACCTGTCTGTGGTCCATAGATAACCAATGTAGAAAGCTGATCAAATGTTTACAATTATGGTCACAGATCCAAGTCTCCTAAGGGGACTAAAAAATACAGTAAAATGAAAAACAAAGGTTGGAAAATACTGAAAAAAATAAGATATGTAAAAGTTTAAATCAACACCCTTTCTCCTTCAAAAATAAAGAAATCATAAAATGTAAAAAAAAAAATAAACATATTTCATACCTTTGTGCCCAAAAAAGTCAGATCTATCAAAATATACAATCAATTACCCTGTAGGCTAAAACCAACAAATATACAGCGGAAAGTCAGAATTTCCACTTATCAGTTTCCACGTTTACCACAAAGATGCAATAAGCAACCAAAATTACATAAATACCCCAAAAAGGTATCAATAAATACATCGGCTCAGAGCACAAAATGCAAGTTCACACAAAACTTAGTTGACAACTATGGCATTCCCATAATCATAATGACCTGCAAAATCAAGCTGTCAGATCATTTTCCTTGTAGAATGATAATTGTAAAAACAAACCCAATAAAACAATGGTGGAATTGCATTTTTATTTTTTTTACAGAATTTTAGAGCATTTGGATATTTCTCTGTTTTCCAGTACATTGTATGGTAAAATGAATGGTACTACTAGCACCGTAAAAACCAAGCTCTCTTTCAGCTATGTCGATGAAAATTAAAAAATGTATGCCTCTTTTAATAAGGGGAGTAAGATCGACATGTGAACATAGCTATATATTTTTATTTTATAGTAGAGAATTTTTCATTGTCATCAGAACAAATATTGTTCTATTACTATAGCATGAATAATCCTAACAGTGTGTAATATGCTCACTATATACACCCTGTTAGAAATTAGCTTTGCTTGTTCAATCGGTCATCATGTGACCACTTGTATGTGATTTGTATACTTGATGCGGCCACATGTCAACTAGATTCCCACAACTAGCTTCTTTTTTTGCTTCCTTAAAGAAGTACCCGGCAGCTAACCAGAGGTAAGCAAATTGCATATGATTGGCCATGTGAGGACACCTTGAACCAGCAAGCAAGACAGAATCATAACAGTGTGAATAATACACACTGTTAGGATTTGTCATGCTAAAGTGTCAGAAGAAAAAATGATTTAGCCTCGAAAGCCCCATTTAAGATTGTGTAACTTCAGAATTATACAATTATCTTATGTTATAAGAATTATCAAACTAATATACTGGGTTCTTTTTCCCAACAGTGGGGATACCCGCAATCACATTCAATCCATCAACGTACTATAAATCCAATATGTTTGTGTCACATACTTACCTCACCGCAATACCTCTGCTGGCAATTGTCACATTGACCACATGGTAAGATTTGACAGAGATGTCCTAAAGTTTCAGATTTACCACATACAATACTTCTACACAAATGATGATAGAGTCTATCACTACTACTACTACACTAAAATTATCCACTGCCAAAGCTGACAAATGCCTAATAGCACCATAACTGAGGAACACTAAAGCTATGATGATACAGGATGCCATATAAACCTAATAGTCAATAAAAGGGACCCCACATTAAACTGCAATTTTATAGTTTATACTTCCATTATGTCAATGTTAACAAGATGTCAAAGAAGCCCTCTGGTCTCATGAAATCTTTTATTGGCGATAAGCCAGTTTTATTGAATTAGCCAGTGAACAAACGCTAATAGGTTGGATTCTTCACACTTGTCTAATGTAGAAGAATTGATTTAGTCTTTTTTTATTCAGTTTGCCTTTAATACTTTCACATAAGCTGGTAGTAGCTGAAAAGCCATGCTACTACCACATCTTGGAAACTGTGGCTATCCTTATGTTATACAATCTTATATAGCATTTTCTCAATATTAGGAAATGTTATAAAAAATATTTCTATGAAGAGCTGGATCACACCTTTCTGGTGTCACGTACCCACAAAATACAGTGTACAGAGCTTCTAGAGAGACACACATGCCTAGAACTCCACACTAGGGAACAGTAGGCACTTTACATTCCATGGAATTATGCTTTTCTTACACCATCATACTACAGAAAATCCATTTTTTATAGTTGGTCATATTGTAAAATTAATCATGCATGGGCCTTAGCTAGTTGGGGGATAGGCCCCAATTTCCTGCTCCACAATTCTCCACTTAACAGCAGGATTTTTACTAGATATCCACACAATGAAGCAAAAAACTGTAGAAGGATGCAGTATAACAAATTCAACCTCTACAATGTACATCTTAAAAGAACTGGATAGCTAACATGCTCTGTGAATTACCCTGGATTAAATTTAACTCTGAAGCACACCCCAAATTTCACTGGACAGATCATCAAAAGTCTTCTAGAAAGTTGTCTAAAGAAAAGCCGAAGACAGAACCCACCTATTATTTCTTAACTTATACAAACTTCAATGTAAATACTTCATCATAATCCGCAATCCCTGAAACCTCAGATCATAACCTCAGATATACTCTCAACAATTTTTTAATTAGGAAAGCCATAACTAGTAGTGGGAATGTGGACAGAGCAGGAGACATTGCCGGACACACATCAGGGGATCAGCTGATGTTACTGAACCCCAGTAACACAGGAACAAGTGTTGATTGTGCAGACGGCGGTGTTGGAGGCCAGGGTAAATACTAGTGACAGAGTAGAGCCAGAGGCCTAATTGGAGCACATTTAAAATCAGTAGTAGTCTACAACAGATATTAAACTTGTTGAAATTAGGCCTCAGCCTACACCCTGATTGACCCTGGGCTCCAACACCGCCAGTTGCTGCTCAGAAGTGCCATCTGCACAGTCAACATATGCTCCAGTGTTATTGGAGTTCAGAAATGTCAGCTGATCCCCTGCTGCGTGTCCAGCAATTTCTCCTGCTCTGTCCACACTCACACAACTACAGATTTTAAACTTGCTCCAATTAGGCCTCTGTCTCCACTCTGTTTGTAGTATTTACCCTGGGTTCCAGCACCGCCAGCTGGTTCCCGGCAGTGTCTTTGACACAGGTACTCCCTCCTGCCCAGCGTGTTTCCAGCCCGCCAGCTGTTTCCGGGTAGTATCAACGTCACTTTGCCTCCAAAACTTTGTCCTGTCGTGCAGCGGTCTGGTTAGCCGACTCTATGGTCCCTGCAGTTTAGGTGCTTCCTACGTGGGCTGCGGGATCTGGCAATAAAGGCTGGCTCCGTAGTGCCAATAGGACAAACACCCCATGTAGGACTGTGGGTTTCGGTAACTGCGGCCGGCTCGCGGCCTTGCAATTTTGTTTGTCAAGGGTACCTTCAGCTACCCATCCGGGTTCCAGTACCGTCAGCTGGTTCTCATTAGTGCCTTTGGCTTAGGTGCCTCCTTCTCAGTATCCGAGTTCCAGCAACGTCTGCTTGTCCTTGGTAGTGCTTTCTAGCACAGGTACCTCCTGCTTAGTAACCGGGTTCCAGCATCGTCAGCTGGTCCTCGGTAGTGCCATTGGCTCTTGCTCCTTCTGCTGCCCCTCCGGGTTCCAGCACCGTCAGCTGGTCCTCGGTAGTTTCCATTGGCTCTTGTAGCTTCTGCTACCCATCCGGGTGCCTGCACCGTCAGCTGGTTCTCGGCAGTGCCTTTGGCTTAGGTGCCTCCATCTCGGTATCCGAGTTCCAACAATGTCTGCTGGTCCTTGGTAGTGCTTTCTAGCACAGGTACCTCCGGCTTAGTAACCGGGTTCCAGCACCATCAGCTGGTCCTCGGTAGTGCAATTGGCTCTTGTTCCTTCTGCTGCCCCTCCGGGTTCCAGCACCATCAGCTGGTCCTCGGTAGTTCCATTGACTCTTGTAGCTTCTGCTACCCATCCGGGTCCCAGCACCGTCAGCTGGTTCTCGGCAGTGCCTTTGACTTAGGTGCCTCCTTCTCGGTATACGAATTCCAGCAACGTCTGCTAGTCATTGGTAGTGCTTTCTAGCACAGGTACCTCCTGCTTAGTAACCGGGTTCCAGCACCGTCAGCTGGTCCTCGGTAGTGCAATTGGCTCTTGTTCCTTCTGCTGCCCCTCCGGGTTCCAGCACCATCAGCTGGTCCTCAGTAGTTCCATTGACTCTTGTAGCTTCTGCTACCCATCTGGGTCCCAGCACCGTCAGCTGGTTCTCGGCAGTGCCTTTGGCTTAGGTGCTGTCATGATCCAGGCTGGATCTGACAGTTTAAATGGACAAAGTTGAACTTTTTTTCCTTTTGGCTAGGTGCCAAAGTGATGTGATTGCCCCCAGTGGCCATTAGAATTATTACACGTGGTGTTTCATTCTAAGTTGCCCGGTGGTGGTGAGTGGTATCGCACCTTAGTTTTAGGGTTAATGTGCACGCAATTACAAATCAGGTGTTAGGCTTTATAAAAGGGAGCCAGGTGGGTTCAATCACTGTTGGTGATATTGTGTGTTCATTTGGCAAGTAAGCCTGGGGAAGGAAGGAGCTGAACATGAGTCCTGCGCAGCCCAGCCAGAGGGGACGAGTGGCAGCTAGGTGGTCTGCAAGAAGGGCTGGCATGGCGTGGTGGAGTCACAGTTTATGGTGTTGGCAGGAGGTGTTTGCATGGCTTGGTGGAGTGGCGACGATGGTGAGAGTTGCACTCACCATGCTGGACCTGGTTGCTGAGAGCTGGACTCAAGCATGCTTGACTTTTTGGGCAGAAGCTGAACTCATCATTGGGACTCTGTTACTGGACTGCTGCAACTTGTGGTGGACTCTGCTCCAAGGCTGTACTATGGTGAAGGATCCAGTTATGGTGATGGAACCGGGGGGAGGAGAAGATGCACACAGGTGGTTGGCTCTGTTGCTAGGAGCATACGCAACAGAGCAAAGCTAAGAGGTGTTTCCCCTGTCTTGTCATTTTTCCTCATGTGTGTTTTAGTGCAGTGGTGGGATTAGTTTCCGCACCGACCAATTCCCTAGTGAGGGTTTAGGTCAGGGCGAGCTAGGGTTTTTAGGTTCCTGTTGCGCGCCCGGTGCAGAACCGGCATAGGGAACGTTAGGAGTGCAGGGACACTGGCTCAGGGGAGCTCAGGAGGTCTCCACTTCCCTATTCCCTATCGCAGGGCCCACCATTGTTAATGTTACCCAGGTTCCCCCTTTATTATTTAAATTCGCCTTACTGGAGGCGGGGTTTCCAGATTTACGTGTAATACCTAAATTCACCTGTTGGAGGTGGCGTATCCAGCTGCACGTCTTATTATTTAAATTCGCCCCACTGCAGGCGGTGTATCCAGGGTCACGTTCGTCACATGGGCTCGCCTTGCGGTACTCGCGTCCAGACACACGTGACCATGACAGGTGCCTCCTTCTCGGTATCCGAGTTCCAGCAACATCTGCTGGTCCTTGGTAGTGCTTTCTAGCACAGGTACCTCCTGCTTAGTAACCAGGTTCCAGCACCATCAGCTGGTCCGCGGTAGTGCCACTAGCTCTTGTTCCTACTGCTACCCATCCGGGTTACATTACTGTCAGCTGGTTCTCGGCAGTTCCTCAGCCTTCTTGTACCTTCTGCTTCATTTCCAAGTTCAAGCTTTTTGAAATGGTTTTTGGTAATCACTCTGGATCTCCCTGACGATGACCCTGAAGATGACGACCCTGAAGACCACCCCGAAGAAGACGACGACCCTGAAAATGATGACCCTGAAGACGACGACCCTGAAGACCACCCCAAAGAAGACCAAAAAGATGACCCTGAAGAAGATGACCAAGAGGACAAAGAACATGAATACAACCACCAAGATACAGAACAAGAGACAGAAGACCAAGAAGCAGAAGAACAAAAAGCAGAAGCACATTAAGCATAAGACTAAAAATCAGAGAAAAAGATATTATCTAAATTATAAGCAGAAGAAGACTAAGCGGTGTATGGGGGTGAGTCCGTTCCTCCTCGTGGTGCCCCTGGAAAATGCCTGCTGCTGCAGGCCAAACTGAACGCGGACAAATCCTGTTGTAAATCTTTTGTGACAGGCAGAGCGGAAAGTGTAATCTTCAAACTTTTATAGACAGCAACTACAGGAATGCCTGTCACATATAAGAATATGATGAACAAGAAGAATAGGAAGAAGATGAAGAAGTAGAATATGAAGAAGAATAATAGTTGAATAAGAAGAATATGAAGAATGTAAAAAAGGAATAATAGGAAGAAGGTGAAGAAGAAGAAAATGAATAAGGTGAAGAAGTTGATGAAAAAGATGCTGTACCTGCTGAGGATCATGAAGGAGAAAGTGTGGGAGAAGTAAAAAAGAAGGTGAAGAGCATGGAAGTAGTGAAACATACATATCTGACAAAATATAAAAAAGGTTAACATAGTCAATATCTTTGTAACTCCGAACGTCTTAAAAAAAAAATTAATTCCTGCTATTCCATTTGATTGGGCGAAACCTCTATGCCTTTAATGTCTCCTCCACCTCCCCCAATACATTCTACATTATTCTGAGTTGTTTTCCTTCATGTAGAACTAACGTACAAGGAAAGAAAGGGTTTATTTTAATTCCGATATTTCTGTCCCATTGACTTGCATTGGTTTCCGGTATCAGAATCGGCGATATCCAATACTTTTTGGGTATCGGTCCGATCCAATCCGATCCGATATTTCACGATATCGGATGGTATCGCTCAACACTAGTCATCATTGGTTAATTTTGGCTTATACTGTTTGCGTTTATTTGCAAAAATATCAAATATTTGACATAAAATATGTGAAAAATTTTGCAATTTTCAAGCTTTGCATTTTGTGTCCGTAAACCAGATAGTTATATCACACAACATAGATGACACAATTCTACATCCAAATTGCTTCAGAGACAAAAACTGTTGAACTGCTGAAAATATATATGCCTAAACTTGCTGATTGGCTCTAATTTTCAGGATCCATAGGAGGTTGTAATTAGTTATGATACCTTTCTTGCAGGCTTTTAGAAAAATTGCATTTTTATTATTTCTTCATCATTGTTCCATTGTTAGTAGCTAGTCTAGTACATTAACTATTTATTCAGTTGAGAATTCAGTATTCTAGCTATCATATTAGGGTGACCAATTGACAAAACTCCAACTCAGCTCCGATGAGGTAATCCTAAATACAGTTGCATCATCTACTTTTATAAATGCTCTCTATATAAGGTATACAGTTATAGGATTTTTTTAGCTTAGTTTCTTAGCAAATTGACATGTTTCTATATTTTTTTTTATATATGCCCAATTTTTGCATTAACAAAGCAGACATTTTTTCCTACATATGAAAAGAAGTCATTTTTTGTGTCACAAAGGCAAAACTTTACTTCTATGATGAGAAAGGCCACAAATCTCTATTTTAATTGCAGGAGTACCAGAGACAAGCTAAAAAACTGTTTATAAATTGCAATAGTGTTTATACATGTTTTATTTATTTGATTAGTTTCCTCTAAATAAATATCGTAAAATTGGCAAAACAAAATATTTTGCATCTTTATATTTTCAAAAATAATAATTTTCAAAGTACTGAAACTTATATGCCTAATTATGTGTAGCATTAAAATGAAAACTCTTTGATATCACAGAAACAAGAGCCAACTACACATTTTCATTGTCAGATTTGAATTCAGGAGGTCAAAATCACTAAATAGCTCATTTCACAACAGTTTGACAACTTCTGAAGATACAGTATGTAGAACAGTGTAATAAAAACATTTACCACATGTCTACTTTATTTCAGCATAATTTTTAAACAATTTTTTGTTAGGAAGTTAGAAGGGTTAAAAGTTAATAATTAATTTTTCATTTTTAACTACAAAATTTACAAAACCAGTTTTTTAGAGACCGTATCACATTTTAAGTGACTTTGAAGGACCTATGTGACAGAAAATACCCCAATGTGACTCCACTTTAAAAACTGCACCCCTCAAATTGCACAAAACCACATTCAAGAAGTTTATTAACCCTTTAGGTGCATCACAAGAATTAAACCAATGGGGAAGGGAAAAATGAAAATTTTATTTTTTCCAATAAAAATGTAGCTTTAGTCCCAAATTTTTCACTTTCAAAAGAGTAACAGGAGAAAACAGACCATGCAATTTGTTGTGCAATTTCTCCTGAGCACACAGATACCCCATGTGGGGTGAAAAACTACTGTTTGGGCACATAACAAGGCTCAGAAGGGAAGGAGCACCATTTGATGTTTGGAGACCAAAATTGGCTGAGATAGATAGCGAACTCTTTGTCACAATTGAAGTACCCTTGACATGCCAAAACAGCAGAAATCACCACAAATGACCCCATTTTTTAAAATATATCTCTCATGGAATTCATCTAAGGGTGCAGAGATCATATTGACACCACTGGTGAGTAACAGAATTTTATACCTTTGGACAGTGAAGAAAAAATTATTATATTTTTACCACAAAAGTTTTCTTTTTGCCCAAGATTTTATATATTTATGTAGGGAAATGGGTAAAAATGACAATTAACTTTGTACCACAATTTCTGCTGAATGTGGCAATACCCCATATGTGGCAGTAAAATAATGCTTAGCCACATGTTAAGACTTGGGACAGACAGAGCATTATTTGACTCTTATCATGTGCTCTATGCTGAGCAATTACATTAGGTTTTCCATCTAAATCTCCAAATGACATAATTATGATAAAACGCCTAAGAGATCGATTCTCTATAATGGAGCAGCAAAGTTACTCTTGACTCCATCTGGACTCTGTTCAGTGGTGTCCTTCTTTTAAGAGGAGCACAAAACTGTGGGGAACCGCGCTTTTCTGCACACTTAAAAAGACAGACACTGATGGATCACAGGCCAGATGGCATACATAGTGTGTCAATCTGCCTCATAGGGAGTCTTCCCCTGGGGGGTTCATCTGAATCATGTATTTCATAGACTTAAATGGAAACCCTGTAGCGCACACTATAAATGTCAGTGGAGCCATACTGCATTCTTTGGGAGGCAAAGTAAACAAATCAACAGCAGGTCAAGAATTTGCTCTATTTATTTTTTATGCTGTTCAATGTGCAGCATTTGTGATTGGACTACTTAATTCTTTGAGTTGGTGCGATTACAATGATAACAGATTAATATTTTTTATGTTTGGCTACTAATACACACTAAAAAACTATTTTTTTTGACCCCCCCAAAATTTTTGCATTGCCATATTTTGAGAGCTATTGTTGGCACCCTTGAAACTGCTCCCGAAAATGATGGGTTTATTTCCTTTTTGTGTATTAGAACAACGCAAAAAAAACAAAAAAAGGCAAATTGGAAATAATTTCACACAAAACCCCCAAATGGGTCAGACAAAATTGTTGGCTCCCTCAAATTAATATTTGGTTTCACACTCTTTGGAATAAATAACTGTAATTATTAATTTCCTATAACCATCAACAAACTTCTTACCTCTGAACTGGAATTTTACACCACTCTTCTTTTGCAAACTGCTCCAGATCTGAAGGGTGCCTTCTCACAAATGCAATTTTAAGATCTCTCCACACGTGTTCAGTGGGATTTAGATCAGTACTCATTGATGGTCACTTCATAACTCTCAAGAGCTTTGTTTCAATCCATTTCTGGGAGCTTAATGAAGTATATTTGGGGTCATTGTCCAGCTGTAACATCCTTGGCCTAGAACACAAACAAACCCAGCTTTCTGACACTGGGCAATACATTGTAAATCCTTTGAAAATCTTCAGATTTCATAGTGCACCCAGTGCAAGAGGCAGCAAAAAACTCAAAACATCTTGGAACCTCCACCATATTTGATTGTAGGTACTGTGTTCTTTACTTTATAGGCTGCATTCCATTTTTGGTAAAAAGTAGAATCAGGTGCTTTACCAAAAAACCCTATCTTGGCCTCATCTGTCCACAAGATGCTTTCCCAGAAGGATTTTGGTTTACCAACATACATCTTGGCAAACTTCAGTCTAGCTTTTTATGTATCTCTATCAGTAGTGGGATCTTCGAGGATCTCCTACCATAGCATTTCATTTAATTCAGATGTTGACAGAAACATCATGCTGACACTGATGCACCCTGAACCTGCTTTGAATTTCTTTGGTACTTAATTGTGGCTGTGTATCCACTGTCCAGATTACTCTGTGTTGCTACCTTTCAAAAATTTTTCTCTGCCTTTCACATCCAGGTAGATTGGCTACAGTGCCATGGGTTGTAAACTTTTTGATTATGTTGCACATAGTGAACAATGAAACATCAAGATCTCTGAAGATTAACTTGTAATCTTGAGATTGTTGATATTTTCGAGCAATTTTGGTTCTCAAGCCCTCAGACAGTTCTCTTCCTCTATTTCTGTTCTCCATGCTTAGTGTGGCACAGGCAGACAATGCAAAGGCTGAGTCAATGTCTCCCCTTTTTATTTGGTTTCAGATGTGATTTTCATATTACCCATACCTGTTACTTGCCACAGGTGAGTTTGAATGAGCATCACATGCTTAAAACAAAATTATTTACTCAAAATTTGGGAAAGGTACAAACAATCTTGTCCAGCCCATTTTTATGGTTTTGTGTGAAATTATTTCCAATTTGCCTTTTTTGCTCGTTTTTTTGTTGCTCCAATACACACAAAGGAAATAAACATGTGTAGTTGCAATAATTTTCTGGAAGAAATACTTTATTTTCAAGAACAATTTCAAGTGTGCCAACATTTTCAGCCATGATTCCATTTCTGTCAACAGAGTCATGATTGGCTTTTATCCTAGTTCATAGTTAACTAGATAATTTTGCCGCTGTCAATCTCTGACAGCTGCACTGAACTCAGGAAGCATGTCACTGGCTCTGCCAATCGGTGATCCTGTCTCATGAATGCAAGTCACCATTTGTCAGGATGACAATCCAGGGTCTGCAGCAGATCTCTGTGGCTGTCATTGCAGATTGCTATGAGCTCTGCCCCGTGGTCGGTCTCATAGCAGGTGAGAATTTATGCGAAACACAGGCAATCTGATCAGTGACTGTGTGCAGCTGAGGCGATCAAAGTACTGCAGCTTCTATTGAAGCATGCAAAAAGTAAAAAAGTTTTTAAAAATATTAAAAAAATAAAAACATATAAAAGTTAAAATCACCCCCTTTTGCGCCATTCAAATTAAAACAATTAAATAATCAAATATACACATATTTGGAATCGCCGCATTCAGAATTGCCCAATCAATATAAAAAATAATTAACCCGATCGCTAAACAGCGTAACGAGAAAATAATTAAAATATAATAGTTAGATTTTTTTAATCGTCGCTACATGGCAATAAAATGCAACAGGCGATAAAAACATTATATCTACTCCAAATTCGGTTCAATAAAAATGTCAGTCAGTTCACCGCGCAAATAATAAGCCCACCCAGCTCCAGCTCACGAAAAATGGAGACGCTATAGGTCTTGGAAAATGGCGCCTTTTTTAACAATTTTTTTACCACTTAAATAAAAAAAGAATCTATCATATATTCTTGTGTATAAGCCAAGATTTTCAGCACTTTTTTGTGCTGAAAATGCCCACCTCGGCTTATACATGAGTCATTGTCCCAGATATCTAGCGGGGGAGGGGGGAGCGGCAGGAGCCGACGGCTGTCAAATTATACTCACCCCTTCCTGACGCGGCCGCTGCATGTCCTCCCTGCATCTCTTTTCTCCTGGTGAGGCAGCTTCTTCCTGTGTTCAGCGGTCATGTGGTACGGCTCATTAAAGTAATGAATATGCACGCGTCTCCAGTCCAATAGGTGTGGAGTGCATATTCATTACTTTAATGAGCGGGACCACGTGACCGCTGAACACAGGAAGAAGCTGCCTCACCGCAACAATGGAGACAAGAAAGCTGGGAAGTGCCAAGACTGTGCAAGGAGGGGGTGAGTATGATGTGGAGGACAGGGAGCTGAGTCACGTATACACATGGGACGACGAAGGGAGGACAGGGACCACGTTGAGCCATGTAACAAGAGGGAGGACAGGGAGGACGCTGAGCCATGTAACAAGGGGGAGGACAGGGAGGACGCTGAGCCATGTAACAAGGAGGAGGACAGGGACGATGCTGAGCCATGTAACAAGGGGGAGGACAGGGAGGATGGGGGAGCCAAGCATACAAAAGGGGGAGCCACACATACCAGGTCAGGGATGAGGGGACAATGCTTACCCGGCTTATACTCAAGTAAATAAACTTACCCAGTTTCCTGTGGCAAAATTAGGTGCCTCAGCTTATACTCAGGTCGGCTTATACTCGGGTATATATGATATACATGTTTTGTAACTGTGAACTCATAATGACCTGGAGTATCATAATGGCAGGAAAGTTTTAGCATTAAATGAACATAAAAACATAACAAAAAAACTGTTGAATTGCACTTTCACCACACTTGGAATTTTTTCCCATTTTTCAGTGCAAGATATGTTTTTAGCATTAAGTGAACATGGTAAAAAAAACTGTTGAATTGCACTTTCACCACACTTGTTTTTTTTTTCCCATTTTCCAGTACAAGATATGTTAAAACCAATGGTGTCATTCGAAAGTACAACTTGTCCCAAGAAAACAAGCCCTCACATGGCCATATTGACCAAAAAATTAAAAAGTTATGGCTCTGGGAAAAGGGGGAGCAAAAACAAAAACACAAAAATGGAAATTGGCTCCAGGGTTAAGGCGTTAAGTGGTGAAAAACAAAAATTGTAAAAAAACAAACAAAAACAAATGGCATCATTTTCTGAGACCTGTAGCGTCTTCCTTTTTTGGGATCTGAGTCTGGGAGATGGCTTCTTTTTTGTGCACCGAGCTCATATTTTTCTTGATTAAATTTTTAAAAATATATTTTTACACCTTTTTTTAACTTTTTTCCCTAGTCCCAACTTTCAACATTCTGATCGCAGTTATAAGGCATAGCAGTGAAGGAGCATTGCTATGCTTTGTAACTGTTAGTTTGGCACTGACACTAGGTAGACCATGCACTGCGCATGATCTAACTAATTTGCTAAAGCCTGATGACCCGAACATCGTCATCTTGACAGCGGGTCACCATGGCAACGATCGGGCCTCTGCAATGACATCGCGGGCCGCAGATTGGAGGGCAGAGGGGGCTCCCTCCAATTGCCTGCCTTCTAAATGCTGTAATTTAGACCAATATGCAATATGGATCAACAGTATGTAAAGGGTGGGTGCCAGGTGTCAGCTGTCAGAATTGATGATCACCTGTCCGTGACTTTGCGTATAGCTCCTGTGTGTGCAAAATCACCTGGATGTATCCATTCATCCAAGGTCGGTAAGTACAGTAAGTATGGATACGTCCAAGGTCATGGAGGGGTTAAACATCTTTTTCAATCGAAAAACAAAAAAGTTATAGCTCTTGGAAAAAAGGAAGGAAAAAAAGAAAAGCGTAAAAACTGAAAATTGACCAGCTGGAAGGAGCTTTATGCATATGTTATTTTATAATTTATATTTATTTTTTTGGAGTGTATTAATAATAATAATAATAATTACATTTTATTTTTATAGCGCCGACATATTCCGCAGCACTTTACAATTCAGAGGGGACTTGTACAGACAATAGACATTACAGCATAACAATAATCACATAGATTATAACAGATACCAAGAGGAATTAGGGCCCTGCTCGCAAGCTTACAGTCTATGAGGAAAGAGGTAGACACGAAAGGTGGGTGGTAACAATTGCCCTGATTGTATGGACCAGCCATAATGTTAAGTGTGTAACAGTACAGACACAGAGGGATAATGGCTGCATAAAGCATGTGGGAACATGATGCAGGGAACCTGGTTATGGTAAAACTTTTTACTGTGCCACACAGGGATAGTTAGGTTAATGTGTTGAGGCGATAGGCCAGTCTGAATAAATGAGTTTTCAGGACACGCTAAAAATTGTGGGGATTGGAGACTAATCGTATTGACCTGGGAAATGCATTCTAAAGAATTGGTGCAGTACGATAGTCTTGGAGATGGGAGTGGGCGGTTCTGATTATTGAGGATGCTAACCTCAGGTCATCAGCAGAATGGAGGGCGCGGGTAGGGTGGTATACTGAAACGAGGGAGGAAATGTAGGGTGGTGCTGAGCCATGGAGAGCTTTGTGGGTGAGGGTAATAAGTTTGTACTGGATTCTGGAGTGTATGGGTAACCAGTGTAATGACTGGCACAAGGTAGAGGCATAGAGTGTATTATTTCAGACTAGAAATGGCAAATAAAATGTTCCATTTACACTTGGATGCCACAGTGTTATGGGTGACACCTAAACCCAGAGATACTGTATTATTACTTAAAAACAATACTTCTATGAGAGAATACCTTTTTAATATGGAATATGACATCATTTTCTTCTAGTTTGGTTTAAATGGGGCCTAGAAAAAAGCCACATATACTGTAGACTCAAAGCCATGTGAACCCACTGAGGTCCATTCACTTCTATGGCTACTTTATTGCTTTGCATAGGGGTCTAAATGTCCATAAATGGTAGAATATATGGACTACATTATCCTCAAATGTAAAAATGTCTTAATATGTAAATTAAAGACTAGTAAAACTATAGTGGAATTAATTTACAATGCTTTACACGCAATTAGCATTTACATAGACTACCGCATATTGGTTTGGATTCCACAAATGAGACATAAAATACTTATGCCAGATGCTTTTCCTTAGCAGTCTCCCATCCCTTGCAATGTTGAACAAAGCTATAGTTGATTAAAACCATAATTTAGCAATTTATAAAGCAAAATCTTAAAAACCATCACATTTGAAAATAATAGAGGATTTCACAGCAATTATTCCATGACACCGTTCTGCTTAATAAGAATTAAAAGTGGCTCTTATCCTAAAAGAGATAGACATAAATATAAATAAACTAGGAGTCTAATTAAACTAACTTCCTAAAGGTTTGTATTGCAGATGATAATTAATTACGTTACTTGCTTTCTATCAAATATTCATGTCTGCCTATAATAATGAAAAAAGAATTTTAAAGTTGTACAGTCAATAAAATGCAAACAAGGCACACATACTTACCCTATAATATAGATAATAGCAATCCTCTGTCATGATCTGAAGGTAATTGAAAAGTGACCATGCGGTGCGTTGTGTATAGTATGCTTGCTAGGTAATAGCATTTATTATAACGGAACGACATATTATATATGTACTTTATATAATAACATGCTGTGCACGTGTTCTGTTCAGGTATTTTGTTTTCATTATCTATTTTAACTACACTTTTATACACAGAGCACTTTTCCTTAAAGACCTATAATCTCAGCAGTGCCCCATTACTCCAGCAATGGTTCTCTAGAGATGTTGTACCTTGTTGATGCACCAACATCTGAGCCAATTTCCCATGGTTTTGCAGTGTATTTGTTTGGCTGTAACCTGGCTTTGCTCTTGGGTTATTGCTTCCTTCTGGTTTCCATTTTGTGTTCATGTTTTTTTCTAATCCATGATCTTCTGCATCTCCTTCTATGTGTTCTACATCAGGATAATATTCTTGTGTCTGACTCATACAGTTCATTATCTGGGTTCGTGTGAAGACCTCTGTATCTTGAGACAAGTAGCCAATGATTGCAGTGTCCTATATGTGGTTATTATCTTCTTACTAGTCCTGGTGACAGTCTTGCAAGGGTTGACTACTCATGATAATGACCACTTATTGTATATTTTTTGCCCTGTTTATTATCCTGCATGGATAATTACACCCGACACGTGATTCTGCCTTCCTTGTTTTAAAAAAACAGGCTTCTTCCTCCAGTCTACTTCATAATTAGTTTCTTGTCACTATTGAGTTTTTTCAGACATTTGTGAAGCAGAAACTCCTCAAAGCAATAAGTTAAAAAACCCAGAGTTTTAATTGGAGAGTTGGAGAGTTTCTGCTTCAGAAATTTGAGGAAAAACACAGTATTAATATACCATAACTCTAATGAGACATCATGGTCTTTCTGTGCATGTTACCTTTTTCTGAGTCTACCTCAAGGTTGGTGTCACCGCTGTCTATTTGCAAATCCTACGACATGTCCTATGTCACAACTACCTCCCTGCATTCAGGGGAATTTGTAGTTATATTCCGCGCTGCCGCAAGAAAGTATTCCAGGAGATAGATGTCAAAGATTCACAGTGGTTTATTCAACGCGTTTCGGGGGCCCTCATCCCCCTTCATCAGGAAATACCACCACTGTGAATCTTTGACATCTATCATACTTTCTTGTGGCAGCGTGGAATGTAACTACAAATTCCTCAGAATGCGTGATTTCTTCTGGCCGTTGAGGACCTGTGGATCTGCAGCAGCCGCCAGCCTTTTTGATTTTTCTCATCCTAACCAGGTAAGCAAATTTCTTGTTGTAATCTCTCCTTGTAACGTGGATAAGACCCTATTGCGCTTTTGTGTCTCCTTTTCTTTGCAACAGCTACCTCCCTGGGTATGTGCAGTGCACCGACGAGGCCCGGGTGTATACATCCACCTTAATGTGCATTCTTAGAGACTTTTTTATAGTGCATATGTACACTGTGATGTTATATTGGATACTCATCTCTTTTTATTATATTTGTCTATGTCTCTGTGTCTTTTTGTAATGACCGAATAAAATGGTAGCATTTTATGGCTATATGCTTCCGTAAATCTTTTTTGATCTCAGAGATTCAAAGATGTGCTAAGAGATGGTGGTGACTTCGCTCCTGCAAATCATGTTTCTCACGTCCACAGGAGCGTGATAACATGATAAATGGGATGATTAGTCTGGGGGAAGCAACACTCCCACGACTTAACACCCATTAATTAGCATATACATCTCAGTTATAAAATAGATTTTTGGCATATGAAGAAATCAATTAAAGAATAAAATGGGCTTGTTTATTGTTTTTGTCTCTCCTCTTCAAGCAGCCATACCTTTTTATAATCTCATTGATGTCACTGTACAAGGCTTTAATTTATGGAGGACAAATTGTATTATACTTTATTGCTGCTTTGGGGCTACATATAAAATACTGTGTAACTTGTATACTTTTATTGTTCACATTTGACACCAAATAATGTATTTAATCAATTTTAATGTTATTGCATTCAAGTAGTAATATAATACATGTTTTTTTAATCTATGTAACACAATGTATTACAATTAAAAAAAATATACAGTAGTTTTTGCTTATTTTTTGTGCTGGGGATTTTTTTTTATTTATTATTACATTTTATATTTTCTTGCAGGTGTTTTATGAACACACACATATGTGTACTTATTGCTCAATAGATATGGGCAAACTTACTTGAGTGGAATTGAACTCTACTCAAATTTTACAAAAATCTACATTTTTGAGAATACAGATTTTTACTAAGTCACTCCATGCTGATTCAGCAAAATGGTGGCAAACCATGGAAGAATGGACAGCATGCAGGGAGCAGTCTTGATGGTATTTACCAGGTGCTTTCCTCTCCAGTAGCCTCTACTGTTTCCTGTACGCTATTTGGTCCCCAATTTCTTCAATGCACCTAATTTCCAGACTGTTTATCTTTAGGCCTAGGAATTCTGGCCGCTAGCAGGCCCTGGAGTTAACTGTGCCGGCTTCAGGGCCACTCATGAATGGAAGTCCAGGTGTGAGTGAACAGCAGGCTGGGGAACCAGTGTGATGGAGGTGAGGAAGACCGGACAGTGGGCAGGGAACAGCAGGAGTGGCCAGAGAGGTGTGTATCAGTATGTATATATTTTCACATCTTATGTTAATTAAGCTCTGGGGTCTGGAGACAGCCCAGACCATAATACATTCAATTTGTGGAGAATAACTACCTTGTGAATCAAATTTAATGGTAATGGTAAAATCTGAGAGAACAGGTGATTTAGAATTTTGACAGATCTGTTCACCTCAATTGCTTACTGTAACTGGGGCATCGATGGGTATACCAGTCACAGAAGGAAAAAAAGCAACTACAGTAATATAAGTCGCTGGCAGTGCTGACATGAGTCGGCTAGGACCCAACATGTCACTATGTCGTGCCGGTCTTAGACCTGGCAATCATGTAATCAACATTTCTTACAGAAGCTTAGGCATTTGCTGAGCACTATGTAGCCAGTAAATGAAACGTGATTAATTAACCACTTCTGTCTTCTCCCAAAGGTTCATGGCTGTGTCTGAAAGCCAGACACCCAACTTCTTCCTCCAAGATTTCAAGAACAGGAGCTTTACCCCATTTCTTAAATTTACAATATGGTGAAATTTATGGTTCTTGGCCTTCGTAGGGTTAAATAGTTGTTCCACTACTTTTATATCTGTGTCTTATCACATCAATAAGAAGAGGTCTGACACCCAGCACCCATGTCAGTCAGCCAAATGTTAGCATTTGAAAACATCGGAATCTGGAATTACCATGTACTATGGAGCAGTCTGTTTAATACAGGAGCATAGCTTCGCTACTAGACATTAATAAAGGGTATAGCCTTAAATTAAATAAAAAAGCACTTAGTAAAGTGTGATAATTTTACTTCTTTCCAAAAATGTTTTTTTTGTATTCCACTATATTGGAAGAGTCTGTGCCGATGAAACTGTAGACCCTGTTTATGAAGTGTTGTGGTAGCACATTTTACACTCTTGGTATAGCTCACAAACAGCACATTCTTTTTTTATATCCTGCGAGATTATTTTTCAATAAAGGAAAATACCCACAACAATTTGCTTCTGAATGTTGTGTTCTGGCTCAGATTTATTGAACATATTCAGTCTATAAAATTATATATAAGTAAACAGCTGCAGATATTGCGCCTCCTGTGCTTATATCTAGGTAGCAGATCTGGCATTGCCAATTTCCTTTGTGCACCGTGATAATTCAGGTGTATATACAGTGGCTTGCAAAAGTATTAACCCCCTTAGCTTTTTACTTATTTTGCTTAATTACAATCATATTTTTTTGTAATCCAATTTGTGTGTGATGCATCAGCAATATATAGTCTAAGTTGGTGAAGTGAGAAAAATATAGGCATAAATTGCATTTATGTTACCAAATAACTAAACATTGGCTTGTGCATATGCATTCACCCCTTTTGTTATGAAGCCCCTAAAAACTTTTGGTGCCAGGAATTACTTACATAAGTCACATGCTTAGTGACAGGAAGCCTACCTGTGGTCAATAAAAGTGTTACATGGTCTGTCAGTAACACCATTAACCAAGAGGCACCACTAGCCAAACAACACCATGAAGACAAGGAGATCTCCAAACAAGTCAGGGACAAAGTTGAGAACTACAACACATGGTTGGGTTATAAAAAAAATCCCAATCTGGGATGATCCCCTGGAGCACCATAAAATCAATTATCATCAATGGAAAGAACATGACAGCACAAACCTGGCCACAAAAATTCTCTGCCAGGGCAAGGAGGGCGTTATCCAGAGAGGCATAACACAAACCAAAAGTAACCCTGAAGGAGCTGCAAAGTTCCCATCAAAGAATGGAGTATCTTTCCATATGACCACAATAAGCCGTACACTCCATAGAGATGGCCTGGTGCACCAGGATATCATCAGAGGTTGGTATATTTTTTTTTATAACCCAACACTGACTTGTGCTTCTCAACAACTTTGTCCCTGACTTGTTTGGAGATCTCCTTGGTCTTCATGGTGGTGTTTGGTTAGTGGTGCCTCTTGGTTAATGGTGTTGTGCCTCTGTGACCTTTCAGAAAAGATGTGTATATACTGAGAGACCATGTGACACTAAAGCTGAAGTCACACATAGCGACTCACCAGCGATTGCGACAATCAACGTGTCAGGATCGTTGGTGAGTCGCTTATGTGATCACTGGTGAGCTGTCACACAGACAGCTTCACCAGCGATCAGCACAGCAACACCGAGCGCGCGGTGTCTCTGTGTTTGTTAGTTACCAGTGCACTGATGCAGTGAGAGGGTAACTAACGTACACATCGGGTATCCAAGGGACGTGCGTCCCTTAGATACCCAATGTGTATGTTAGTTACCAGCTCCCTGCATCAGCGTGCTGGTAACTAACGTACACATCGGGTATCTAAGGGACGCCCGTCCCTTGGATACCCGATGTGTACACTAGTTACCAGCAGATCGCTGGTCTACCGCCTGTCACACGCAGCGATGCGTGCTGGCCAGCGGGAGACCAGCGACAAAAGAAATGTCCTGCGGTTTACTACAGCAATCAGCGATACCGGCAGGGGGGTCGGTGGCTGATTGCTGTCACACACAGCGATCTCGCTGGTGAGATCGCTGTTGTGTCACAAAACTTGTGACTCAGCAGCGATCTCGCTAGCGTGATCGCTATGTGTGACGGGAACCTTAAGGCCCCGTCACACTAAGCGACTTACCAGCGATCCCGACACCGATATCAAGGTGTCAGGATCGCTAGTAAGTCGCTATGTGATCGCTGGTGAGCTGTCACACAGACAGCTTCACCAGCGATCAGCACAGCGATGCCGAGCGCCCGGCATCGCTGGCCATCGCTGTAAAAAATAGAATCAAAATAAAAAATATAGTTATTCTCACCTTCCGACGTCGCGTTCAGCCATCCTGCCTCTCTCCACGCTCCGGTCCCAGTGATCCTTTGCACGAATGACCGCGAGATGTCACGGTATCGAGGGAAAACAAAGTCTCGCGGTCATTCGTGCAAAGGATCACTGGGACCGGATCGTGGAGAGAGGCAGGATGGCTGAACGCGACGTTGGAAGGTGAGAATAACTATATTTTTTATTTTTTTAATTATTTTTTTACAGCTGATCGTGACCAAAGAAATGTCCAGAGTTTTCTTACAGCGATCAGCGATACCGGCAGGGGGGGCCACTCGCTGATCGCTGTCACACACAGCGATCTCGCTGGTGAGATCGCTGTTACGTCACAAAAGTTGTGACTCAGCAGCGATCTCGCTACCGAGATCGCTTAGTGAGACGGGGCCTTTAGACTTCATACTGGTGGACTTCCTGTCACTAAGAATGTGACTTATGAAGGGAATTGCTTGCATCAGAAATGTTTTCATAGCAAAAGGGGTGAATACATATGCACATGCCAATTTTAAGTTATTTAATCCTATAAATTTAATTTATACCTATGTTTTTCTCACTTCACTTCACCAACTTAGACTATTTAGATTGTGAAAATATTTAAACACAGTTTGTAATGTAACAAAATACAGTGGCCACCAAAAGTTTCACATTTTTTTAACACCTTACTGTCATGTGACATACTATCCCGTCAATGTGCCCTGGGACTTAATTCCCAGGGACGGGATAGTACGTCACAGCGATCAGCGGCGCCCACGTGGTGAGCGCCGCTGATCGCGGCCGGGTGTCAGCTGATTATCACAGCTGACACCCGGCACAATGTTTCAGGGGTGGTCACAGACTGCCCCCGACATGTTAACCCCTTGCACACCGTGATCAAACACGATCGTGGTGTACCGGGAGTTAAAGGGAAGCATCGGCAGGGAGGGGGCTCCCTCCGTGCTTCACTGAGCCCCGCACAGCAGCGCAATGTGCAGTGCTGCTGCGGGGGTCTCCTTCCCTGCAGGTCCCCGAATCCAAGATGGTGACGGGGACCTTCGGGGGCCTGCAGGGAGATGGCTTCCTCAGTGCCTGCAAAGCGCAGGCAAAAGGAAGTCTTCTTCAATGCCTGTGACAGATCGCTGAGCTGCCACAGTGATCTGTGATGTGACAGATCAGCGATCTGTCACAGGACAGTGATGTCCCCCCTGGGACAACCTAATAAAGTAAAAAAAAAGTGTAAAAATAATTTTAAAAAAAAATCGCTAAATAAATTAAAAAAAAAAATATTCCCTAATAAATTCATTTTTTGGAAATAAATTAAAAAAAACAAAATAAAAGTACACATATTTGGTATCGCCGCGTCCGTAATGACCTGGCCTATAAAACTGTTCCATTAGTTAAACCCTTTAGTGAACCCCTTAAAAAATAAAAATAAAAAAGGAAGCAAAAAATAATGTTTTATCATGCCGCCGAACAAAAAGTGCAATAACGCGCGATCAAAAAGACGCATATAAATATCCATGGTACCGCTGAAAATGTCATCTTGTCCCGCAAAAAACGAGCTATGAAGCAGCATCAGAGAAAAAATAAAAAAAAGTTATAGCTCGCCGAATCAAGCGATGCAAAAATAATTATTTTTTATATAAAATTGTTTTTATTGCATAAAAGTGCCAAAACATAACAAAATGACATAAACGAGGTATTGCTGTAACCGTACTGACCCAAAGAATAAAACCGCTTTATCAATTTTACCGCACGCGGAAGGGTGTAAACGCACCACCCAAAAGAAATTCATGAAACGCTGTTTTTTGTTCATTCTGCATCCCAAAAATCAGAATAAAAGCGATCAAAAAATGTCATGTGCCCGACCATGATACCAATAAAAGCGTCAACTCGTTCCCGCAAAAAATAAGACCTCACATGACTCAGTGGGTCAAAATATGGAAAAATTATAGCTCTCAATATGTGGTGATGCAAAGACTATTTTTACAATAAAAGCATATTTTAGTGTGTGATAGCTGCCACATATAAAAACCGCCATAAATAGTAAATCAAACCCCCCGTTATTACCCCCTTAGTTGGGGAAAAATAATAAAATAAAAAAATGTATTTATTTCCACTTTCCCATTAGGGTTAGGGTTAGGGTTAGGGCTAGGGCTAGGGCCAGGGTTAGGGCTAGGGCTAGGGTTTGGGCTAGGGGTGTGTTGGGGTTAGGGTTGGAGTTAGAATTGGGGGGTTTCCAATGTTTAGGCACATCAGGTGCTCTCCAAACGCAACATGGCGTCTAATCTCAATTCCAGCCAATTCTGCGTTGAATAAGTCAAATGGTGCTCCTTCCCTTCCAAGCTCTGCCATGCGCCCAAACAGTGTTTTACCCCCACATATAGGGCATCAGCCTACTCAGGACAAATTGCAAAACAACTTTTGGGGTCCTATTTCTCCTGTTGCCCTTAGGAAAATAAAAAATTGGGGGCAAAAATATCATTTTTGTGGAAAAAAATATGATTTTTTTATTTTCACGCCTGGGCGCTATAAACTTCTGTGAAGCACTTTGGGGTTCAAAGTGCTCACCACACAACTAGATAAGTTCTGCAGGTGGTCTAGTTTCCAAAATGGAGTCACTTGTGGGGAGTTTCAATAGTTTAGGCAAATCAGAGGCTCTCCAAATGCACATGACACCCAAAGACCATTCCATCAAAGTCTGCATTCCAAAACATCACTACTTCACTTCCGAGCCCCGACGTGTGCCCATACAGTAGTTTCCTCCCACATATGAGGTGTCAGCGTACTCAGGACAAATTGGACAACAACTTTTGGTGTCCAATTTCTCCTGGTACCCTTGGGAAAATAAAAAAATTGGGGACCAAATTATCATGTTTGTGGAAAACTACGATTTTTTTTATTTTCACGCCCAGGCATTATAAACTTGTGTGAAGCCCTTGGGGGTTCAAAGTGCTCACCACACATCTAGATACGTTCCTTAAGGGGTCTAGTTTCCAAAATGGTGTCATTTGTGGGTGGTTTCCACTGTTTAGGTACATCAGGGGCTCTCCAAAGGCAACATGACACCCGCAGACCTTTCCATCAAAGTCTGCATTCCAAAACATCACTACTTCCTTTCCAAGCCCCGACGTGTGCCTATACAGTAGTTTTCTCCCACATATGGGGTATCAGTGTACTCAGGACAAATTGGTCCACAACTTTTGGGGTCCATTTTCTCCTGGTACCCTTGGGAAATTAAAAAAAATTGGGGACTAAATGATCATGTTTGTGGAAAAAATACGATTTTTTTATTTTCACGCCCGGGTGTTATAAACTTCTGTGAAGCACTGGGGGGTTCAAAGTGCTCACCACACATCTAGATAAGTTCCTTAGGAGGTCTAGTTTCCAAAATGTGGGGGGATTCTCCTGTTTAGGTACATCAGGGGTTTTCCAAACGCGACATGGTGTCCGATCTCAATTCCAGCCAAAAACGTCAAATGGTGCTGCTTCCCTTCCGAGCTCTGCCATGCGCCCAAATAGTCATTTACACCCACATATGGGGTATCAGCGTACTCGGGACAAATTGCACAATAACTTTTAGGGTCCTATTACCCTTGGAAAAGTAAGAATTGAGGGTGAAAAGATCATTTTTGTGGAAAAAAATATGATTTTTTAATTGTACCGCTGTACGTTATAAACTTCTGTGAAGCCCTTGTGGGTTCAAAGTTCTCCCCACATATCTGGATAATTTCCTTGGGGGGTCTAGTTTCCAAAATGGGGTCACTTGTGGGGGGTTTCCACTGTTTAGGTACATTGGGGGCTCTCCAAACGTGACATAGCATCCGATCTGAATTCCAGCCAATTTTGCATTGAAAAAGTCAAACGGCGCTCCTTCCCTTCTGAGGTCTGTCATGCGCCAAAACAGTGGTTCCCCCACACAGATCAGGTCTCAGCGTACTCAGGACAAATTGCACAATAACTTTTCCAGTCCAATTTCCCCTTTTACACTTGGTAAAATAAAAAAATTGAACCTGAAGTATTTTTTGTGAAAAAAAGTTAAATGTTCATTTTTTTTAAATATTCAAAAAATTTCTGTGAAGCACCTGAAGGGTTTATAAACTTTTTGAATGTGGTTTTGAGCACCTTAAGGGGTGCAGTTTTTAGAATGGTGTCACTTTTGGGTATTTTCTATCATATAGACCCCTCAACGTGGCTTCAAATGTGATGTGGTCCCTAAAAATAAAATGGTGTTGCAAAAATGAGAAACTTTTAACCCTTATAACTTCCTAACAATTTTGGTTCCAAAATTGTGCTCATGTAAAGTAAACATGTGGGAAATGTTACTTATTAAGTTTTTTGTGTGCCGTATCTCTGTGATTTAAGGTCGTAAAAATTCAAAGTTGGAAAATTGCGAAATTTTCAAAAGTTTTGCCAAATTTCCATTTTTTTCACAAATAAACGCAAGTTATATGAATGAAATTTTACCACTATCATGAAGTACAATATGTCCCGAGAAAACAATGTCAGAATCACCGGGATCCATAGAAGCGTTTCAGAGTTATTACCTCATAAAGGGACTGTGGTCAGAATTGTAAAAATTGGCCCGGTCATGAACGTGCAAACCACCCTTGGGGTTTAAGTGGTTAAAAGTGTGATTACTTTTGTCTGGTTGATGTGACACCATTTTCCTAGTGATGAATTAAAAGTGCATAAAGTTGTCATCATGCAAGACTTTAATTTTAACTACAGTGCTTTAGAGTTTAGAATATAGATATGGTCATTTAATGAAAAGAAAATGACTTGTTTTGCATTTATTAGTTATTGATCACAACATAGAGAGTAATTTATTGTTTACAATGCCATAGCTTAGTATTTTGTAGCATCTCTTACTTTCATTACTGCACCACATCAACGTGACATTGAAGCCACTCAGGAATTCCAGACATCCTGAGGGATCCTGCTCCATTCCATTTGCAAATCTGCAAACAATTCATCTTTATTGCTATGAATTCAGGCCCCCACTTGTCACTCTATTGGCCCCATCTCACATAGCGAGATCGCTGATGCGTCACCAACACATGTCATGTGTCACATAGCGGCAACCGGCCCTCCCGCTGGATATCGCTGATCATGCTCAAATGTCCTGGATCATTTTTTCAGCATGGCCAGCATGCATCGTTGTGTTTGACACCGATGAGCGACCTCGTTGGCGACGCAGGCTGGAATCGTTCAGAATAGCTGCTGTGTGACAACGCACCAGTGATCCTTACCAGGTCATATCGTTGTAGGGATCGCTGGTGCATCGTTGAGTAGATCTGCATGTTTGGCAGCTTACTAGCTACCATGTAGCGATGCACCAGCAATCCCTACCAGGTCGTATCATTGTCGGGATCGCTGGTGCATCGCTATGTGAAACGGGACCCTAACTCATCCCAAAGGTGCTCTATAGGTTTTAAATAATGTAACTGGCTTGGTCATGTGACGTCCGCCTGCAGGTCTGGGCTGCAGCCAGGCAACACCCCGAGAAACACTGATACCCTTTACCCCTATACAGGGATCTGGATTTATAGCAGAGCCCAGGAGGCGCTGTCTGAATAGGAGCAGTGACCAGAGCAGGACGGTCGCCAGAAAGGTGTTCCAATACGGGACACAAACGTGGAGATATGCGAGTCTAAACCAGTCAGGCAGCAATGGTACAAAAACGGTAGACAGAAGCAGAGTCAGATTCAGGCCGAAAGTCATAAACCAGGAGAGTAGCAGAGGTACAGAATCGTTAGGCAGAAGGAGAGTCAGAAGTCCAGGCCAAAGTCAGTCAGTCAGAAAGTAATTCACACAGTAACACACAGAGGAACCAAGAATATATCCGGCGGCTTGCAAGACCAGTCCCAAGGTATTTCAGGGATCAGGTCACCCCTCATAGGTTCCTGGACTGATGATGTCATCAGTACCGCCCCCAGGACCAGGCCAGATGGAGATGCAGTAACCTCTTGATGACTGACAGAGGGGTGGAGCCTGCGTCCACCAGATGCCTGCGCAGGTGCCCTTACTCTGTCAGCATCATAACTCCCGGGCGAGCCATGGCGCCTCCTAGTGACCGCGACAGGAGCAGCAGACCCAGAATTTAACGGCGACGTGACAGACCGGCGCCTCCTAGAGGCTAAAGCCGGGACAGTAGGCTCTGAGCCTGATGTGACAGAACCACGGCCCCTTCCAGGGGCCGAGGCAGGAACAGCCATCCCTGAGTCTGACGATAAAGTGGCGGTCCGGCGCCTCCTAGTGGCCACGACCGGAACAGCAGGCCCTAAGTCTGGCGGAAACGTGACAGTACCCCCCCTCCAAGAGGGGCCTCTGGACCCTCAAAACCCGGTTTATCAGGGTGAAGGAGGTGAAACCTTCTAATCAACCCCTTGGAATGAATGTCACTAGCGGGGACCCAGGACCTCTCCTCTGGGCCATAGCCTTTCCAATGAACTAAATATTGCACAGACTTTCTCACTAAACGGGAATCAAGGATGCCCTGGACTTCGTACTCCAAGGCACCCTTGACCAAAACTGGAGGAGGAGGGGACTGGACGGGATGAATTGGGGAGCGGTACACCTTGAGAAGGGATTTGTGGAAAACATTAGGAATTTTAAAAGACTGAGGGAGCCTTAAACGAAAGGCTACCGGGTTAATTACTTCTAATATCTCATAGGGACCAATAAACCTGGGCCCCAGTTTGGCAGATGGCACCTTAAGCTTAATGTTTCTGGTAGACAGCCAAACTTTGTCCCCAACTCCTAGGTGCGGCCCCGGGACCTCCGTTTATTTGCGGCCGAAGCCTGCCTGACCTGGGACCCTTTCAAGTTTGTGTTCACCTCCGACCAGATTGTCCTTAAGTGACGTATGGAATTCTCTACTCCCGGAAGCTCCGACATGTTAGCCGAAAATGAACCAAAACGTGGGAGCAAACCATGATTGCAGAAGAACGGGGTGGTTTTGATAGATTCCTGGTACTGGTTATTTAGAGCAAACTCAGCTAATGGGAGATGTTCCGCCCAATCAGACTGATGTTCCGAGACATAGCAGCGAAGATATTGCTCTAGAGCCTGGTTGGTACGCTCCGTTTGACCATTGGTCTCAGTGTGGTAAGCGGAGGAGAAGGATAATTCAATACCAATACGTTTGCAGAATGCTCTCCAGAATTTGGAAACAAACTGGGTACCTCGGTCGGACACGATATTCTCTGGAGCGCCATGCAGCCTTATTACATGAACAATAAACAACTTACTCAGAGTTTCTGAATTAGGTAATCCAGAGAGGGGAACGAAATGACATTGCTTACTGAACCTGTCCACCACCACCCAGATACATGTCTTCCCCTCTGAGGGTGGTAGGTCAGTAATGAAGTCCATGGAGATGTGGGTCCATGGACTCTCTGGAGCGGGCAAGGACTGGAGCCAGCCGGCAGGCCGATTGTGAGGGGACTTGGCGCGAGCACAGATTTCACAAGCTAGTACATAATCCTTGCAGTCCTTAACTACCGTTGGCCACCAAAAACTCCTAGTCACAAGTCTGGCGGTATTATTGACCCAAGGATGGCCTGCCAGGACGGAGTCGTGCGACTCCTTCAGAACTTGCAGGCGAAACGACGCTGGAACAAACAATTTCTGGGGGGGCGTCGAGTCAGGGGCTGGTTCTGGGGACCTACGGATCTCCTCCAGAAGGTCCAGAGACACAGCCGACACAACAATACCATTGGCCAGTATTGGAACTGGCTCCGAGTCCTCAGCCTGTGAGGGGCGGAAACTTCGAGAGAGAGCATCAGCCCTCACATTTTTGGTACCAGGACGAAAGGTTATTAAGAAATCAAACCTAGAGAAGAACAAGGCCCACCTCGCTTGTCTAGGATTTAATCTTTTAACTGACTCCAGGTAAGTCAGATTCTTGTGATCTGTAATCACAGTGATCTTATGTTTGTCGCCTTCGAGGAAGTGGCGCCATTCCTCGAAGGCCCATTTGATCGCCAATAACTCCCGATTACCTATATCGTAATTCTTCTCAGTGGCAGAGAATTTGCGGGAGAAAAAGGCACATGGGCGAAGCTGAGTGAGTGATGCAGTGCCTTGCGACAGCACTGCTCCCACTCCGACCTCAGAGGCGTCCACCTCTACAATAAACGGGCGGTCCAGATCAGGCTGAACCAAAACTGGGTTGGCTACAAAGCACTCTTTTAACGTAGCAAAAGCCTGAATTGCCTCAGGGTTCCAATTGGTCACGTCTGCCCCTTTTCGGGTCAAATCCGTGAGTGGTTTAGCAGTTTCGGAGAAACCCCTGATGAATTTTCGGTAATAATTTGAAAACCCTAAAAATCGCTGCAGCGCTTTTAGCGACTTGGGTTGCACCCAAGTTTTAATAGGTTGGATCTTGGCAGGATCCATACGGAAGCCTGTGCTTGAAACCACATATCCTAAGAATTGTACCTCCTCCGCAAAAAAAACACATTTCTCCAGTTTAGCAAACAGGGAGTGTTCTCGCAGTCTCTGCAGTACAGAGCGAACGTGCTGAGCATGTGTCACAGGGTCAGCAGAATAAATCAAAATGTCATCTAAATACACGACGACATACACCCCACAAATGTCCCTGAAAATGTCATTTACAAAGTGCTGGAACACGGCAGGTGTGCTACTGAGTCCGAAGGGCATTACCAGGTACTCAAAGTGGCCAAGAGGGGTATTAAAGGCTGTTTTCCACTCATCCCCGTCTCTTATGCGGACTAGATTGTATGCCCCCCGGAGGTCCAGTTTAGTAAATCAACGGGCTCCCATAAGCTGATTAAAAAGATCAGGGATGAGTGGAAGCGGATACTGGTTCTTTATAGTGATTGCATTTAATTCCCGGTAATCAATGCAGGGTCTGAGACCACCATCTTTCTTTTCTACAAAGAAGAAGCCAGCTCCAACTGGTGAAATGGACGGTCTAATAAACCCCTTTTTTAAGCTATCTGCTATGTACTCATTCATAGCCTGACGCTCTGGACCTGAGAGATTAAATATTCTCCCTTTTGGGAGACGGGCATCTGGAATCAGATCTATAGGGCAATCATACTTTCTGTGAGGGGGTAGCTTTTCAGATTTTGCAATAGAAAAGACATCCTCAAAATCTCTGAAAGCAAACGGTATGTGGAGGGGTTTAACTTTAACTTGGTTTACTGTTAGCGATATGCAGTTTTCCTGACAGTGTGAACTCCAGCGTTTAACATCGCCTAGGTGCCAGTCGATGACTGGATTATGCTGGCGTAGCCATGGCATCCCCAAAATGACTGCAGCAGACAAATTATCCATCACAAAAAATGACATAACCTCGGTATGCAACGCTCCCACCGACATAGTGATTTTGTCAGTAACAAATTTAACCCCCTCCTGGACAATAGATGTGCCATTAATAGCCGTAGTTTTTATAGGGGCATTAAGTCTTAATAGGGGTACACCGAGACTTTTAGCAACCAAAGAATCCATAAAATTCCCTTCAGATCCACAATCCACATATGCGTTCACACACTGAGATTTCTGACCAAAAGAAAGGGCAATAGGCAATAAAACTTTAGCCGCATCTGCGGGCAATACCTGTGCCCCTGGGCAACCATAGCCAGAGTTGCCCAGAGGCCGATGTCTCAGTAGTATGGATCTCTGACACTCAGCTCTCTCTCTGAAGGCTCCAGACTGCAGCATACTGGTGCAGGAAGATGAAAGTGCTCCTTCAGGCTGTGCACTGAACCAGGTGTTTAGGCCAGAAATCAGCTCAGTCAGAAGAAGGGAGAGAAAAAAAAAGTTCAGGGAGACTGCTTTTGTATATGCTGGATATATACACAAGAAGCAGTTTTTTTTTTTTATGTGGCCGGATATAATGTGACGTCCGCCTGCGGGTCTGGGCTGCAGCCAGGCAACACCCCGAGAAACACTGATACCCTTTACCCCTATACAGGGATCTGGATTTATAACAGAGCCCAGGAGGCGCTGTCTGAATAGGAGCAGTGACCAGAGCAGGACAGTCGCCAGAAAGGTGTTCCAATACGGGACACAAACATGGAGATATGCGAGTCTAAACCAGTCAGGCAGCAATGGTACAAAAACGGTAGACAGAAGCAGAGTCAGATTCAGGCCGAGAGTCATAAACCAGGAGAGTAGCAGAGGTACAGAATCGTTAGGCAGAAGCAGAGTCAGATTCAGGCCGAAAGTCATAAACCAGGAGAGTAGCAGAGGTACAGAATCGTTAGGCAGAAGGAGAGTCAGAAGTCCAGGCCAAAGTCAGTCAGTCAGAGTAATACACACAGGGGAACCAAGAATATATCCGGCGGCTTGCAAGACCAGTCCCAAGGTATTTCAGGGATCAGGTCACCCCTCATAGGTTCCTGGACTGATGATGTCATCAGTACCGCCCCCAGGACCAGGCCAGATGGAGATGCAGTAACCTCTTGATGACTGACAGAGGGGTGGAGCCTGCGTCCACCAGATGCCTGCGCAGGTGCCCTTACTCTGTCAGCACCATAACTCCCGGGCGAGCCATGGCACCTCCTAGTGACCGCGACAGGAGCAGCAGACCCAGAATTTAACGGCGACGTGACAGACCGGCGCCTCCTAGAGGCTAAAGCCGGGACAGTAGGCTCTGAGCCTGACGTGACAGAACCATGGCCCCTTCCAGGGGCCGAGGCAGGAACAGCCATCCCTGAGTCTGACGATAAAGTGGCGGTCCGGCGCCTCCTAGTGGCCGCGACCGGAACAGCAGGCCCTAAGTCTGGCGGAAACGTGACAGGTCATTGCAGCAGGCAAGCATTTTTCTTTGCTAATCAATTTTGGACTAAATAGGATGTTCACTTAGGATCATTGTCTGCTGGAATTTCCAGCCCCTGCCTACTTTGGTTTTACCATGTGGGAGTATTACATTCTCCAGTTTATCCTTGTACATAGTAGCATTAATATTTCCAGCAATTCTATGCAGAGGGCCAATGGCAGATGCAGAAATGCAGCCCCAAACCATGACATTGCCAACACCATGCTTCACTGTAGGTGTTTTGTACCATACATCATTATGTTTTCCAATTGGGCAGTAAACATAGTGCTTGCCATCACTACCAAAGAGACTGAACTTGGATTAATCGGACTACAACACCTTAGACTAATCTATCTTTTTCCATTGGTTGTGTTCTTTGGAAAAGTGAAGTAGAACCTTCCAGTTCTTTGCAGAGATGAAAGGCTTCTTGACTGGAACTTTTGCATTCAACCCTACTGCTCTTAGTCGTGACACCCCAGTTTGGTGACTCACTTTGACCCCATATTCTTAAATCATTTTGTGCGAAATCTGTACAGCACTTTTATTGACATCAGATTCTTTATAATGTAATCAACTTTGGAGGAAGTTTTCTGTGGTTGTCCACTTCTAGGTTTGTCAGCTGTTCCATAACCTTCTTTTTCTCTCTTTATTATACATGACACTTGACTGAGAGCAGTTGAATTCTATAGCTACCTCTTCTTGGCTTTTGCTTGACTTCATTCTCAGAATAATAATCTTCCTGACATCTGGTTATAAATTTGGCTTTGTCCTTGCCATATTTTAGCCAAAAACACAGAAAAAAAATAAAAATTTAGGCAAATTTCGACTACCCATGACAAAAAAAGCAAAACATTTGGCCCAGCAAATTTGAAAACTAACACATCAAGGAATAAGACACTGTCAAACACAATTTTCACCCTTATAAGTGACAACTCTTTGCTTTATGTTTACCAAAATCACCAGGAAAATGGCATGACAACAACCAGTCAAAAGTACTCATATTTAAAAAAAAAAAAAAAGCAAAACATTTGGTCATTACTGTAGGTAAAAATCCAATTGGGCAATTACATTTGCAAGCCGCTGTATGTATATGCTATAGGACAGAACATGTTGTAATTGCCAGGACCCCTACTTGGGAAGTTTGTGAATTTTTTATGAAGTAGTGTTATTTTGTCTGTCAAAAGGATAATAACAGACAAAAAACTGATAATGTAGGATTAGATAAACACACCACAGCACCATTATAATATGCAATGTATTGTTATTTTACAAGAATACTAATACAGAAAAGGACTGCTCACCTGTTGCAGATTAGCTGCAAATTTCCCATCTGAATTTGAGCACAGAAAATTCACAGCAAATTACAATAGCAGTACAGATAATGTGCTTCAAAAAAAATCTAACCCCCATTCTGTGGACAATTTTTGTGTGGAAAATGACCTGTGCTATTGATGTAGGTACTGAAGGGGCAAGAGTCTGGCAGTGTTTTAATCTTCCCTTTCTGCTGTTGTGGTTGGCGCTGTTATACTGATTACAATGATACCTTGGTTGATGAAATCCATCTTGTGGTTGTTGTGTAATCTTTATTTTCAGTTAATGAGATTCTCATGCTCCGGTGTAGTCTGTAGGGTTCTTTATATGGTGCTCTGCTTAGCTTATGACAGGTCACTGATCCCTCACTGACCTGCCCCCAATTATACATACTGTATATCATAATGTTTTGAAAAAAAAAATTACATTCATCATGCAAGCGCCGGCGCCTGTGCTGCATGTAGCATAATCGGATCTATAATATCTATATATTCATTTCTTTTAGTCATATAAATTTCTTCAAGAAAAAAAAATCCTTCCTCAAAATGGCGCTGGCCACGTATCATAATTTCAAATCCTATGGAACTTATTTTTGGACTTCCATGCGCTGCTTTGCATAATACATGATTCCAGTATGATTGAAGATTAATAATTTATCCCAACGCATTTCGAAGTGAGACCCACTTCTTCCTCAGGGGATGATATCCCCTGAGGAAGAAGTGGGTCTCACTTCGAAACGCGTTGGGAATAAATTATTAATCTTCAATCATACTGGAATCGTGAATTATGTCAAGCAGCACATGGAAGTCCAAAAATAAGTTCCATGGGATTTGATATATCGGCGGTCACTTATTTGACCATTGGACGTGCAGCAGCTGACTACTAATCTCATATGCTTGATCTCTCCTACAGCAGGTGAGTGGATCTCTTATAATTTTAAAAGTATCATCAGATAAGACCCTATTTGCGCTTCTCTGTTCCAATAGTGTATTATACGTAGCCTAATTTGGAACACGATAGGTGCTACTGTGCAGGCGACCCGTCAGCGCCATTTTGCTAGAGGAAAAAAATAATTGTCTCTACCAAGATGGCACCTGTGCAGTAGCATCTATCCTATCAGATTTTCAATACATATTATATTCAGTATATAAAATAAGAGGCAGGTCACTGAGGAGCACAAGAATCTCCTTAACGGAAAACAGATAATAAAGATTAAGCAACAACCACAAGATGGATTTCATCAACCAGGGTAGCATTGTAATCAGTATAATGGTGCCGATCTGACACTGTCTGAAGGTTACTGTACATAATCATGCTGACAGGTTCACTTTAATATCCCCATAACCACATTCCCCAAACCATCAGGGCTGTGCATGGAGCTATTACTTTTAATATACTCTATAGAGTGTGTGTGTTGCTGTAATCACTCCCCTGCACTTTGATTGATAGCTTGCTCTGTCCACATAGGCTGCACAGCAGGCTTTTAATCCAAGTTATGACAGCCACACTCACTGCATGATGAGCGGGGACGTAATCCCTTCCCCGCCCTGGTGACTCATAGAGAGCACTTAGAGCTCGTGTAGATGACCAGTTTAATAGGAAGAGTGCTATCCATGGTTTTAACATTGAGCACTTGTATCCATGTTATTATATGGGGCTATGTACAATTCCGATTATGCAGCATGCATGACTTGCCTCAGAGAATCTATTGCACTCGCTCATTCGTGTCTATGGGTGTGTGGAAAAAATCTGACTGCGCTCTGATTTTCATAGACTGACATAACGGAGAAGGTGGAGAAATTTGGTTCTCTCTCCATCGCCAAGAAAATCGGATCCCACTTTGATCAAACTCTGGTCAAAGTGTGATTTACATAATTGTACTGATTTTCTCAGATGGAGAAAAAATGGTCATCTGCATGAGCCTTTACTGGAAGATGAAATCTTCATTATCTCCTTGTAGATGCACTTCCAGTAATCTGGCAGCACAGGAATGAAATGCCGGCAGATTACACCTATATCTGTGGGCAATTAGTATTTTGGGACACGTCGGGTTCCCTTTAAGTAGAATAGGAAAAAAAAATAGGAAAAGCTGAAACCCAGTAATAAAACTCAATGCATAGTGTGAACAAACAGTATGTTTGCAATGTTTATAATACATGTAACATGCTAAGATCATAAGAAAATGTGGTAATGAAGATGTTCTCACATGCTTTTTGCATTTAATAGCCCTCTGTGTCTGTACTGTTACATATTTAGACTGTTAACTGGTTCATGCAGCAACAGGAACACCCGATTCTTACGCTAGGAATGGTCCAAACAATAAAAACAATAAAAGCAATTGTTACCATCCACCTTTCGTGTCTCCCCTTTTCCCTTATAGATTGTAAGCTTGTAAGCTTGCAAGCAGGGTCCTCATTTCTATTGGTATCTATTTTGATCTATGTGTTAATTGCTATGGGACAGAGGAAAGAGTCTTGAGGAGATCATTTGCATATTCCCAGTGCCTTCTGGGATAAGTGAAGAGTCTCCGCGAGCTCAACGATCACTGGGTTTTGGCCGTTGCAGCTGAAAAGAGGAAATCGGAAAACCAGGGGAAGAGTCTTGAGGAGATCATTTGCATATTCCCAGTGCCTTCTGGGATAAGTGAAGAGTCTCCGCGAGCTCAACGATCACTGGGTTTTGGCCGTTGCAGCTGAAAAGAGGAAATCGGAAAACCAGGGGAAGAGTCTTGAGGAGATCATTTGCATATTCCCAGTGCCTTCTGGGATAAGTGAAGAGTCTCCGCGAGCTCAACGATCACTGGGTTTTGGCCGTTGCAGCTGAAAAGAGGAAATCGGAAAACCAGGGGAAGAGTCTTGAGGAGATCATTTGCATATTCCCAGTGCCTTCTGGGATAAGTGAAGAGTCTCCGCGAGCTCAACGATCACTGGGTTTTGGCCGTTGCAGCTGAAAAGAGGAAATCGGAAAACCAGGGGAAGAGTCTTGAGGAGATCATTTGCATATTCCCAGTGCCTTCTGGGATAAGTGAAGAGTCTCCGCGAGCTCAACGATCACTGGGTTTTGGCCGTTGCAGCTGAAAAGAGGAAATCGGAAAACCAGGGGAAGAGTCTTGAGGAGATCATTTGCATATTCCCAGTGCCTTCTGGGATAAGTGAAGAGTCTCCGCGAGCTCAACGATCACTGGGTTTTGGCCGTTGCAGCTGAAAAGAGGAAATCGGAAAACCAGGGGAAGAGTCTTGAGGAGATCATTTGCATATTCCCAGTGCCTTCTGGGATAAGTGAAGAGTCTCCGCGAGCTCAACGATCACTGGGTTTTGGCCGTTGCAGCTGAAAAGAGGAAATCGGAAAACCAGGGGAAGAGTCTTGAGGAGATCATTTGCATATTCCCAGTGCCTTCTGGGATAAGTGAAGAGTCTCCGCGAGCTCAACGATCACTGGGTTTTGGCCGTTGCAGCTGAAAAGAGGAAATCGGAAAACCAGGGGAAGAGTCTTGAGGAGATCATTTGCATATTCCCAGTGCCTTCTGGGATAAGTGAAGAGTCTCCGCGAGCTCAACGATCACTGGGTTTTGGCCGTTGCAGCTGAAAAGAGGAAATCGGAAAACCAGGGGAAGAGTCTTGAGGAGATCATTTGCATATTCCCAGTGCCTTCTGGGATAAGTGAAGAGTCTCCGCGAGCTCAACGATCACTGGGTTTTGGCCGTTGCAGCTGAAAAGAGGAAATCGGAAAACCAGGGGAAGAGTCTTGAGGAGATCATTTGCATATTCCCAGTGCCTTCTGGGATAAGTGAAGAGTCTCCGCGAGCTCAACGATCACTGGGTTTTGGCCGTTGCAGCTGAAAAGAGGAAATCGGAAAACCAGGGGAAGAGTCTTGAGGAGATCATTTGCATATTCCCAGTGCCTTCTGGGATAAGTGAAGAGTCTCCGCGAGCTCAACGATCACTGGGTTTTGGCCGTTGCAGCTGAAAAGAGGAAATCGGAAAACCAGGGGAAGAGTCTTGAGGAGATCATTTGCATATTCCCAGTGCCTTCTGGGATAAGTGAAGAGTCTCCGCGAGCTCAACGATCACTGGGTTTTGGCCGTTGCAGCTGAAAAGAGGAAATCGGAAAAACCGCGCGCCTATCGGCGCGCGAAATTTGGCTCATCTTTCATCGTTTTTAAGAAATCTCAAGATGGAAGAGGCCAGGAGCCATTTGGTGAGCTGCATTTCTTGCTACATGTTCACAGATTTACCAGTGGAAAAGCCAAACTTCACATGCCACAAATGCAAGCTTGTGTCCCTGTTGGAGGAAAAGTTGCAAAATCTCGAAGAGAGGTTAGCTACGTTGAAGATCATTAAGGAAGGTGAAGAGTTCTTGGACAGAGCACAATTATCTCTTCATGTTACAGAAAGAGAAGAAATTCGAAGTGCACCTGAAGAAACAGAGGAATGGAGACATGTGACCCAGAGAAGCAGGAGGATCAGGAGGCAGTCAGCACCCATACTGCTCAGGAACCAGTACCAGGCTCTCACGCAGGAAAACGATGAAGAAATACATCAGGATAAGACTTTGCCAACAAACAGCAACCTTGTACGCCCTCAGAGTCCTCCTGGATGGAGAAAGAAAAATGTTGTGAAGAAGAAACGGAGAGTGGTGGTCATGGGGGATTCCCTGCTGAGAGGAACAGAGGCCGCTATCTGCAGACCGGATATAACTACAAGAGAAATGTGCTGTCTTCCAGGTGCAAAAATTAAAGATGTGTCTGACAGGATATCAGGACTCTTCAGACCTACAGATGACTACCCATTCCTGCTACTACATGTGGGGACAAATGACACCGCAAGAAACGAACTGGAAACCATCTGCAGAGACTTTGAAGACTTAGGCAAGAAAGTGAAAGAACTGGGAGCGCAGGTGGTCTTCTCTTCCATCCTCCCAGTGGATGGCCATGGAACAAGGAGGTGGAATAAGATTCTGCAGGTGAACAACTGGCTACGTCGATGGTGCCGTCAGCAACGATTTGGATTTCTGGATCACGGAGTGAACTACTTATACGATGGACTACTTGCTAGAGATGGGGTGCACCTTACGAAGACTGGAAAGCATGTATTTGGAAGTCGCCTTGCTACACTTGTAAGGAGAGCTTTAAACTAGAACAACATGGGAAGGGAAGCAAAAGACCAGAAAAAGCCATACACCTGACAAATGCTATTGAGAACTCTGCTATTAGAAGTGGAAAGGAAGAACAAAGACGAAAGAATCTAATTAATAAAAATATTGGAGAAAGAGAAACCAATCACAAACTAAAATGTTTCTATACTAATGCACAAAGCATGGGCAACAAACAAGGAGAATTGGAACTACTAACACAGGAACAGAAATATGATGTAATTGGAATCACTGAAACTTGGTGGGACAATACACATGATTGGAATACAAGACTAGAAGGATACAACTTATTTGCAAGAAACAGACTTGATAAACGAGGAGGGGGTGTCGCATTGTATGTTCGAAACGCGTATATCTGCACAGAGATTGAAGCTTCAGAGACTGGGAGTTCTGTGGAAACTGTGTGGGTAAGAATACAAGGACAGAACAATGGAAAGGACACCATTGTAGGCATTTACTACAGGCCGCCTGTGCAAGCCGAAGATATAGATGAACTCTTCATGCATCAGATGGCCAAGTTCTCCAAAAAATATGACATAGTTGTCATGGGAGATTTCAACTATCCAGACATTTGTTGGGAATCTCTCTCAGGCAAAACTAACAGGTCAAGGAAATTCTTATCCTCTCTTGCTGACAACTTTATCTTCCAAAAGGTAAGGGAGAAAACAAGGGGAACTGCTACCTTGGATCTAATCCTTATAAACAGGGAGGAAATGGTTGAGGAGGTAAAAGTGGCTGGGACCCTAGGAGGTAGCGACCATGCTATTTTAGAATTTTGGATTACTAGAGGTGGAAGACCTGTGAAGACTCAGACGTCAAGGTTAGATTTCAGAAAGGCAGATTTTAAGGGATTCAGAAAGAGAATTGGAGGGATCCAATGGCTGGATATCCTTAAAGACAAAAATGTCCAGGAAGGATGGGAAATCTTGAAAAATGAAATTCTCAAAGCACAGTTGTTAACAATTCCGAAAAGAGGGAAGAATAGGAAGCATTTAAGGAAACCAGGATGGATGAACACAGAACTTAAGCACATGCTAAAAAGGAAGAAAAAAATGTTTATAAAATGGAAAGAGGGAGGCATATCTAAAGAAGAATATAATGCTGTCTGCAGAACCTGCAGGGCACAAATCAGATTAGCTAAAGCTGAAAATGAACTGAGGCTTGCAAGAGATGTCAAAAGCAATAATAAAGGATTTTGGGGATATGTCAAAAGTAAAAGAAAAGTCAAAGATGCTATAGGATTTTTACAGGATGAAAATGATGAAATGGTAAGACAGGATGTTGAGAAGGCTGAACTTTTAAATTCCTATTTTGCATCTGTTTTCTCTCAGAAAGGAAATGCAACATCAACTGTTATTCACTGTCCTATTAAGGGAATAGAAGAATCCAGGATATCTATAAACAGAAAGATAGTGAGGAAACACTTAGCTAACCTAAATGAATTCAAGTCTCCAGGTCCAGATGAATTACACCCCAGAGTACTGAAGGAGATAGCAGAAGAAATTTTTGAACCCCTCTCCATAATCTTTGAAAATTCTTGGAGAACAGGAGAAGTGCCAGAAGACTGGAGAAGAGCAAATGTTGTTCCTATCTTCAAAAAGGGGAAGAAGGTGGACCCAGGCAACTATAGGCCGGTGAGTCTGACTTCTATACCAGGAAAGATCTTTGAACAAATTATTAAACAACATGTATGTCAATACCTGGATAAGAATGAAGTGATTAAACAGAGTCAGCATGGGTTTGTAACTAATAAGTCATGTCAGACTAACTTAATTTCCTTCTATGACGGTATCACTGATTGGGTGGATCAAGGAAATGCTGTAGATATAGTATATCTTGACTTCAGCAAAGCATTTGACAAAGTCTCTCATACAATCCTTATTGAAAAAATGACTAAGTATGGAATGGACAAGGCAACTGTTAGGTGGATTCATAACTGGCTTAGTGATCGGACCCAAAGAGTGGTCGTAAATGGCTGCACATCCAGTTGGAAGAATGTCTCAAGTGGGGTACCACAGGGCTCTGTCCTGGGCCCTGTATTGTTCAACATCTTTATCAACGATTTAGATGAAGGAATTGAGGGTAAACTGATTAAATTTGCTGATGACACAAAGCTAGGAGGGATAGCTAATACTAGAGAAGAGAGAGAGAGGATTCAAAAAGATTTAAATAAACTGGAGAAGTGGGCAGCAACTAACAGAATGGTTTTTAACAGGGAGAAATGCAAAGTACTACATCTGGGCAATAAAAATGAAAAAAGCATATATAGAATGGGAGGAATAGGGCTAAGTGACAGCACATGTGAAAAAGACTTGGGTATACTAATAGATCACAGACTGAATATGAGTCAACAGTGTGATGCAGCAGCAAAAAAGGCAAATGCAATTCTAGGATGTATTAACAGAAGCATACAGTCTAGATCACGTGAAGTCATTATTTCCCTCTACTCCTCTTTGGTCAGACCTCATCTGGAATATTGTGTCCAGTTTTGGGCACCACATTTTAAAAAAGACATCAACAAACTGGAGCAAGTTCAGAAAAGAGCGACCAGAATGGTGACCGGTCTGCAAACCCTGTCTTATGAGGAAAGGTTGCAGGATTTGGGAATGTTTAGTTTGCAAAAGAGAAGACTGAGAGGAGACTTAATAGCTGTCTACAAATATCTAAAGGGCTGTCACATTGTAGAAGGATCAACTTTATTCTCATTTGCACAAGGAAAGACTAGAAGCAATGGGATGAAACTGAATGGGAGGAGACACAGATTAGATATTAGAAAAAACTTTTTGACAGTTAGAGTGATCAATGAGTGGAACAGGCTGCCACGAGAAGTGGTGAGTTCTCCTTCAATGGAAGTCTTCAAACAGAGGCTGGACAGACATCTGACTGGGATGATTTAGCGAATCCTGCTTTGAGCAGGGGGTTGGACCAGATGGCCCAGGAGGTCCCTTCCAACTCTACGATTCTATGATTCTATGATTCTATGCTGTAATGTCTATTGTCTGTAGAAGTCCCCTCTATAATGTAAAGTGCTGTGGAATATGTTGGCGCTATAGAAATAAAATTATTATTATTAAATTATTATCTTACATTGTGCCTGTTTTTTTCAAGCATATTCACTTATAGTTTATATACAAGGTTTTTTGTATTTATCCTACTTATTTAACACCAACATATTCTGCAGTGCTAAATGTACATTGTCATTACTCACTGTCCTCAGAAGACCGTGCAGGCTAAAATAACTATCAAATTGTCTACGAAGTGTGGAAGGAAACTGTAGTACCCGGACAAAACCCACAAAAACACTCCATGCAGGTGTTGTACTTTGTCAGATTTAAAACCAGGACCTCAGTACTGCAAAAGTGCTAACCACTAAGCCAGCAAAACGCTCGAAGCACAGGAGTACTGTCTGCCAAACTACTAATCTTTCGATAATGGTCTAACTTTAGAGATGAGCAAACCCAAACTAGGGTCTGGTGCTGAACTCCAAACCCGGACTACTCCTGGAAGTCCATTGTTTTACAGTTCGGAAGTTTGGGGAGGAGAGAGAATATTTTCAGGCTCCAAAGTTAAGGTGGATTCATGTTCAAGTTCAAGTTCGGGTTCAGTTCTGGTACCTGAACCGAACTTTGGACTAAAGTTTGTTCAAGTACCAGAACTTGAACTTCCATAGGTCTGTTCATCCCTATCTAAAGGTCCCGTTACACATAACGACTCACCAGCGATCCCGACAACGATATCAACGTGTCAGGATCACTGGTGAGTCGCTACATGATCGCTGGTGAGCTGTCAAACAGACAGCTTCACCTGCGATCAGCACAGCGACGCCGAGCGCGCGGCGTTGCTGTGTTCGTTAGTTACCAGCGCGCTGATGCAGGGAGCTGGTAACTAACGTACACATCGGGTATCCAAGGGATGTGCGTCCCTTAGATACCTGATGTGTACGTTAGTTACCAGCTCCCTGCATCAGCGCGCTGGTAACAAATGTACACATTGGGTTTCTAAGGGATGCACTCCCTTGGATACCCGATGTGTACGTTAGTTACTAGCTGATCGCTGGTCTCCCGCCTGTCACACGCAGCGATGCGTGCTGGCCAGCGGGAGACCAGCGACCAAAGAAAAATCCAGGGCTTTCCTACAGCGATCAGCGATACCGGCAGGGGGCCAGTCGCTGATCGCTGTCACACACAGTGATCTCGCTGGTGAGATCGCTTTTGGGTCACAAAACTTGTTACTCAGCAGCGATCTCGCTAGCGAGATCGCTATGTGTGGCGGGGCACTTAGACACCAGTTTTCAGAGACACAATCACTGTGTTATGCTACCTTATACTTTGCAAATCTACAACATGTGCTTAAAGCAGAACAATGCTTTTGTTTCAGAGGTAAAGTTAGGATACGCTCAGCAATCTGGGGTGCTCATTATATCAACTATAGTCAGTCAGAAACAACATGATTTCCAGACTCGAGAGCAGTATTTTTCAGATGTCGGTAATAATATTCACTTGGAACTGAGGCATATTGGCTTATCATTGATCTATGTATCCAGTAATGATAGCTCTGTCTCTAAAGAACAAGTGCAGCTCTATAATAATCTCACTCTGCCATTACCACTTACAAATGCTAAGGGCATTTATTAATAATATAATAACCATCTATTTACGGTAACTACTAGACAGTGAAAAAATAATTAAAGTATGTGAATAAAAGACATTTCTACCCAGAAAATGGCTTCTGGACGTATACAGTGGCTCTCAAAAGTATTCATCCCCCTTTTCTTTACGAATATTTTTGTAATCCAATTTTTGTGTGGTGCATCAGCAATAAATAGTCTGTATGGAGGATGGTGTTGTGGTCTCATTAAAAAAAAATAACTTTTTGACCACCAAGATAAACGCTATGTCAAACGCAAAATGCTCATCTCCCCAAGAACATCATTCCATGGTGAAACCTAGTGATGGCAGCATCATGCTGTGGGGATATTTTTCGATAGCACGGACAGTGAAAATAGTCAGAGTCAAGGTGAAGATGGTGTGAAATATAGGGAAATTCTTGAGCAGCACCTGTTTCGGTCTGTCAGTGATTTGAGACTGGGACGGAGGTTCACTTTCCAACAAGACATTGACCCGAAGCATACTGCTAAAGCAACACTCAAGTGGTTTAAGAGGAAACGTGTAAATGTTTTGGAGTTGCCTAGTCAAAGCCCAGACCTTAATCCATTTGAGAATCTGTAGTAAGACTTGAAGATTTCTGTTCACCAGAGGACACCATCTAACTTGAAGGAACTGGAGCAGTTTGCCTTGAAGAATTGGCAAAAATCCCAGTGGCAAGATGTGGAAAGCTCATAGAAACTTATCCAAAATACTGATTATAAGGGAGTGAATAGTTATGCACACTGAAGCTTTCAGTTATTTTGTTCTATTTGTTGTTTGCTTCACAAAAAAAAGAAAATCAAATGTTCACTGATGTAGGCATGTTCCTTACATGAACGTATGCAAACCCTTAAAAAAAAACTGTGCAATTATAGGCTGTGAGGTAGCAAAACATGAAAAGTGTCAATGGGGTGAATGGTTTCCCAAGGCACTGTAGCTTTACCCTTGCTTTTACATCCTATAGAGAAGTATTTCTTCAGGATCAGACTCTTTTAGCCTATGTGACACTTCTCTATTTGCTTAATGTGACATGGATTCTTTATGAAATCCAATTAATCTTTGGAGTAAGAAATTTATTTGCATGTGTGTAAATTAGCAATGCAAGCAATGTGTAAAATATCTATGTCACATCCAAAGCTTGCTGTGCATATGCAAAAAAACTATATATCGTTATAGCAAATTATAATTATCCCCCATCCCATATTCCCGTGCCCATATACCCATCATACATATCCACGATCCTATAGTCGAGTGCGCATATACCCATCATACATATCCTCCATCCCATAGTCGAGTGCCCATATACCCATCACACATCCTCCATCCCATAGTCCCATGCCTATATACCCATCACACATCCTCCATCCCATAGTCCCATGCTCATATACCCATCACACATATTCGCCATCCCATAGTCGAGTGCCCATATACCCATCACACATCCTTCATCTCATAGTCCCATGCCCATATACCCATCATACATATCCTCCATCCCGTAGTCCCGTGCCCATATACCCATCATACATATCTGCCATCCCATAGTCGAGTGCCCATATACCAGTCATACATATTCTCCATCCCATAGTCCAGTGCCCATATACCCATCACACATCCTCCATCCCATAGTCAACCATTATGACATCATAATGAGCGGCGGGGCTTGCAACCTATGATGACATCAGCGTCGGCATGGCAACCATTATGACATCATAATGAGGGGCGGGGCTTGATACACACACACTTTTTCCCCATTATGTAGATAGGGGCAAAATTGTTTGGTGAATTGGAACGCACGGGGTTAAAATTTCGCCTCACAGCATAGCTTAGGACACTTTCGGGGTCCAGACGTGTGACTGTGCCAAATTTTGTGGCTGTAGCTGCGACGGTGCGGATGCCTATCCCGGGCACACATACACACACTTGAGCTTTATATATTAGATTCATGAGGACACTAGTGAACATGGATATATACACACTCCACGCAGCAAACTGGGAGCTCCACTATAGCTACTAAGTTCAGTTGACAGGGGTGTAGCGACCGCTATCGCAGTGGTCACCGCTGCGACCAGGGCCCAGTAGGTCAGGGGTCTGCTGACAACAGCAGAAACTCCAATTGGATATGTGTCTGAGGACTCACATTCAGTTGAAGTGTATTGCAGAGCACAGTCCCATCAGGTCCATGTGCCCAATACACTCTGCCTGCTAATCAGAGGCCAGCATCTGACGAAAGCTGGCTATGACTATGGTTGGTTGACTATGGGGGTGAATTATGCTTTATGGATGACTATGGACTCTGCATTATATTTTATGGATGACTATGGGTGTGCATTATACAGGGTTGGTCATTTATTTGGATACACCTAAATAAAATTGGAATGGTTGTTGATATCAACTTCCTGTTTGTGGCATATTAGCATTTGGGAGGGGGCAAACTTTTCAAGATAGGTGGTAACCATGGTGGCCATTTTGAAGTTGGCCATTTTGGATCCAATTTTATTTTTTTCAATGGGAGGAGGGTCATGTGACACATCAAACTTATTGAGAATTTCACAAGAAAAACAATGGTGTGCTTGGTTTCAATGCGACTTTAATCTTTCTTGAGTAATTTACAAGTTTATGACCACTTTTAAAATGTGTCCAAAGTGCTGCCCTTTGTGTTGGATTGTCAATGCAAGCCTTTCTCCCCCCTCTTGACACACTGATAGCAACACTGCAGAAGAAATGATAGCCTAGGCTTCCAGTATCCATTGTTTCAGATGCTGCACATCTCGTATCTTCACAGCATGGACAATTGCCTTCAGATGACACCAAAGATAAAAGTCTAAGGGGCTCAGATCGGGAGACCTTGGTCGCCAATTAACTGGCCCATGATGACCAATCCACTTTATAGGAAACTGTTCATGTAGGAACGCTTGGACCTGACACACATAATTGATGGTATGGTGTGGTATATGGGGTACAAAGATAGTAAGGCCATTCTTCATCAATGCGGTGGCTCAATGCGGTGGATTATGGGTTAATAATAATGGGTTATTGTCACCTTGAATGAATGTAATCATGTCTACACAGGTGCCCCGGCTGACCGGGGATGAACTAATAAGCGTGGGAAAATTTCGGAACTTTTTCCCACGCTGTCCGTTCACCTCCAGTCAGCCGTGGACTCCATGCAGCCTCAGTGACATCAGTGGTAGTCAGTGAGGCTGTGTGGAATCCCTGTTTGACCTGAGGTGAACTCTGGAGCATTGGAAAAAGTTCAGAAACTTTCCCATGCTTATTAGCTCATCTCTGGTCAGCCGGGGCGCCTGCGCAGACATGATTTAATTAATTCTGCAGTTGTTTACAGCGGGGTCGGTAGCATTAGCACTGGTCCCTGTTGTAAACTAGTTAACCCCTTGTGATGGATTGCAGCGGGGGACCTGACTGAACAGCGGAGAGGTATGGATATTGTTGTTTTCATTTTTTCCTTTTTTACAGGACAACAAGGGATTCTGTTGGATTAGCAGAATAATAAATTTGGTCAAAAACTTTGTGATTATTTCATTAAAAGAATTTTTAATTAATGTCTGTGTGTCTTTTTTTAAACCTTTACTATACTATAAAGGGTATACTATAGGATTAAAAATGGATAGATGTCTTATTGACACCTCTCCATTATTAACCTGGCTTAATGTCACCTTTCAATAGCAAGGTGACATTAACCCATTATTTTTAACCCATGAGCCACCGCTAAAGGCAATGGAAATAGAAAGGCTAAGTGCCAGAAAAGGCACATTTTATAAATGCGCCTTTTCTGGTGTGGCTGGGGGCAGATGTTTTTAGCCAGGGGGGCCCAAAAACAATGGTCCCTCTCTTGGCTATTAATATCTGCCCTCATTCACTGACTTTCCCTCTCTGACGGAGAAAATACTGCGGGAGCCCACGCAATTTTTTTTCAACGAATTTACCAGTTAATTTAACACCTACATGTCAAATATTTTATACACATACCCTAATCTAATTATTAGTTAAAGACATATAAAAAACTAAATAAAATGAAATGGTTTACTCTACGTAAACCATGTGTCATTTTATGTCGGGTTTTGTAATAATTTGCAGAAGCTGGCAATTGATTTAGCGGCTATTATGCTATGTAGAACTCTATTAAATATAAATCTATATTTATATGTGTCTCAATAACATATATATATATATATATATATATATATATATAGTCTATGTGTCTATGTCTATTCTTTCTATTCTTTATTAAACCTGTCAGTGTGATTTTACAGTATAGCACACTGAACTGCCGGCTTTTCTAAAGGACACCGGTGCGTATTTCTCGCAAGTCACATGTCTGGTCCGTGTGTAATCCGTAGTTTTCTCACCCCCATAGACTTGCATTGGCATATGATGGGCGTAATACGCTGACAATCGCAGCATGCTGCAATTTTCTCAGCACGTATAATATGGCTGAGAAAAAAATCGGCTGATGGGAGCTGCCCCATAGATTAACATTGGTCCGAGTGCTATGCGATTTTTTTCTCGCATAGCACTCGTCCGTATTTCTCGCTAGTATGACGCCGGCCTTATAGTGAATGTAATCATGGTGCATACTTACACAAAACACTGCATAAAAAACCACATGTAAATCCAGCTTTGTGCTCCAAAACAAGAAAAAGACTCAAAATGAATGAGAAATATAAAAGGAAATCTTTATACTTCTCCTTACTTATGGTATCATCTCTGACTTTAGCTAACAAATAGTGTATTAAAAAATTGAATGGTATTTTTTTGTGTCACCACTTTGACATTTTCCATTCAGAAATAATATTCACAACAGCGTGTTTTTTTTGTCTTGTGTATTTTTTCTTGTGCATTTTTACTTGCCATTTTCAGGCACTTTGTTGCATTTTTTTTAACTGAGCTTCATTTTTTTCTGTCTTTGCATAACAAAATGTACTGCAATTTTGTACGTTATAAATAATCTGATTTGAAAAGTAATATTTCAGTCACATGATTAAAGAATCAAATGAAGGTGAAATACACAATGAACAAATGCCACCAAAAACACAAAAAATAGCATAGATACTCTTATTTTAAAAAGTTACAAAAGACATAAACAATACAAAAAGATATATACCTTTAGAAAAAATGAAAGTACATTTATGTTTTAATCAAATAAATGTTCAAAATGTAAAACAAAACAAAAAACCAACAGCAAGTCCTTACTTATCTATTTGCATAGTAGAGCAGCTTCAAATGAATTATGCAGCTAAGGCAGCAGGGAGCCAGCTATAAAACATAGCTGAACTCCCCATACAGTCATGGGCAAAAGTTTAGAGAATGACACAAATATTATATTTTCACATGATCTGCTGCCCTCTGGTTTTTATGTGTGTTTGTCAGATGTTTTTATCACATACAGAAATATAATTGCAATCATATTATGAGTAACAAAAGGTTATATTGACAGTTAGAATGAGTTAATGCAGCAAGTCAATATTTGCAGTGTTGACCCTTCTTCTTCAGGACCTCAGCACTTCTCCCTGGCATGCTCTCAATCAACTTCTGGATCAAATCCTGACTGATAGCAGTCCATTCTTGCAAAATCAATGCTTTTATTTTGTCTGAATTTGAAGGTTTTTGTTTGTCCACCCGTCTCTTGATGATTGACCACAAGTTCTCAATGGGATTAAGATCTGGGGAGTTTCCAGGCCATGGTCCCAAAATCTCTATGTTTTGTTCCCTGAGCCATTTAGTTATCACCTTTGCTTTATGGCAAGGTGCTCCATCATATTGAAAAAGGCATTGTTGATCGCCAAACTGCTCTTGGACGGTTGGGAGAAGTTGCTCTTGGAGGACATTCTGGTACCATTCTTTATTCATGGCTGTGTTTTTAGGCAAGACTGAGAGAGAGCCCATTCCCTTGGCTGAGAAGCAACCCCACACATGAATGGTTTCAGGATGCTTGACAGTTGGCATGAGACAAGACTGGTGGTAGCGCTCACCTGGTCTTCTCCGAATAAGCCGCTTTCCAGATGTCCCAAACAATCGAAAAGGGGATTCATCAGAGAAAATGACTTTACCCCAGTCCTCAGCAATCCACTCCCTGTACCTCTTGCAGAATATCAGTCTGTCCATGATGTTTTTTCTGGAGAGAAGTGGCTTCTTTGCTGCCCTCCTTGAGACCAGGCCTTGCTCCAAGAGTCTCCGCCTCACAGTGCGTGCAGATGCACTCACACCTGCCTGCTGCCATTCCTGAGCAAGCTCTGCACTGCTGGTAGCCCGCTCCCGCAGCTGAAACACTTTTAAGAGACGGTTATGGCGCTTGCTGGTCTTTCTTGGGCGCCCTGGAGCCTTTTTGGCAACAAGGGAACCTCTCTCCTTGAAGTTCTTGATGATGCGATAGATTGTTGACTGAGGTGCAATCTTTCTAGCTGCGATACTCTTCCCAGTTAGGCCATTTTTGTGCAGTGCAGTGATGACTGCACGTGTTTCTTTAGAGATAACCATGGTTAACAGAAGAGAAACAATGATGCCAAGCACCAGCCTCCTTTTAAAGTGTCCAGTGGTGTCATTCTTACTTAATCATGACAGATTGATCTCCAGCCCTGTCCTCATCAACACCTACACCTGTGTTAATGGAGCAATCACTGAAACGATGTTAGCTGGTCCTTTTAAGGAAGGGCTGCAAAGATGTTGAAATGTTTTTTGGGGGATAAAGTTAATTTTCTAGGCAAATATTGACTTTGCAAGTAATTGCTGTTAAGCTGATCACTCTTTATAACATTCTGGAGTATATGCAAATTGCCATTAGAAAAAATGAAGCAGTAGACTTTGTAAAAATTAATATTTGTGTCATTCTCTAAACTTATAGCCATGACTGTAGATAAAGCAGGGACAGTGTGTTATCATCCTTAGGGCTGAGAGAACCCGTGGACGTTTGGGTTCGTTGGATTTGACCGAACGTTAGTACAAAGTTCGGTCTGGAAACCAAAGCTGTACCCAAACTTGAACCAGAACCTGAACTCCATGAAATCAATGGTCTCTCTCTCACTCCCTCTCTACTTCCCCTCTAGCCTCTCTCCTCCCCAAATTCCCGGACTTCCAGGAGAGGTCCATATATGGAGTTCAGCACGGACATGAACCTCGAACTTTACCGTTCAGGAGGTTCGCTCATTTCTATCATTGTGTATTGCAGAGCACAGTCCCATCAGGTCCATGTGCCCAATACACTCTGCCGGCTAATCAGAGGCCAGCATCTGACGAAAGCTGGCTATGACTATGGTTGGTTGACTATGGGGGTGAATTATGCTTTATGGATGACTATGGACTCTGCATTATATTTTATGGATGACTATGGGTGTGCATTATACAGGGTGGGTCATTTATTTGGATACACCTAAATAAAATTGGAATGGTTGTTGATATCAACTTCCTGTTTGTGGCATATTAGCATTTGGGAGGGGGCAAACTTTTCAAGATAGGTGGTAACCATGGTGGCCATTTTGAAGTTGGCCATTTTGGATCCAATTTTATTTTTTTCAATGGGAGGAGGGTCATGTGACACATCAAACTTCTTGAGAATTTCACAAGAAAAACAATGGTGTGCTTGGTTTCAATGCGACTTTAATCTTTCATGAGTAATTTACAAGTTTATGACCACTTTTAAAATGTGTCCAAAGTGCTGCCCCTTGTGTTGGATTGTCAATGCAAGCCTTTCTCCCCCCTCTTGACACACTGATAGCAACACTGCAGAAGAAATGATAGCCTAGGCTTCCAGTATCCGTTGTTTCAGATGCTGCACATCTCGTATCTTCACAGCATGGACAATTGCCTTCAGATGACACCAAAGATAAAAGTCTAAGGGGCTCAGATCAGGAGACCTTGGTCGCCAATTAACTGGCCCATGATGACCAATCCACTTTATAGGAAACTGTTCATGTAGGAACGCTTGGACCTGACACACATAATTGATGGTATGGTGTGGTATATGGGGTACAAAGATAGTAAGGCCATTCTTCATCAATGCGGTGGCTCAATGCGGTGGATTATGGGTTAATAATAATGGGTTATTGTCACCTTGAATGAATGTAATCATGTCTACACAGGTGCCCCGGCTGACCGGGGATAAACTAATAAGCGTGGGAAAATTTCGGAACTTTTTCCCACGCTGTCCGTTCACCTCCAGTCAGCCGTGGACTCCACGCAGCCTCAGTGACATCAGTGGTAGTCAGTGAGGCTGTGTGGAATCCCTGTTTGACCTGAGGTGAATTCTGGAGCATTGGAAAAAGTTCAGAAACTTTCCCATGCTTATTAGCTCATCTCTGGTCAGCCGGGGCGCCTGCGCAGACATGATTTAATTAATTCTGCAGTTGTTTACAGCGGGGTCGGTAGCATTAGCACTGGTCCCTGTTGTAAACTAGTTAACCCCTTGTGATGGATTGCAGCGGGGGACCTGACTGAACAGCGGAGAGGTATGGATATTGTTGTTTTCATTTTTTCCTTTTTTACAGGACAACAAGGGATTCTGTTGGATTAGCAGAATAATAAATTTGGTCAAAAACTTTGTGATTATTTCATTAAAAGAATTTTTAATTAATGTCTGTGTGTCTTTTTTTAAACCTTTACTATACTATAAAGGGTATACTATAGGATTAAAAATGGATAGATGTCTTATTGACACCTCTCCATTATTAACCTGGCTTAATGTCACCTTTCAATAGCAAGGTGACATTAACCCATTATTATTAACCCATGAGCCACCGCTAAAGGCAATGGAAATAGAAAGGCTAAGTGCCAGAAAAGGCACATTTTATAAATGCGCCTTTTCTGGTGTGGCTGGGGGCAGATGTTTTTAGCCAGGGGGGCCCAAAAACAATGGTCCCTCTCTTGGCTATTAATATCTGCCCTCATTCACTGACTTTCCCTCTCTGACGGAGAAAATACTGCGGGAGCCCACGCAATTTTTTTTCAACGAATTTACCAGTTAATTTAACACCTACATGTCAAATATTTTATACACATACCCTAATCTAATTATTAGTTAAAGACATATAAAAAACTAAATAAAATGAAATGGTCTACTCTACGTAAACCATGTGTCATTTTATGTCGGGTTTTGTAATAATTTGCAGAAGCTGGCAATTGATTTAGCGGCTATTATGCTATGTAGAACTCTATTAAATATAAATCTATATTTATATGTGTCTCAATAACATATACACTCACTGGCCACTTTATTAGGTACACCTGTCCAACTGTGTGTTAAGACTTAATTTCTAATCAGCCAATCACATGGCGGCAACTCAGTGCATTTAGGCATGTAGACATGGTCAAGACAATCTCCTGCAGTTCAAACCGAGCATCAGTATGGGGAAGAAAGGTGATTTGAGTGCCTTTGAACGTGGCATGATTGTTGGTGCCAGAAGGGCTGGTCTGAGTATTTCAGAAACTGCTGATCTACTGGGATTTTCACGCACAACCATCTCTAGGGTTTACAGAGAATGGTCCGAAAAAGAAAAAAAATCCAGTGAGCGGCAGTTCTGTGGCCGGAAATGCCTTGTTGATGCCAGAGGTCAGAGGAGAATGGGAATACTGGTTCGAGCTGATAGAAAGGCAACAGTGACTCAAATTGCCACCCGTTACAACCAAGGTAGGCAGAAGAGCATCTCTGAACGCACAGTGCGTCGAACTTTGAGGCAGATGGGCTACAGCAGCAGAAGACCACACTGGGTACCACTCCTCTCAGCTAAGAACAGGCATCTGATGGCTACTTTCAGCAGGATAATGCGCCATGTCATAAAGCTCGATTCATCTCAGATTGGTTTCTTGAACATGACAATGAGTTCACTGTACTCAAATGGCCTCCTCAGTCACCAGATCTCAATCCAATAGAGCATCTTTGGGATGTGGTGGAACGGGAGATTCGCATCAGGGATGTGCAGCCGACAAATCTGCGCCAACTGTGTGATGCCATCATGTCAATATGGTCCAAAATCTCTGAGGAATGCTTCCAGCACCTTGTTGAATCTCTGCCACGAAGAATTGAGGCAGTTCTGAAGGCAAAAGGGGGTCCAACCCGTTACTAGCATGGTGTACCTAATAAAGTGGCCAGTGAGTGTATATATATATATATATATATATATATATATATATATATATAGTGTCTATGTGTCTATGTCTATTCTTTCTATTCTTTATTAAACCTGTCAGTGTGATTTTACAGTATAGCACACTGAACTGCCGGCTTTTCTAAAGGACACCGGTGCGTATTTCTCGCAAGTCACATGTCTGGTCCGTGTGTAATCCGTAGTTTTCTCACCCCCATAGACTTGCATTGGCATATGATGGGCGTAATACGCTGACAATCGCAGCATGCTGCAATTTTCTCAGCACGTATAATACGGCTGAGAAAAAAATCGGCTGATGGGAGCTGCCCCATAGATTAACATTGGTCCGAGTGCTATGCGATTTTTTTCTCGCATAGCACTCGTCCGTATTTCTCGCTAGTATGACGCCGGCCTTATAGTGAATGTAATCATGGTGCATACTTACACAAAACACTGCATAAAAAACCACATGTAAATCCAGCTTTGTGCTCCAAAACAAGAAAAAGACTCAAAATGAATGAGAAATATAAAAGGAAATCTTTATACTTCTCCTTACTTATGGTATCATCTCTGACTTTAGCTAACAAATAGTGTATTAAAAAATTGAATGGTATTTTTTTGTGTCACCACTTTGACATTTTCCATTCAGAAATAATATTCACAACAGCGTGTTTTTTTTGTCTTGTGTATTTTTTCTTGTGCATTTTTACTTGCCATTTTCAGGCACTTTGTTGCATTTTTTTTAACTGAGCTTCATTTTTTTCTGTCTTTGCATAACAAAATGTACTGCAATTTTGTACGTTATAAATAATCTGATTTGAAAAGTAATATTTCAGTCACATGATTAAAGAATCAAATGAAGGTGAAATACACAATGAACAAATGCCACCAAAAACACAAAAAATAGCATAGATACTCTTATTTTAAAAAGTTACAAAAGACATAAACAATACAAAAAGATATATACCTTTAGAAAAAATGAAAGTACATTTATGTTTTAATCAAATAAATGTTCAAAATGTAAAACAAAACAAAAAACCAACAGCAAGTCCTTACTTATCTATTTGCATAGTAGAGCAGCTTCAAATGATTATGCAGCTAAGGCAGCAGGGAGCCAGCTATAAAACATAGCTGAACTCCCCATACAGTCATGGGCAAAAGTTTAGAGAATGACACAAATATTATATTTTCACATGATCTGCTGCCCTCTGGTTTTTATGTGTGTTTGTCAGATGTTTTTATCACATACAGAAATATAATTGCAATCATATTATGAGTAACAAAAGGTTATATTGACAGTTAGAATGAGTTAATGCAGCAAGTCAATATTTGCAGTGTTGACCCTTCTTCTTCAGGACCTCAGCACTTCTCCCTGGCATGCTCTCAATCAACTTCTGGATCAAATCCTGACTGATAGCAGTCCATTCTTGCAAAATCAATGCTTTTATTTTGTCTGAATTTGAAGGTTTTTGTTTGTCCACCCGTCTCTTGATGATTGACCACAAGTTCTCAATGGGATTAAGATCTGGGGAGTTTCCAGGCCATGGTCCCAAAATCTCTATGTTTTGTTCCCTGAGCCATTTAGTTATCACCTTTGCTTTATGGCAAGGTGCTCCATCATATTGAAAAAGGCATTGTTGATCGCCAAACTGCTCTTGGACGGTTGGGAGAAGTTGCTCTTGGAGGACATTCTGGTACCATTCTTTATTCATGGCTGTGTTTTTAGGCAAGACTGAGAGAGAGCCCATTCCCTTGGCTGAGAAGCAACCCCACACATGAATGGTTTCAGGATGCTTGACAGTTGGCATGAGACAAGACTGGTGGTAGCGCTCACCTGGTCTTCTCCGAATAAGCCGCTTTCCAGATGTCCCAAACAATCGAAAAGGGGATTCATCAGAGAAAATGACTTTACCCCAGTCCTCAGCAATCCACTCCCTGTACCTCTTGCAGAATATCAGTCTGTCCATGATGTTTTTTCTGGAGAGAAGTGGCTTCTTTGCTGCCCTCCTTGAGACCAGGCCTTGCTCCAAGAGTCTCCGCCTCACAGTGCGTGCAGATGCACTCACACCTGCCTGCTGCCATTCCTGAGCAAGCTCTGCACTGCTGGTAGCCCGCTCCCGCAGCTGAAACACTTTTAAGAGACGGTTATGGCGCTTGCTGGTCTTTCTTGGGCGCCCTGGAGCCTTTTTGACAACAAGGGAACCTCTCTCCTTGAAGTTCTTGATGATGCGATAGATTGTTGACTGAGGTGCAATCTTTCTAGCTGCGATACTCTTCCCAGTTAGGCCATTTTTGTGCAGTGCAGTGATGACTGCACGTGTTTCTTTAGAGATAACCATGGTTAACAGAAGAGAAACAATGATGCCAAGCACCAGCCTCCTTTTAAAGTGTCCAGTGGTGTCATTCTTACTTAATCATGACAGATTGATCTCCAGCCCTGTCCTCATCAACACCTACACCTGTGTTAATGGAGCAATCACTGAAACGATGTTAGCTGGTCCTTTTAAGGAAGGGCTGCAAAGATGTTGAAATGTTTTTTGGGGGATAAAGTTAATTTTCTAGGCAAATATTGACTTTGCAAGTAATTGCTGTTAAGCTGATCACTCTTTATAACATTCTGGAGTATATGCAAATTGCCATTAGAAAAAATGAAGCAGTAGACTTTGTAAAAATTAATATTTGTGTCATTCTCTAAACTTATAGCCATGACTGTAGATAAAGCAGGGACAGTGTGTTATCATCCTTAGGGCTGAGAGAACCCGTGGACGTTTGGGTTCGTTGGATTTGACCGAACGTTAGTACAAAGTTCGGTCTGGAAACCAAAGCTGTACCCAAACTTGAACCAGAACCTGAACTCCATGAAATCAATGGTCTCTCTCTCACTCCCTCTCTACCTCCCCTCTAGCCTCTCTCCTCCCCAAATTCCCGGACTTCCAGGAGAGGTCCATATATGGAGTTCAGCACGGACATGAACCTCGAACTTTACAGTTCAGGAGGTTCGCTCATTTCTATCATTTTTGCCTTCCCAATTCCTGTATACACAGCACTAAACAAGCGCTGTGTACAGTAATGGGAAACGCTATGTGCTTCACCTCCTGATCCAGCAGTCATGTGATTACTAGGTTTAGGTAGAGTGCAGGAGCTGCTGGGTCCTAGGAGACCAAGTCAGCTCTGCTATACATCTAGCAGATGGCATTTCCAATGTAAATGGGGACAATATATTAGCCCAAGTTACAGGGACAATTAGGTAAAAAAATAAATTGCTTAAATGTTAATATGCCCCCAATAGTCTTGGGGTAAGTGGCCCAGTCTTGAATTGGCTGAATATAGTATGTGGTGCTCAAAACACATATTTACAACCAATGTTCATCTACCCCCACAACACAGCACTTTTAGAATACCATTTTATTCGTAATTAATATTTTCCACAGTTATTCCTGTAAATATGTAGCAACTTTTCTGCTATATTTTAATGTGTAGACCATTAGCACACCTGACACAATGAACCCACATACTGTTTTTACAAAGCATAAGATCTCAATAATACATCTTGTTTAAAAGTGTTTTGCTGTACATGAAAATAATTTATACGGCCAACAAGATATATTCATCAGAAAACAGACAGGTCTAACAAATTATAAACCCGTCCTTCTAGATCCAACTATTCCTGGTTCCTGAATTTTATTTGCTTTTATTGAGTTTCAAAGCTATGCATAGCAGAGCAGCCTACAGTCTCTGCAGACTTTATTTCAGCAATATATTACTTGCATGATTTTTTAAATTATACAGAGTACCCTTAGGGCACAGCTTGAGTGACATGTAATTTACACACAAACAGCTATTTTAGAATATCCTTACTCTTTTTGATCAACAAAAAATTCAGTTTTTCTAAGAATGCATTGATATATTCCAAAAGCAATGACTTATACTGTTAAAACGTCTGACAATTTCATTTTCTTACAACAATTTTTGTATGCTAACATGAAAATTCCTCAAATATATTGTGCTGCACTAATCTTACCTTCTAGGGGATTTTAGTTTAACATGGAATCAGTACCAGTACACAGAAATAAAAAACGTCTAGACACTGATTCATAATTAGCATTTTTTTTAATTCAATGTCTTTTTCTTTCCCGTGGTATTAGTTTTTTTGCACCAAATTCATCCAAATGGCGTACGTGATTTATGAATTTGTTTTTTTCGCTCTTGAACTGTTTTTGTGACTTTTAGCAACAGATATTACAATTTGGCTCCTAAAATCTCAAAAAATGTGCCGAGAGTCTGGAGTACCTGGATATACACCGAGGGAGGACTGGATTCAAATTGCACCAAAATTGCAACTTTTTGATAAGTCACAATTGATAAATCAGGCAAAATCATCTGGAAATGATAAACTCTGCATACAGAGCAGAAAAACAAACCAGGAGTGCACATAGAAAATAGACATAAAAAGGCGCAAATAGCGTAATGAATTGGGTGCAAACAAAAAAGTAAAAAACACCAAAAAACTGCAGAAAAAAGGTGCAAATGTAATGACGAATTAGGCTACTTTCTCACAATGAGTATTTGTTGAGGTTTTGATGTTGCAGATTTTCTGTCGCATTTCTGCATCAATTAGGTAAAATTAGGTTGTGTTTTTTTCATGGTACTTTTGAGTGGTTTTTTTCATGTGTTTTATCACATTCTTGAGGCTGTTGTATTTTTCTCTTTTTCGCGTACCACAGATTAAATAAGTCCACCTTTTTTCTTCAACTGTATTTTTATTGAAGTTTTCATAATACATTACCATATACAACAACACAAAACAATATCAACAATACTAATAGAATGGAGGGAGGAAGGAGTAACGGATTAGGAAGGGGAAGAACTGGGAAATAAAAAGGAAATGGGGAAACTAACTAATAAGGTCCTACTGGTAAATTGGCACTCTATAACCAATATAATTTCAAACAGAAATCAAGTAAAACATGTATCGTTAAGGATTATATTATGTCCAACGGGTATATTGAACTTAGATTCTGAGAAAGTCCTTTAATAGCTGACTTCATTAAGGATGTTGAAACTTATTTTGTCTTGTCCTGTTTCAGGTTAGTAAAAAAAATAAATAAATATATATATACAGTCATATGTAAAAGTTTGGGCACCCCTATTAATGTTAACCTTTTTTCTTTATAACAATTTTGGTTTTTGCAACAGCTATTTCAGTTTCATATATCTAATAACTGATGGACTCAGTTATATTTCTGGATTCAAATGAGGTTTATTGTACTAACAGAAAATGTGCAATCTGCATTTAAACAAAATTTGACCGGTGCAAAAGTATGGGCACCCTTATCATTTTCTTGATTTGAACACTCCTAACTACTTTTTACTGACTTCCTGAAGCACTAAATTGGTTTTGTAACCTCATTGAGCTTTGAACTTCATAGCCAGGTGTATCAAATCATGAGAAAAGGTATTTAAAGTGGCCACTTGCAAGTAGTTCTCCTATTTGATTCTCCTATGAAGAGTGGCATCATGGGCTCCTCAAAACAACTCTCAAATGATCTGAAAACAAAGATTATTCAACATAGCTTTTCAGGGGAAGGATAAAAAAAGTTGTCTCAGAGATTTAACCTGTCAGTTTCCACTGTGAGGAACATAGTAAGGAAATGGAAGAACACAGGTACAGTTCTTGTTAAGCCCAGAAGTGGCAGGCCAAGAAAAATATCAGAAAGGCAGAGAAGAAGAATGGTGAGAACAGTCAAGGACAATCCACAGACCACCTCCAAAGACCTGCAGCATCATCTTGCTGCAGATGGTGTCACTGTGCATCGGTCAACAATACAGCGCATGCATAACACCTTTTTGTATGACCAAACAACTCAATCTTTGTTTCATCAGTCTACAGGACCTTCTTCCAAAATGTAACTGGCTTGTCCAAATGTGCTTTTGCATACCTCAGGCGACTGTTTGTGGCGTGCTTGCAGAAACGGCTTCTTTCGCATCACTCTCCCATACAGCTTCTCCTTGTGCAAAGTGCGCTGTATTGTTGACCGATGCACAGTGACACCATCTGCAGCAAGATGATGCTGCAGGTCTTTGGAGGTGGTCTGTGGATTGTCCTTGACTGTTCTCAGCATTCTTCTTCTCTGCCTTTCTGATATTTTTCTTGGCCTGCCACTTCTGGGCTTAACAAGAACTGTACCTGTGTTCTTCCATTTCCTTACTATGTTCCTCACAGTGGAAACTGACAGGTTAAATCTCTGAGACAACTTTTTGTATCCTTCCCTTGAAAAGCTATGTTGAATAATCTTTGTTTTCAGATCATTTGAGAGTTGTTTTGAGGAGCCCATGATGCCACTCTTCATAGGAGAATCAAATAGGAGAACTACTTGCAAGTGGCCACTTTAAATACCTTTTCTCATGATTTGATACACCTGGCTATGAAGTTCAAAGCTCAATGAGGTTACAAAACCAATTTAGTGCTTCAGGAAGTCAGTAAAAAGTAGTTAGGAGTGTTCAAATCAAGAAAATGATAAGGGTGCCCATACTTTTGCACCGGTCAAATTTTTTTTAAATGCAGATTGCACATTTTCTGTTAGTACAATAAACCTCATTTGAATCCAGAAATATAACTGAGTCCATCAGTTATTAGATATATGAAACTGAAATACCTGTTGCAAAAACCAAAATTGCTATTAAGAAAAAAGGTTAACATTAATAGGGGTGCCCAAACTTTTACATATGACTGTAAATTGAAAAGAAAGGAAACAGCACAGTACTTAGCTTTGGGTGACCGGCCCCTGGCAGAAAGTCCCGTTTTCAGCCACAATATCCAATATTCATTCCAAATAAAGGCAGCACTTCATAGTTAGTCTTTCAAGTGGTAGTGAGTTTATTCAGCCCACATATCAAGGCAACGTTTCGGCTCAACTGAGCCTTTTTCACGCAGATTTTAAGACTAGAATAAACCAACATCGGTATACTATTAGAAAGAAGAAACTTGATTTGCCAGTCCCGAAATACTTCGTTTAGTGTAATCATACTGAGAGGGACTTGAGGTTTAGAATAATTAATGTGGTCCCTATACAGAGAAGTGGTGGTGATGAAGAACTTATACTCAAGAAAAAGGAACTGAAGTGGATCTATGAGCTGAATACACTAAAACCGAAAGGGTTAAATGTTGAATTTAAAAGACATACTGTTATGTGAAAGGGTTCCTCTCTATGTGTTATATTGAAGGCCTATGGATATAAAGGGAATAATTTTCTATGATTATCCCTGATTTTAATCTTTTTTTATTCTATTTTAGATACATCACTATCTGTAACAGTGTTGAAATTGCCCTGGTAAAGATATTAAGAACATGGAGGACGAGTGGATTATTATAGCTGTGGGGATAACTGATATATTGCCCTTAGTCACTGGGGTGAATCAGTAGGCCTGATGAAGGTCATGTGGTGCACGTGAGTGACTATTTGGATAAACCGAAAATAACCTGGCAAGGGTGTTGTTCGGGGTTCCAGGGCAAATTAGTAATACTATTAAAATCCCTTTATATTTAGATAAAAATACTAGCAGCAATATAAATTTCCTTAGATGTATAAAAAAATTTAAGAGATACCAGCAGTTAAAAATATCAGCAGTAATATTGTGATAAAAGGAGCTAAAAGAATATTATGGATAATGGTGCTGTATGTTTTAAGTAAATCGCTGGATTAAATATATAGTATTGATGAAAATGAAGGACTTGTGGCGTTACTTGACCTTCTGCCACACACAATATGGCGCTTTTGAAGGGATGAATACACCAGTGCGCCTGTGCACAGAGGGAAAATGCCACACAAAGTCTTCTATTCGCTGAATAAACATGACAGGGCTGATGACTCATAGCACATGCGCAGTAGAGCTACAGGAACGCCAGATACAGTGTTTTCAGCGTTCATGGCGTCCTCCATGTGGTGGTATGTAAACTAAAGGGATTATATGAGACACTGTGTTATTGTATAACTAATATAAGTGATGAGCAATTATATAAACAATATGGAAATGGAGCTCAATATAAAGCACAAAGATTGTAAAAAGCACAAAGCACTTTTGGCACTATTTGCACATGTGGATCCTATTGACTATAATGAAAGAAACTGTATGCACTTAAATATATTTTTGTAATGTAAAATGATTGGCACTATTAAGAGATTGTTATATGGTCTATAAATAGACACCTTTTTGTAACACCCACGTCTTGAGAAAGGCTCAGTTGAGCCGAAACATTGCCTTGATATGTGGGCTGAATAAACTCACTACCACTTGAAAGACTAACTATGGAGTGCTGCCTTTATTTGGAATGAATATATATATATATATATATATATATATACACATCCAACTAAGGGGATAAAGGAAATAATTTTTCCAAAGCTGCTGTAACGACTCTTGGAATGGACCCTCTGAGCCATGGTACCAACCCACCCCTGGTGAGCTGACCTAGTGAGGACCATCCCCTATACAAGGAGCGTCAGGGGTAGACCCAGTGAGATAAAGTACCACGACTGCTGGTACCAGGTGGCCGGCTCAAAGGAGGCACGAGAGACCGTGTCTAGCAGGGTGAATACAAGGGCATGCTAGGTACAGGAGGGTGCAGAGCTCGTACTCGGAAGCACGCATGGTATGAAAGAGTGCAGGGTGCATGCTGGGAAGCACGCCTGGAGACATGAGTGCAGAGTGGATACTGGGAAGCACACCTGGGTACAAGAGAGTGCAGAGCACATACTGGGAAGCACACCTGAGTACAAGAGAGTACAGAGCACATACTTGGAAGCACGCCAGGTACACACAGGGGCCTGAGTATAAAGGGCGACCATGCAGGAACCTAGCTGGCCTAGCAGGGAAGTAAATTGATAATCAGGCACTTCCCCTAGCAGAAAGCAGCCTGATATACTAGTGCCTGCTGCTGGTCAGAAAGACTTCCGGGTCAAGAGCTGCATTTAAAATAAAAGGCCAGAGATCCGCGCTGCCGAAGCCTGAACGCATGAGTCACCAGATCCAGAGACCGACCGTGAAACCGGAATTGAGGACACCGAGCAGCGCGCCCCTCATCCAGATACCTGTCAGGATGCCGAAGTGAGGTGAGTAAGTCGAGGTGGTGCGGACCGGGATATAACAGCTGCCATTTCTTGATAGACATTTTAAATTTGTCTTCTCTTAACCCCTTAAAGACCGTCGATAAGCCTTTTAACAGCGGCAGTTAAGGGTACTTATTCCTCAGCGCCACTTTTTAACGGCACTGGAAAATAAAGTCATAGCACCCCCAGCATCAGAAAGTTTACCAGGGGTAGCTGAGACAAACGAGAACATGATTTGTGTCGGTTTTTGCCGACCCCAGTGTTGTGATCACTTTTTTCACGGAATAACGGTGACCGCAAAAAAAAGTCAGTTTTCCTATTTATTTCTCTCTCCTCTGATATTATATAGCACATCAGATGAGAGAGAAATGGGGTCCCACAAGCCCCTCCGGTACCTGTGATGTCCTCTGGTCCCTCCGGCTGTGTCCCCAGGCATCGTCTTCCTGGGAAAAACATGGCAGGCGGATGCGCAATGAGCCCGCTGAGATCTGCCTGCCAGCACCCAGCAGCAATAAGAGATTTCTCCTATTGGTTCATTTTGATCACTGTGATAGACACTATCACAGTGATCAAAGTGAAAAAAATATTAAATCAAACCTCTCTTTATCACCCCCTTAGTTAGGTAAAAATAATAAAATAAAAGAAAATGTATTTTTTTCCATTAGGGTTAGGGCTAGGGTTTGGGGTTATAGTTGGGGTTATAGGTAGGGTTAGGGTTGGAGCTAGGGTTAGGGTTGGTCTAGGGTTAAGGTTGAGGCTAGAGTTAGAGCTAGAGTTAAGGTTGGGCTAGGGTTAGGGTTGGGGCTAGGATTGTGTTAGGATTAGGGTTGTGGTGTTGGGGTTAGGGTGGTGTTGAGGTTAGGGCTGTGGTTAGGGTTATGGTTAGGGATGGGATTAGGGTTAGGGGTGTGTTGGGTTAGGGTTGGGGTTAGGGCTGTGTTAGGGCTGGAGTTAGAATTGAGAGGTTTCCACTGTTTAGGTACATCAGGGGGTCTCCAAACACGACATGGTGCCCACCATTGATTCTAGCCAATTTTGCATTCAAAAAGTCAAATGATGCTCCCTCCCTCCTGAGCACTGCCATGCGCCCAAACAGTGGCTTTCCCCCACATACCGGGTATAGGCATACTCAGGAGAAAGTGTACAACAAATTTTGTTGTCCCTTTTCTCCTGACACCCTTGTGAAAATAATAAAGTTTGGTTCCAAAGTAATTTGTTGTGAAGAAAGTAAAATGTTAATGTTTCCTTCCACATTGCTTTAGTTCTTGTGAAGCAACTGAAGGGTTAATGAACTTCTTGGATGTGGTTTTGCACACCTTGAGGGGTGCAGTTTTTAGAATGCTGTCACTTTTGGGTATTTTCTGTCATATTGACCTCTCAAACTCACTTCAAATGTGAGGTGGTCCCTAAAAAAATGGTTTTGTAAATTTTGTTGGAAAAATGAGAAATCGCTCAACAACCCTTATTTCATCCTAACAAAAAAAATTATGCTTCCAAAATTGTGCTGATGTAAAGTTGACACATGGGAAATGTTATTTATTAACCATTTTGTGTGATATGACTCTCTGATTTAAGGGCACAAAAATGAAAAGTTTGAAAATTGCAAAATTTTCAAAATGTTTGCCAATTTCTGTTTTTTTCTCATAAATAAATGAAAGTCATATCAAAGAAATTTTACCACTAACATATGAAGTACAATATGTCAGGGAAAAAAGTCTGGGAATCAGTGCCATCCATTGAAGCGTTCCAGAGTCATAACCTCATAAAGTGACAGTGGTCACAATTGTAAAATTTGGCTTGGTCATTAAGTGCAAAATTGTCTCTGTCACTAAGGGGTTAAAGCATGCAAGAGTGCAAAAAAAATCTATGAGTAGAAACTCTCTCTATAATATCTGAAATTTTGGGAATATCTTTCTGTTTCCATCTTGAAGTGATATAGAAGGGTTAATGGTTTGCCTTTAACTGCCTTTTGCCTTTCATTGCTAGAATTGTTGCAGCAGCTACAACAGAAGCAAACAGTAATTTAGTGACCAATAAAATATGAATAATTATAAGTCTAAATTGAAAAGGAATATCTTGAATACCAAGAGATAATGCAAGATGGATGTAAGATTAACATTAAGTTTGGTGATTTTTTAAATGAGCTCAGATATTTTAGCCCATAGAGGTCTTACAACAGGACATTCCCAAAAAATGTGAAATAAATGACCATGATGACCACATTCCCTCCAGCAAATTTTGATTGTGTTGGAAAGACTTTGTGCAGTTTACTGGTGTATATTACCACCTAGATAAAAATTTAAAATACACTTCAAGTAGAAGAGCACAAGAAGTAGAGGAGTAGGCTATCCTAAATACTTTGACACAACTATCTGTCTCAAAATGCGTGCTAAAATCTTTTTCCCAATTCAAGATATGTGCTTTCCTTAAGAATTCAATATCCTCATTAAAGGTTGCGTAAAGCTCACTTGTCCTTCATAAATTATTGTTAAAAGGGTTGTTTAAGAGATCCAGTACTTCTTCAGGAAGTGTGAAGGGGGACTTAAAATTTTTATAGCAATATTTTTGAACTTCCAAAAAGTTGAAAACTTCAGAGTCTGGTATATTACATATTTCTTTGAGGTTCTGGAAAGTGATAAAAGAATTTTTCTTAAAGTCCATAATCAGATAAGACAAATGTAATATACCCTGTTTTTGCCAATTCTTTAAAGATATCATTTGAATATCATTTTCAATTATTGATATAGGAATAGTCTCCAAAGGTATATTTTGGATATTATGCTTAAAAGCATTGGCTATTCTTTTCCAGTTAAGAATAGTGTCTTTTAATATGGGTGTTTGAGCAGGATTTAGACTTGGAATTAAAAGATGTAACAGCATTAAAGAGGATAATGGTATGTCATAATTTAGAGTTATTTTTAATTATTTCCAGCTGTTTCTATCTTTTTCTAGTCATGTTCTACATTGCTTGAGAACACTAGATAGTTGGTAGGCTTTGCGGTTTAACAAACCTATTCCCACTTTCCTATCATGCTTGTGGAATATTTGTTTTGCAATCCTTGATTAATTTTTTTGTATAATTAAGGAATTTTGTTAAAAATACTGTATTTTTCAGACTGTAAGACACACCGGACCATAAGACGCACCTAGGTTTTAGAGGAGGAAATTAGGGAAAAAAATAAACTGAAGCAAAAAATGTGGTCAATTCTGTACTTAATATCCTCTATCCTGGTAAATATGTTCTCCTCATCACCATACTGATACACATGGCCCCTCATCCCTATCCTGGTATGCATCGCTCCCTCATCCCTATCCTGGTATGCATGGCCCCCTTAACATTATCCTGATGTGCATGGCCCTCATTCCCATCCTGGTATGCATGCCTCTTCATCCCTAGCCTGGTACGCATGGCCCCATCATCCCTATCCTGTTAGGAATGGTCCCCCTCATCCTTATCCTGACAGGAATGATCGACCTCATCCCTATACTGGTATGCAGGGTCCCCATCTTGTCCAAGTATGCATGGCCCCATCCCTATCCTGGTATGCAGGGCCCCATCCTTCACCTGGTAAAATTGGCCCCCATCCCAGTCCTGGTATGCAGGGCCCCATCCTTATCCTGGTATGATTGTCCCCACCCTGGTTCTGTTGTGCATTGCCCCATAGTTATCCTGTTATGATTGGTCCCATCCCAGTCCTGGTATGCATGGTCCCATCCTTATCCTGGTGTTATTGGCCCCATCCTTGTCCTGGTATGCAAGGCTCCTTCCTTATCCTAGTATGATTGGCCCCATGCTGGTCCTGGTATGCATGGTTCCATCCTTATCCTGGTATGATTGGCCCCATGCCTGTCATGGTATGCATGGCCCCATCCTTATACTGGTATGTCTGCCCCATCCCAGTCGTGGTATGCCTGGTCCCATCCTTATCCTGGTATGTTTCGCCCCATCCTGGTGCTCGTATGCATGGTTCCTTCCTTATCCAGATATGATTGGCCCCATCCTGTTCCTGGTATGCATGGTCCCATCCTTATCCTGGTATGATTGGCCCCATGCTGGTCCTGGTATGCATGGTTCCATCCTTATCCTGGTATGATTAGCCCCATGCCTGTTGTGGTATGCATGGCCTCATCCTTATCCTGTTATGTCTGCCCCATCCCAGTCCTGGTATGCATGGTCTCATCCTTATCCTGGTATGTTTGGCCCCATCCTGTTCCTCGCATGCATGGTTCCTTCCTTATCCAGATATGTTTGGCCCCATCCTGTTCCTGGTATGCATGGTCCCGTCCTTATCCTGGTATGATTGGCCCCATGCTGGTCCTGGTATGCATGGTTCCATCCTTATCCTGGTATGATTGGCCCCACGCCTGTCATGGTATGCATGGCCCCATCCTTATCCTGGTATGTCTGGCCCCATCCCAGTCCTGGTATGCATGGTCCCATCCTTATCCTGGTTCTCGTATGCATGGTTCCTTCCTTATCCAGATATGTTTGGCCCCATCCTGTTCATGGTAAGCATGGTCCTATCCTTATCCTGGTATGATTGGCCCCATGCTGGTCCTGGTATGCATGGTTCCATCCTTATCCTGGTATGATTGACCCCATGCTTGTTGTGGTATGCATGGCCCCATCCTTATCCTGGTATGCATGGTCTCATCCTTATCCTGGTATGTTTGGCCCCATCCTGGTCCTCGTGTGCATGGTTCCTTCCTTATCCAGATATGATTGCCCCATGCTGGTCCTGGTATGCATGGTTCCATCGTTATCCTGGTATGATTGGCCCCATGCCTGTCATGGTATGCATGGCCCCATCCTTATCCAGGTATGTCTGGCCCCATCCCAGTCCTCATATGCATGGCCCTATCTTTATCCTGGTATGTTTGGCCCCATCCCAGTCTGGGTATGCATGGTTCCATCCTTATCCTGGTATGATTGGCCCCATCCTGTTCCTAGTACGCATGGCCCCATCCTTGTCCTGGTATGATTGGCCCCATGCCTAATCTTTTCTGATGGGACCATGCATACCAGGAACGGGATGGGACCAGTCATGCCAGGATAATGATGGGACCAATCATTCCAGGAATGGGATGTGGCCAATCATACCAGAATAGGGATGTGGACAATCATGCCAGGATGCCAAAAACAAATGAATATTCATTGCCCTCCATGCCCATGGGCGTGGAATGCAGTGAATATTCATTTCTCTTTAGCAGCGGGCACAGGAGTTAACTGCAGCCACCGGATCCTGCCTCTGTGACCCACTGCTCCGTCGAAACCGCTCCCCCACCTCCCCACCACTGCCAGAGCCAATACATCTAAACTATAAGATGCACCACCCTATTTTCCTCCATATTTTGGGAGGAAAAATGTGTCTTAGGCTACTTTCACATATGTTAAACATAGGGGCGCATGGTGCATGCGCATGGACGTGCACGATGCGCTGCGCTAAAAAACGCTAATGTGAAACCAGCCTTATAGTCCAAAAAATACGGTATATTGATATTTGGGAAGAATAGTTATTTTATAAAATATAATATTCCCTAGCCAGGTGTTATTGAATTTAGCTATTTCATTAATTTGATATTGTGTGTCTTTTACTAAGGCAAGAAGATTCTTTAATTAATTAATAATTAGCTCTTATTACCCTCCACCAGCTGAAAATTAATTTTTTTTTTATTTGGATTTGTAATTCTACATCTCAAAATAAACATAGTATATTTGACTAAATTGTATTTATCCCTTACAGTAGTATGATGTATGAAAATAATTTTCTAATTTTTTTTGGTTTCGAGTCAATTGGATCTGTTACTCTGACTATTGTATCATCCTCATAAATGCCAATCTTACGCTGTCTGTTACTTGCTGAAATTCCTTCAATAGAACCATTCGATCTCATGGTTTCTGCCAAAGGTTCCATAATGATAGTGAAAAAAGGGGGAAAGGAACAGCCCTGCCTTGTGCTGTTTGTTATTTTGCAAAATGATTGCTAATTAAAATAGAAGCAGAGGGGCAATAATATAATACACTGATTGATTTGGATATCAGTCCTTCAAAACCAAATTTATTTAAGGTTTTGGATGGATAGTCCCAGTTTATGCGGTCAAATGCCTTTTTGGCATCTATAGACACAAATACTTCAGGTGTTTTATTTATTTCTACAGCGGATATGAGATTAATCATTCTTCTGCTTCCATCCAATGTGTTTCTGCCATCTACAAAACCTACTTGGTCAAAATGTGTAATTTCTGGTAACATTTTTATTATCCTTTAAGCCAGTATTTTAGCATAAATTTGTACATCACAATTTAAATAGTGAAATAGGTCTATAACTATTAATAGAATAAGGGTCAACTCTAGTGATGAGCGAGCACTAAAATGCTCGGGTACTCGTTGCTTGGGTCGAGCAAATTGGAATACTCGGGTACTCGACCCGAGCAATGAGCCCAATGTTAGTCTATGGGAAATTCAAGCTTTTTTCCGTGACTCCCCCTAGAGGTTTTTCTAGGGTATCAAAACATCAGAAATGTATGGGGACAGTGTTCAAACGACATGGAAACATCATGGGGATCGCCCCTGGAAGCATTTCTGACTCCTAGGTCACTACTGTGACCAATGTAGTCATAGTGTGAAGCCACTTTTACAGGTGCAAACAAAAACATAAAAAAAGAAACCAAAATTGATTTTACAGGGAAACATGTTAAGGGACATCCTTTCCAGGGTAATAATTTGTATGTAAAGCAAAAGAAATAACCCCCCAAAAAATGATCCTCCACCACTTTGGCAATGTTCACATGTAGCGTTTTTTATGCATTTTCCAATGCTACCATTGCTTTCACCAATACAAATGAATTTACTGGGAAATGTCATTGTAGCATTTAACAATCTTAGCTGGCCATGTGGTGTGTGACACATCATCAGACACAACTTGTATCATTTATGAAGGAGTGACTCAAAGTCACAAAGCCTATTTTTATAGAGGCATCAGTCAGAATTACTATTCTTAGAGGGCCATTATAAAACAGTGCGTCTCCTATATAGTTATTGCCTATGCATTGTGTGTGTGGGCTGCCAAAAATTAGGATGCACCCCAATAACTCTTCACGAGATGAACAGGAGTGCCTCCTGAAAAAATGTTCCAATTATAGGAAAGTGGGTCTCCCATAGTGTTTGCCTATGCATTGAATGCAAGGGCTGCCTTGCCCCAAAGTTACACACACCCCAATAACCCTTTGAACAGATGTCCTAGAGGGCCTCATGAAGCAAAAGTTCCCATAATTTTTCAATGGGTGCTGCCATACTGTTAGCCTATGCATTGAATGCAAGGCCCGCCCTGCCGCAAAGTTACACACACCCCAATAAGCCTTTGAATCCACAGACTGGATGGACACAGGAAAACCAAGTTCACATTATTCTTTTGGTCCAGCCATACTGTTAGCTTATGCATTGAATGCAAGGCCCACCTTGTCACAAAGCTACACGCACCCCAATGAGCCTTTGAATCCCCGTACTGGATGGCCACAGGAAAATCAAGTTCACATTGGTTTTTGGTACTGCCATACTGGTAGCCTATGCATTGAATGCAAAGCCTGCCCTACACCAAAGTTACATACATCACAATAACCCTTAGAACAGACGTAGAGGTGGGCCTCCTGAAAACAATGTTCCCATTTTTAGGAAGTAGGTCTCCCATAGTGTTTGTCCATGCATTGAATACAAGGAAACATTTCCTCCTGCAGGGTACATATTTTAATTTTTTTGACGTGCATCTTAAAGACCCTTTCAACAAGCTAGAATGGCTGTAGAAGCACTGAAAACGGTCACCCTCAACTTCTAGTGCTAGTGGTCTGGTGGATGATGAGGATGAGGAAAAGGAGGAGGATGACACCAAATAGCCAAAATTAGGAAGCGTATACCCATGTGTGGGTGTCAAGAGGTGCATGGGAATACACCTCCCAAAATAAGACACTGTATTGGAGGTTATGTTTCGCTGTTATCATTCGGTGGTCTAGAGAAGTCTGCCCAATCCAGCCCCTTTTCATTTTTATAAGAGTCAGCCTGTATGCATTTTCAGTTAACAGGTGAATGCGCTTATCAGTTATAATTTCACCAGTGGCACTAAAAACCCGCTCTGACAAAACGCTAGCAGCAGGGAAGGCCAGGACATCCAAAGCATAGAGAGCCAGTTCATGCCATGTGTCCAGCTTGGATACCCAATAATTAATAGGCACTGAGGAATCATGGAGGACGTTGGTACAGTCAGCAAGGTACTCCCTCAGCATCTTCCAAAACATTCCATTCCTTGTGACATTACCCCGCGCCTCTGGGTCAGGGCGATGGGAGGGTCTGAGAAAACTCTCACAGAACTTGACCAGTGTTCCCTTGCCTGCTGGATTGGAGTTGTGTCTCTCTCGCCTGTACTCCTTGGTTGTTCAACGAACTGTGACATCTGCCGCTAGCGTTTTCAGATGGGAATTTTTTTTAACAATTCCACAACAAGGGCCCCCTGGTACTGCACCATTTAAATAGACCTGCCTGTCTCTGGAAGAAGAGATTGAAAGCTCTCCTTGGGTCTAGAAGTGTCACCAACCAGTAATGAGTGCTACTGTAACTTTTCATAATGCGAGGGTCACGGGAAAGGAAGCGCAACATAAAGTCAGCCATACGTGCCAGACTGGTAACAGGCAAGCTTTCCGTGTCCTTACCAACAGGATGGTGTCCTCCTCCTCTTCCTCCTCCTCCCTGTCCTCAGGCCATCCATGCTGAACAGATGGTATGACAGTTGTGCTTGTAGAACCGTCTATAGCGCATGAAAGTTGTTCCTGTTGCTCTTCCTCCTCTTCCTCATTGCCAACCAATCCATGTTGGGATGACATGAGGTTGGGCTGTGTGTAATTACCCTGTATGGTTCCTTGCTCCATGTCCTTGTGCTCTGCCTGCAATGCATCCTCTTTAATTGTGAGCAGAGAGCTTTTCAGAATGCAGAGAAGTGGGATCGTGACGCTAATTATTGCATCATTGCCGCTCACCATCTTGGTGGATTCCTCAAAGTTTTGGAGGATGGTACATATTCTGACATCCATGTCCACTCCTGAGGTCTTATGTGTGGAGTCTGACCTGAATAATGACGGTCTTGTTGATTCTGGTAGTCAACAACTGCCCACTTCTGCTCACAAATGCTTTTCAACATATGCAGTGTAGAGTTCCAACACTTGGGGACAACACACACCAATCGGTGAGCGGGAAGCTGCAAAAGCTGCTGAAGCACAGCAAGAGCGGTGGAAGTTGGAGCTGACTTTTGAAAATGGACACAAAGGCTGTGTACTTTCACAAGCAGATCCGGCAGCTCTGGGTAGCTTTTGAGAAAACATTGAACAACGAGCTTAAGCACATGGGCCAGACATGGTATGTGTGTGAGCTCGCCTCACCTCAGAGCCACAACCAGGTTCTGGCCATTGTCACACATGACCAGACCTGGCTGTAGGTTCATCAGTGTCAGCAACACATCTGCCTGCCCTTTCAGAGCTGTCCACAACTCTTCAGCATTGTGCAGTTTGTCACCTAAGCATATTAGCTTCAGTACAGCCTGTTAAAACTTGGCTGAGGCAGTGCTGCAATGCTTCCAGCTTGTGACTGATGTGCTCATTTCAGAGATAGAGGCTGAAGAGGAAGAGGAGAAGGTGTAGGAGCTGTAGACTGGGGGCCAGCTTGTGACTGATGTGCTCATTTCGGAGATGGAGGATAAAGAGGAGGAGGAGGTGCAGGAGCTGTAGACTGTGGGGGCAACCCTGATTGACGTAGGGCCCACAATCCTCCACAAAGGGAGGATGTGTTCCATTCCAAGGTCCGTCTGGGTCCCGGCTTCCACTATGTTAACCCAGTATGCCATCAGCGAGATGTAGCATCCCTGCCCATAAGCACTTGTCCAGGTGTCCGTGGTTATGGGGACTTTCCCAGTAACAGCATTGTTCATGGCACGGGTAATGAGAGACACGTGCTTGTGTAATGCCGGGACAGCACACCAGGAGAAAAAAGTACCTTGGGACGGCCACCGCCATCAGGTTGCGGAAAGCTTCTGTCTCCACAAGCCTAAAAGGCAACATTTCGACCGCAAGCAGACGAGAGAAATGTGTGAATTTAGTACTGTGGCCTGTGCGTCGTTGACTGCATATTTATGCTTGCCTTCCAATGACTGGTGTATGGACAACTGAAGCCTGCACTGTGACAAGGACGTGCTTGATGATGGTGGTAGTTGAGTGTGGGCAATGACAGGTGCAGGGCAGGAGGCATCTTTGCATGCACCGTGGACAGGGGATTGGTTTGCACACACAACAGAGGAAGAAGATGTGTTTTCACCCACAGACACTGTTCCTGGAGCCTGGGGTTCGGCCCACAAAGATGGGTGCTTTACTGCCATGTTCCTGATCAGGCTGGTGGTTGTCAAGCTGTTAGTTTTGCTACCCCTGGTGATGCGGGCTTGGTAGGTGGTGCAAATGGCCTGTTTGGGGTTATCAGCATTATCGTCAGAGTCAATAAAAAAACAACCACACTTGGGAAGACCTAACAGTTGTACTGTCAACTTCTATTGTTCTGGTGTTATGAGGAACGGTTGCCTGCCTTCTGTCTGTGGCCAACGCACTGCTTCTTCCTGCCTGTTGAGGTGCTACATCTCCCTCCCCCTGTGTGCTGCTGTCCTCGCTCTGCATGTCCTCCTTGCCAGGTTGAGTCAGTTACTATATCATCCACCACCTCGGATTCCACTTCAGCACCTTGGCCCTACTCCTGACTTGCTGGCAATTGTGTCTCATCATTGTCCACCTCTTGTGACACGTTCCCATCATTGCTTTTGCGTGACCGTGGCTGCTCAAATATCTGGGCATTGCTACATGTGATCTCATCTTGCCCCGCTTCAAGTGCACCAGGCGAGAGGCCCAAATCTATAAATGGAAAACTGAACAACTCTTCAGAGTGTCCAAGTGTGGGATTAGTTGTTTCTGGGCACTCAGCATGGCAGGAGGAAGGAGGATCAGGGTGAGGAATATGCGGTCAAGACTCACAGTTACTCAGACTTGACCACGTGGAAGACAGGGTGCTTTTGGTAGTGGAAAAGTGAGTGGAAACATTATCCACTATCCAACCAACAACCTTTTGACACTGCTCTGGTTTCAATAGTGCTGTTCTGCGGTCCCCTATGAATTCAGACAGGAAGGTCATGCTTGAAGATGTCAGTGTTTTTTGTGGCACAATTTCAGCTTGCCCACGGCCTCGGCCTCTACATGCACCATCACCATCACGTCCACTTTCCCGTCCCTTGCCATGCACCTTGCCCATTTTAAATGTACTTGTATATTTTCCACTTTCACTACAAATGGCTGAATTGGTAGCGAACTTGTATGTGATCCGTGTGCGGGAAAACCACACTCTAAAATATCTGGACTGTAGGTAAAAAATTATTTTTGGTAATGAAACTGGTGTCAATAACTAGGGTAAGACACAGCAAAAAAGGAGAATGGAGGCCTGAAATACCACAATTTGTTGCCCACAGATAGATCAGGCATCTGACGGAGATACCAAACTGTTCAATATGTGGCCTGTAATTTTACAATTTGTACCCCAAATAGGCTCACAGACAGGAAATACAGTGGAATGTAGCCCTGAAATGGCACAATTTGTAGGCCACAGATAGATCTGGAATGTGACTGAGATACCAGACTCTTCAGTATGTGGCTGTTTTTTTTTTTGGCCACCAAAATTGTGTCAATAAGTAGGCAATGACGCTACAAAAAAATTCTTTGGAAGACTAAAATTGTAAAATATTTAGCACAATGATATGCGCTGTGTGTGACGAACAAAACACAGTGTTAAATATGTGAACTGTAGCTAAATAATGTTTTGGCAGCTAAAAAATTAATTGTCAGAAAAATGTTGTCAAAAAATTGGATAAGACACTCCAAAAAATACTACAGTACCACAAAAAAATGCCAGAATTTTCTGCGCACTCAGATGTGATGCCTGGGATGGGCAAATGTGTTTAAAATGGCTGGATTTTCATGCTGTAGTATTGCAAGGATCTGGCTGTAGTCTGCAGAGTCAACAAGCAAATGGAGAGAAAAAGGGCTCTGGATTGCTTTGGAATAAAACAATCAGGATTGAGCTGCAAAAAAAATTATTAAAAAAAATTATTCCTAGCCACTGATACCTGGAGCTAGGTATATATGTAATAGGCAGCAGCAGACAGTAATGTACCCTTTTGATGTATGCAATGATATCTATATACCCACATACAGTGCCTGCATGCCTTGCACTGCTGTGTATATACACACATACACTCCTTGCCTCCCTAGCACTGCAACCTATATACCCCATAATTAGTCCTTAGAAGGACTATTGGTTTAGCTGGATTTGTGGATACTATGATAGTATACCCACACTAACTAATAAAAGCACATATCTGTCCCTATCTCAACAGCAGCTCTCCCTACACTGTCTGATTCCGGACGTGACTGTGAGGAGCAGGGCGGCGTCAGGTCTTTTATAGACCTGATGATGCTGTGCAGCTAGCCAAACACTGTAGTACCACAAAAAAGATGGCTGTGGCATTACAGTGCATTTCAGACAATCCCTGCATGTTAATTGGCGCTCTAAAGAGTGCCAAACTTGCGGGGTGGAACCCGAGCTCCCGCCAAATAATCCTGGAAATGCTCGGTGCTCGCAGAGTACTGCGAATATAGTGATACTCGGGCAAGTACCAAGTAGTGGCAAACATGTTCCCTCATCACTAGTCAACTCCCTTTTTTGGAATTACATTGATTATGGCTTTGAGCATTTCTTCGGCGAATGCCCTTAGATATGCTATGTGATTAATTACATCTGTGAAACAGGATGAAAGATGATTTCCAATATTCATTATTAAATCCATCTGGACCTGGCGCTTTTCCTTTTTTTAATTTTAATTTACCTGATCCTACCTCATCCTCCGAGAACAGATCATTAAGCTTCTTTACACATTCTTAAAATTTAGGGAGGTGTATTTTTGCTAAAAAATCATGTACAAGATGATGTGAAGGCTTCGCAACATTGGGTTCACTCTTGAGATTATATAAACTTGAGTAGCATGAAGCAAACACTTCCGCTATATCCTTAGGGTGAGTGGCAGAGAAGCCATCAGATTTTTTAAATTAGCTTTATTCTAGTTTTTGTCTTCCTTGATTCATTTTTCTGGCCATTAGTCTAGACATTTTATTATGGGACTGGTAATGGTTTGTTTTCAGGGTTTTAATTATTTTGTCATAGTCTTCTATCAATCTTAGGGCTCATGCCCACTTGTGATTAAATTGGACGAATTCAATACGAGAAAAAAATCGGATTGAATTCATACCAATGTTAATCTATCATTGTGTCTTCATCTGCGTTTTTTTTTCCAGCTCGGATCGGATCACGATCGGGCTGGAAAAAAATTGCAGCATGCTGTGATTTGCTGCGATTCTCGTACGAGACTCGCCAATGCAAGTCCATGGATGCGAGAAAAAAACGTACAGCACACATGCTATATGTTTTTTACGCACCAGTGTCCTTAGAGAAGCCGGCATTTCATATGCGGCTACTGTAAAATCACACTGACATGTTAAAAAAAAAAAGAATACATGTATACACATAGAATAGGTGTATATATATATATGACACACACATATATACTGTATATATATTGTATATATATATATATATACACTCACTGGCCACTTTATTAGGTACACCATGCTAGTAAGGGGTTGGACCCCTTTTTGCCTTCAGAACTGCCTCAATTCTTCGTGGCAGAGATTCAACAAGGTGCTGGAAGCATTCCTCAGAGATTTTGGACCATATTGACATGATGGCATCACACAGTTGGCGCAGATTTGTCGGCTGCACATCCCTGATGCGAATCTCCCGTTCCACCACATCCCAAAGATGCTCTATTGGATTGAGATCTGGTGACTGAGGAGGCCATTTGAGTACAGTAAACTCATTGTCATGTTCAAGAAACCAATCTGAGATGATTCGAGCTTTATGACATGGCGCATTATCCTGCTGAAAGTAGCCATCAGATGTTGGGTACATTGTGGTCATAAAGGGATGGACATGGTCAGCAACAATACTCAGGTAGGCTGTGGCGTTGCAACGATGCTCAATTGGTACCAAGGGGCCCAAAGAGTGCCCAGAAAAAATTCCCCACACCATGACACCACCACCACCAGCCTGAACCGTTGATACAAGGCAGGATGGATCCATGCTTTCATGTTGTTTACGCCAAATTCTGACCCTACCATCCGAATGTCGCAGCAGAAATCGAGACTCATCAGACCAGGCAACGTTTTTCCAATCTTCTACTGTCCAATTTCGATGAGCTTGTGCAAATTTTAGCCTCAGTTTCCTGTTCTTAGCTGAGAGGAGTGGTACCCAGTGTGGTCTTCTGCTGCTGTAGCCCATCTGCCTCAAAGTTCGACGCACTGTGCGTTCAGAGATGCTCTTCTGCCTACCTTGGTTGTAACGGGTGGCAATTTGAGTCACTGTTGCCTTTCTATCAGCTCGAACCAGTCTGCCCATTCTCCTCTGACCTCTGGCATCAACATGGCATTTCCGGCCACAGAACTGCCGCTCACTGGATTTTTTTTCTTTTTCGGACCATTCTCTGTAAACCCTAGAGATGGTTGTGCGTGAAAATCCCAGTAGATCAGCAGTTTCTGAAATTCTCAGACCAGCCCTTCTGGCACCAACAATCATGCCACGTTCAAAGGCACTCAAATCACCTTTCTTCCCCATACTGATGCTCGGTTTGAACTGCAGGAGATTGTCTTGACCATGTCTACATGCCTAAATGCACTGAGTTGCCGCCATGTGATTGGCTGATTAGAAATTAAGTCTTAACACACAGTTGGACAAGTGTACCTAATAAAGTGGCCAGTGAGTGTATATATATATATATTGTGAGGTGCCAAGGGGAGAGGTACTAGAAAACAGGTATATTTCTCCCCGCTTCATGTCATATGTCTCCCTGTACTGATGATGAAGCCAGTTTATTTCACTGTAAGCCAGTCCTGGTTTCTTTAGTGATCAGCATGGAAAGGATTGGTAGTTCCCCCTCCACTTATTCAAACCAGGTTTTGGTTTCCTGACTGGTTCAGCTGATATAATCAGGAGGAGCTGGAATCTCTCAGTCTATCTCGTCTGCTGAGCTGGGAGCTGACACAGTAAGATTACATGGACTTCTTTGCTGTTATATAGGTTTATTTTGTAGTTAGCCTGCTATTGTTAGTTAGTGGCCAGATGGCCTTAGATGTTTTATTTCATGTTTGGCATGTGTAACATTGAATAACAAGTGTGCACAATAAATATGCCGTGTCCATATTCATGTGGAACTTGCTAGTCTGCTGAAGTGACTTCATAGCCACACGCTTGTGCCAAAGCAAAGATCCCAGCTGAGCTATCTATTCCCCACAAATGGTGTTTCGAATGCAGGCACTTGTGGCTGCTGGACTGTGACTGCAGAGAAAACGCTGTGTATGTCCTGGCTGAAAGCTCCTGCGCTTTTGAAGAGCCAAGAGTCCAGTAATATGGAGGAACTAGTGAAGCAGTTATTGGAAGCAAATGTGCAACAACAGCAGACTAATGCTTGCTTCCAGAAGGCTCTGGAGGAGCAACACCAGATGCAGCAAGAGCAGTTGGAGGCAATAAAACAGGCCTTGGTTCGGCAACCCCGAGATGAAGGAGACTGTGCACAAAGTGCTGCTAGTGCGCAGAAAGCCGTACAGAAGACTTTGCTTAAAATGACCGCAGACAATGATGTGGAAGCATACCTCACCGTGGATTTGGGAATGTTTAGTTTGCAAAAGAGAAGACTGAGAGGAGACTTAATAGCTGTCTACAAATATCTAAAGGGCTGTCACATTGTAGAAGGATCAACTTTATTCTCATTTGCACAAGGAAAGACTAGAAGCAATGGGATGAAACTGAATGGGAGGAGACACAGATTAGATATTAGAAAAAACTTTTTGACAGTTACAGTGATCAATGAGTGGAACAGGCTGCCACGAGAAGTGGTGAGTTCTCCTTCAATGGAAGTCTTCAAACAGAGGCTGGACAGACATCTGACTGGGATGATTTAGCGAATCCTGCTTTGAGCAGGGGGTTGGACCAGATGGCCCAGGAGGTCCCTTCCAACTCTACGATTCTATGATTCTATGTGTTTGAACGTATTGCAGAACGTGAGCACTTACCACTGGACAGATGGGCTGAGGTAGTTGCTCCATTTCTAAGCGGAGATCCACAAAAGGCCTATTACGATCTGAGTGGAGCGGATGCTATGGACTATATCAAACTCAAAGGCAAAATCCTGGCAAGGTTGGGAGTAAACACGTATGTACGCGCACAGAGGGTGCATTTATGGAATTTTGTGGAGCATCAGCCAGCCTGCTCACAAATGCATGATCTCAACCATCTAGTAAAAAAATGGCTGCAACCAGAGGCTTTGACGTCCGCACAGATGGTGGAGCGTGTTGTTCTAGACAAGTACCTACGGTCCTTACCCGCTAAGATCCAGAGGTGGGTTGGACAGGGTGACCCAACTACCGCTGACCAGTTGGTGAATATGGTCGAACGCTACAATGCTTTTGAAAGCCTACTCCAAGGGACGTTAGCACCCCACTGGCTCCCCAAGAAACCGCTGGAGAGTCCTGCGAAACCTACTTCATCTTCAAAAGAAGAGAACGTCACAATGAAGGGTAGCAGACCTACAAAGGACTATGGAGGTGGTACGGGCTCACATCAAGCCAGCAGACCTCGTCTGGGATCTCCATCGAGGAGACAAGGGCCTATACAATGTTGGCGATGTCGCGGGCTTGGACATGTAGCAGCTAACTGCCCAATGACTACAGAGCCAATGGACTGTAACGCTACGAGGCGCCTTTCGTTATATGTGCAGTCAGTCTGTGTGGCGGAGACCCTCACGGGAAATGAACAACACGTGTGCCACGTCGAGGTTGACGGTTATAGTGTGAATGCCGTCTTGGATTCCGGCAGTCAAGAAACTTTGGTACATGCCAGTTTGGTGGACTCTAGCGCCCTAACGAACTTAACCGTGGGCATTAGTTGCATCCATGGGGATACTAAGAACTGCCCCACTGCCTGGGTTACTCTTGCCACGCCAGTAGGGACCAAAAGACATCAGACGGCAGTCATAAAGTCTATGGGACACAGTGTAATCCTGGGGAGAGACTTTCCCTTATTTTGGGACTTGTGGAACTTCAAAAGTGGCATGAACCCTCTAGTTGAAGACGGTACTCCGGAGCTAGCCCCTGAACCATTGCAGCAAGACGACGGAGAACCCATCTCAGAGGAAGTACTAGAATCTGCGGACTCTCCTCTGGCTGTGTATGCAGGCAAGGCAGACCAGCTAGAGGATGTTTTAGAAATGCCTGATCTTGAGGTGGCCGGTGGTAAGTTTGGGACCGCTCAGCACCAGGATCCTACTCTAGCAAGGGCGTGGGAAAACATAAAGGTCTCCGAGGGAAGACCATTGTACCCAGGGGCTCAAAACGAGTTCCCACATGTGGCGGTGCAGCAGGATATGTTGTATCACATAGACAAGGTGCGAGGGGTGGTGGTAGAACAACTAGTGGTACCTAAGTCCTTTCGCCAGGTAGTTTTGGAGTTGGCACATAAACATCCCTTGGGAGGACACCTGGCGGTAGAAAAGACAAAACACCGTATTCTGCAACGTTTCTTTTGGCCGGGTCTAGTGGGAGACGTGACCCAGTACTGTCGGTCATGTCCTACGTGTCAATTGACCGCACCTATGTCACATTTTAGAAGCCCCTTAGTGCCCTTACCAATAATAGAGGTGCCCTTCGAGAGGATAGCAATGGATATAGTCGGTCCATTAGTTAAATCTGCCAGGGGTCATCAGTACATTTTGGTAGTATTGGATTACGCCACGCGTTATCCCGAAGCAGTGCCCTTGCGGAATGCCAATGCGAAATCAATTTCAAAAGAGCTGGTTAATATGTTTTCCCGCACCGGCATTCCAAAAGAGATACTTACGGATCAAGGGACCCCCTTTATGTCTCGTATACTTAAGGATTTATGGAAACTACTAAAAATCTCCCATTTGCGTACCTCAGTATATCACCCTCAGACTGACGGTTTGGTGGAGCGCTTTAACAAAACCTTAAAGGGAATGTTGAAAAGGGTGGTGGATAAGAACGGGAGAGATTGGGATGCCCTACTACCATACCTCCTGTTCGCTATACGTGAGGTACCTCAATCCTCCACAGGCTTTTCACCTTTTGAGCTGGTTTATGGGCGGTGTCCTAGAGGCCTGTTAGATATTGCCAAGGAGACTTGGGAACAAGAGGTGACTCCTTATCGCAGTGTAATTGAACACATAACACTTATGGAGGACCAAATTGCAGCAGTTATGCCAATAGTTAAAGAGTGTTTAGAGCGCGCACAACATGCCCAAAGCACGGTATACAACCGAGCGGCAAAAACACGAGTCTTTCAACCCGGAGACAGGGTGTTGGTATTGGTGCCTACCGTAGAGAATAAATTTCTTGCGAAATGGCAGGGACCATACGAAGTGCTGGAACAAATAGGTGAAGTAAATTATAAAATACACCAACCAGACAAGAGAAAGCCCGAACAAATATACCACATAAACTTGCCTAAGGCCTGGCGGGACAGGGAGAGTCTGGTGGCAGGAGCTGCCCTTGAGGATGGGCCTCGAGGGGCACCACCTTCTAAGGTGAAGGACCCCCAGGTAGCTCCGCCAGAAGTGGGTATTGCAGACACGCTATCCGAAAGCCAAAAACGAGAGACCAGGGAGTTCATACAGAGGAACGCAGATATTTTCTCGGAACTTCCTGGCCGGACTCACCTAATTAAACATGACATTGTTACTGATCCACAGGCGCGGGTACGGCTAAAACCATATCGAATTCCGGAGGCTCGGAGACAAGCCATTGCCCGGGAAGTGAAGAAGATGTTAGAGCTCGGGGTCATTGAGGAGTCCCAGAGTGATTGGGCTAGCCCTATCATATTGGTGCCCAAACCCGATGGGACTATCCGATTTTGTAACGATTTTTGGAAAGTAAATGAAGTATCGAAATTCGATGCCTACCCGATGCCAAGAGTCGATGAACTGATAGAGAGACTGGGTTCGGCCAGGTACATATCCACTATTGACTTAACAAAAGGTTATTGGCAGATTCCCCTCACGGAATCAGCCAAAGAGAAAACTGCCTTTGTTACGCCCCAGGGATTATTCCAGTACCGAGATATGCCATTTGGGTTGCATGGTGCCGCAGCCACCTTCCAACGTCTAATGGATATTGTCCTAAAACCGCATGGCCAGTATGCATCCGCGTACTTGGACGACATCATTATCTTTAGCGATGACTGGGACACGCATTTGTCAAAAGTACAAGCCGTCTTAGACTCCCTAAAAACAGCTGGGTTGACTGCCAATCCCAAGAAATGTACGTTGGGATTGGAAGAGGCTCGCTATCTGGGATATAGCATAGGGAGAGGCGTCGTGAAGCCTCAAGCCAATAAAGTGGACGCTATTCAAAATTGGCCACGACCGGTAACCAAAAAACAGGTTGGAGCTTTTTTAGGGATCGTTGGTTATTATAGGCGGTTCATCAAACATTTTGCGACCATCGCAGCTCCTCTCACAGATCTTACTAAGGGGTCGAAATCTGTCACAATAAAGTGGAACGTAGAAGCAGAGGAGGCCTTTCAGCGATTGAAAACAGTCATCTGTGACCAACCAGTGTTGGTTGCACCAGACTTTAAACGGGAGTTTATTGTCCAAACGGACGCCTCTGGGGTGGGCCTCGGCGCGGTTTTGTCTCAAGAAGGAAATGGCGAGGAACACCCAGTGGCCTATCTAAGCAGAAAGCTTACAAGAGCAGAAAAGAACTACAGTGTAGTTGAGCGGGAAGCCCTGGCTGTGAAATGGGCCCTGTGCACCTTGCGCTATTATTTACTAGGTCGCCAGTTTAGACTAGTGACGGACCATTCGCCCCTAACGTGGATGTCCCGGGCAAAAGAAGGCAATGCGCGGGTGACACGCTGGTTCTTAGCATTACAAGGGTTTAAATTTTCCATTGAGCACAGGGCGGGCACAGCGCACAGAAATGCAGATGCGTTGTCTAGAACGCACTGCTTGGTGACTCGTCGTGTCTGACCCCACGGGCTCGAACAGAGGAGGGGGGTGTGTGAGGTGCCAAGGGGAGAGGTACTAGAAAACAGGTATATTTCTCCCCGTTTCATTTCATATGTCTCCCTGTACTGATGATGAAGCCAGTTTATTTCACTGTAAGCCAGTCCTGGTTTCCTTAGTGATCAGCATGGAAAGGACTGGTAGTTCCCCCTCCACTTATTCAATCCAGGTTTTGGTTTCCTGACTGGTCCAGCTGATATAATCAGGAGGAGCTGGGATCTCTCAGTCTATCTCGTCTGCTGAGCTGGGAGCTGACACAGTAAGATTACATGGACTTCTTTGCTGTTATATTGGTTTATTTTGTAGTTAGCCTGCTATTGTTAGTTAGTGGCCAGACGGCCTTAGATGTTTTATTTCATGTTTGGCATGTGTAACATTGAATAACAAGTGTGCACAATAAATATGCCGTGTCCATATTCATATGGAACTTGCTAGTCTGCTGAAGTGACTTCATAGCCACACGCTTGTGCCAAAGCAAAGATCCCAGCTGAGCTATCTATTCCCCACAATATATACACACTGTATATACATATATATTTGTTAGAGATATATATAGCAAAATAGCCGTTAATTCAATTGTTGGGTTCAGTAAAATAATTGCAGAACCTGACAGGATATGACCTATTGTGTAAATTAAGTTACTTGGGTTTTTTTCATTGCAATTTTGAGTGTGTTTTTATACTTGCATTTTTATCATGTTCTTTGATGCTGCAGTTTTTCCCTGTTGGTGGTGTGTCATGTTTAAAACAAAGTTGGTTTGATGTTGATAGTTCCTGGTATTTTTCTTTGACAAATCTTTATTGATACAGTCATGTGCCAATTACATATTATGCCTTTTAATGCATTTCCATCGCAGTAACGCACTAAACACGCATGTGCATTTTTGACCTGCGGATTATCACAGTGTCAAAAACTCATCCAGTGAGCTAAACTTACCAGTGTTAAACTAACAGTGTTTGTTGGCATCTACCAGTTACATATTGGACTATTACAAAAAAGAAGAGTATAAAAAAACTAAATATATCTTTATTACAGTGTGCACACTTTGTGAGGTAGACAGTTGTGTTTAAATTTCTGGATTAGAAATACGAGGGGCATTCATTAAAGATTTCCCTGACCCACTTCTTTTTATCACAGGATGCTGAAACTGCACATGTGTAATGATATAAATGTCTTTAGGTTACATGCCAACCTGCAACTCAGAACTGATGATGGCCTTGATTTTACAGGTGCTGAAGTGGTGTGAGGTTGGAAAATGGACCCACTGGAATACTGAGCAGTCATCAAGTTCCTTTACTTGAAATGCCACACACCAAAGGAAATGTTTGATGAGATGAAAGAGGTTTATGGTGATGATTCCCCATCATATGATGTAGTCAAGAACTGGCATTGTCAATTCAAAAGTGGTCGAACTTCGGTGCACACAACTCCAATTCCAGGGTGATCCCACTCTGCCTTTGATGAGCACATCATCCAGCAAGTGGAGTTCGCCATTTTGGAAAATCACCACAGAACCATTTGCCACCTAGCCCAAAATGTCAAGATTAGTGTGGGGTCTGTGGAAAAATTAATCCAAGACCATCTTCAAAATGCATAAGGAATTCTCTTGCTGGGTTCCTCGGCTGCTCACACCTTTCCAGAAGCAGAAACGAATCGAATGCTCTCAGGCTCTATTGACGATGTGCCATGGAAACCAGGAGGACTTTTTCACCATCTGATCATACAGGATGAAAGCTGAGTCCATCACTATTATCCTGAGTCTAAAGTCCAGTTGATGCAATGGAAGCATCATGACTCACCGCCTCCAAAGAAAGCACGTGCCCAACCATAGGCAGGCAAGGTCATGCTCACAGTATTTTCCAACCAGTATTAATGGATTTCCTAGAAAGGGGTTCGATGATCACTGGGGCATACTATGCTTCACTGCTGCAGAAATTGTGGGAGGCCATCAAAACCAAGAGATGTAGCATGCTCACCAAAGATGTCTGCCTTCTACAAGACAAATGCACCAGTTCACAACTCACATGTTGCCCAAATGGAAGCATTCTCCTATGGCTTAGAAATTTCACCGTATCCCCCGACCTCGCACCAGCGGACTTCCACCTCTTTCCAACAATGAAGTTATTTTTGAAGGGCAAGCATTTTCCAGATGAGACTCTGATTTCCAAAGTCACTCTTTGGCTTTTGGAGCAACCTGTCGACTTCTACAAGCGAGGTGTTTACAGTTGCTTAAAGAGATGAAAGCGTGTGTCCCTAGGTGGTCGCATCTATGTAGAGAATGGCTAATATCTGCCAAGATTCATTGCTCAGTCCACAGGAAATGTGACAGGGGAAATCTTTGATGAACGCCCCTCGTATCTTTCTTTTGGATTAAAAAAATGGCTTTACTGTCTTACAATGCAAGAACAACATTTTCTGTAAGTGAAATGTATAACATCAATAAAGTAATCTTAGTAATATCTGCATCCACAGGAGTGTCTCTACACAAAGGACATAACCTTTCACTATTTTCAGTATAGAAAGGCAGTACCTACAGGGTTTTTTCCACTGAGAATACAGAGGTGTCAATCCCGACACCTCAGCCTGGTGAGATGAGCTTCAAAGTGTGGTCATTGTAGACAGGCTGAATATTCCCTATCTACTATATGGGGGAAGGGAAGTTGAGACACAAAGTATTTAAAATGCAAGGTGCTTGCCCCTATAATTAGCCCACCACACAGGCCAGCAATTTTAATAGAGATAGAAGACTTAAGGCACAGGAATACTTTTTTAGTAAAAATTCTTACTTTATTTAAACATCTTCAGCGATAAAAAAAAAACAACATCATGGGGACCTCCCATAGGCCTGACACTTTTTGGACCCAGTAAAAATAGTCCTTCCTTAAAGGCATGCAAACATAGAGTGAACAGTTCCTTATATCTATCACAACAACACATGTAATTGATTAGAAAGGACTACCTCCCCAATTAATCCCATATTGACCAGAGGGAAATTAGTCCTTCATATTCATGAAGCTACAATGTCATGAAAATACATTTTAGAATAAGTATATACATATTTAACACATGCGTACATTGTATGAAGACATTTCATATGAATAGGATTAGTTGAAAACCTGTTTTCGCAAATTAGCATAGCTGAGCTTATACTCAAACAAAAACAAGAAAAACAAAACCCACATGTTGAAAAAAAAAAAAACAGGGATATTTTTGCACCAAATGATAATGATATACAAGGCATTCATCAGCAATTTTAATATTATAATCTAGGCCGTCCTGTAAATGTGAGCCCAGGACCAGGCGCATAAAATATAGGTTACACAATAGGAGGTCAACTATTGCTGTTTTGTGATCTATGATTAATTTCTCTTTCCCTCAAAGAAACAGAGGAATGACTGTAGACCAAAATCTTTTTTTGTTATTTCTCCCTGTTTTGCATATTTTTGCATTTCTTTAATTTTTTCTTTTTATAACTTTTCTTGTAAGCACTGTATTTTTTATATTACAGCTTAAAACTTTAATAAGTTTGGTCCTTGTATGCTTTAAACAATCCATAGACTTTCCAAGAGTGTTTGACCATTTTGATTGTCTGGCACTAGCATATTTCGGGGACTCACCATCCTGTGTCTTGGTGAGTGGTGGCTGCGTGTTTGTATCAGGGGTGTTTGGATATGGTATGCTCACTTTATAGCTTATAACAAAGTGAGTGCTGGATTGCTGGATTGAGTGAGAGGAGATAAATTAACCCTGGCAAACTCATCCCACATCATGTGCTGAGAAGTGTGTACTTGACACTTTCTGTGACATACAAACCTTAGTTTCAGAATTTGGGTTTAGTAGCATTGTGTGTGATGCTTTTTCATTTAGTGTAAAGGTAAAGAAACCTTCTCATGTTTAATTAATTTTGCTTATTGCTATTAAAATATTCATATAGGCCTGATACATCAAGACCAGAATTTTGCACACCGGTTGTGATGAGGGCACAGGGTGAACACCAAAGCACCCAATTCAATAAAACGCGCATGCCTTTTAATGACTTATTGAGCGAAGTGTTGTGCACCTCTCCAATATAACCATAAACTGGAATAAGATTTGTGGCATAAAGTACGTCACCACTTGTCATGTCATTTAATTTGACAAGTGGGAGTCGCATCGTGTCATCCTGTTCCACCCTAGCCCCTCCCACTTTGTCAGAGCTGGGCGAAAATTATAGAAAAAAATGGCAAAAGTGGCAAATTTTTTGCACAAATTGCGTTGTCTAAAAATGTTGCAACTTTTCTATTATATACAAAATATAGTTATTATTTTAAATTATTCCCATGATCATAATTCATTATCATAATAAAACAATATTTGTATAATAAAACATAACTTTTGGTAAACAATTATGATGAAATCGCTGTAATTATGAATTATTTAGCGGCAATATTGTGGTTGCAGTCCAATATTTACATGTCCGTTTATTTTTGGGAACCAAATGGTCAGCACTAGTGTTGAGCGATACCTTCCGATATCAGGAAATATCGGATCGGATTGGATCGGACGATACCAAAAAAGTATCGATATCGCCGATTCCGATACCGGAAACCAACGCAAGTCAATGGGGCAGAAATATCGGAATTAAAATAAACCCTTTCTTTCCTTGTAGGTTAATTCTACATGAAGGAAAACAACTAATAATAATGTAGAATGTATTGGGGGAGGTGGAGGAGACATTAAAGCCATAGAGGTTTAGCCCAATCAAATGGAATAGCAGGAATTATTTTTTTTTTTAAGACGTTCGGAGTTACAAAGATATTGACTATGTTAAAGGGGTTGTGTTGCAATAGAGGGAGACGTTCAGAAAAGGCACATGTTGGCGGAGTGTTGGAATGGAGTGCTTCATCTAGCTTGGAGGTTGACTGAGCCCCTGACCCGGAGGACACAGCACGGATGCAGGCACCTGTATGCACAACAGACTGTGAGTAAAGCTTTGGAACTACATGCCCTGGTGTCCTCCAGTTATTCCTGCGCCAGCACACTCAGCACTGCTACATCTCTGTGCCTGGCACTGCACCATCTATGTCTATTCACTACCTTTCCATCTACACTGCCCTGGGACTACAGCCCTACCTGTGGAGGGTCACAACATCATTGCTGCACCACACCATCTGTCCCAGAGGATCTGTCTGCAGTGTTGGCTTAACATCTTCATTGCCAAACACCACAGGTGGTGTCACAAATCATTCACTCAAACTTTAATCATCATCCACACATTCAACATTTCCCTTTTACAATGGATGCCCAGGGCCATGGACCGAGTCACAGCTACCGTGACATCTCCCATTGAAACCAACGGGCTCGGTACCGAGTACCCCACCAGCCCTGGTGGGCGATCAAACTTGGCAGAAATACATAACAGAACAGGTTGTCCGGGCTTTTCACATAACCTCAGTGCATATCTAGGCTGCAGAATGCTGACAATAAGTAATTTACCTTCTGTGGCTAGTCTGCACGGTTTCCAAGATATCATCTCTTGCTTCTAAGATAAACGTCCGGGGGTGTGTGTTCTGGCATTGAAATGAGAACTTGTCATTTCCTTCTCCCTCACTATTTTCACTTTCCATAAATCACTGTTCAGCGTGTGTCTGGGGGAGGAGCAGCTTGGTGGTCTGCTCACAGCCAATCACAGCCATGCCATTAGTTAACATGCCTACATACCTAACAGGATGTGCCCACACTTCTTAGGATTCCTCATTGGCTGAATCAAATCAAACTGGCTCATAGCATTATGGGAACTTCCGATTCCAGTATTCGATATGCAAAAAGTATCGAAACTCAGTATCGGAATTCCGATACCGCGAATATCGGCCAATACCCGATATTTGCAGTATCGGAATGCTCAACACTAGTCAGCACCAAAAAAATGGAGACATGTCCAATTTTGATCTGTGTTAGGCTACTTTCACACTAGCGTTTTTTTGTGCTGCATTTCTTGCGCACATCAAACGCATGACAAAAATGCATACAAACGCTTGTAAACGATGCTTTTTTTGTCGCCTCATCGTGCGCGTTAAGCCAAAAAACGCAAAGTTTATATGTGTTTTCAAGCACTTTTCATGCGTGTGCTTTATTTTTGTGTAAGAGTTAGTTTCAAATTAGGAAAATTCTAGAAAAATTATTGCAACAGACAACACCAATGGGACATGAGGGGGCGTGTGTAATGGTAATTCTTTATATAGACCCTGTGTACAGCTGAATTCTTCACATTTGCTTGCTTTTTCTCTGGAGAACATGGATCTGCGCTGGAAGAGTTTTCACTTCAACTTGGATCTGGACATCAGGATGGCTCAGGCTTATGCAGTTGCTTGCCATCAACAAATGGAGAGAGACAGCGAAGACGGCAGCGGCGGCGTTTGTGGATACATCCGATTGTTGAACTCCGTGAGAGCTGTGGAGCGTACCACACCCTCTACAGCGAGCTACAGGTGAACCCGGAGAAATTTAGTGATTACACACGGATGTCCCAACAAAGCTTCAGGGATTTACTTGCTGGTGTTGAACAATTCATCACGCAGCTCCGTCATGCGATTCCTCCTGAGGAACGACTCCTGGTAACTTTACGGTATGTAATAATATTTACCAAACAATGCCTGCATAATTTTCGTTTTTCTGACATGTACTATTCCATAGCATGCAGATTTCTGGGTCGTCAATGTACTAAATATTTGTTTTCTTTTATGTTTTCAAATAACCATATACAGCAATATTAAAATTTTCTTTCTTTGTCTGTTTCTCAGATTCCTTGCACTTTCAGTACCGGATTTGAATTTCCACCTTGTCGGGAATTGTTTCGGACACCTGCCAGGTTTTGTGGAACGTTCTTTGTCCAGAATTTATGCCCCTGCCCACCGCTGAAAAGTGGATGGAAATTGCTGACAAATTCTGGACAGTCTGCAATTTCTCCAACTGTTTCGGAGCTGTTGATGGGAAACAAATCTGGATAATCAAACCCAAAAGAACTGGATCAGAGTACTATAACTACAAAAAGTACTTTTCTACAGTACTCATGGCCATTGCGGATGCCGGATATATGTTTGTAGCAGTGGACATTGGTGCATTTGGCTGTGGGAATGACTCCCAGGCTTTTAAGAACTCGGACATGGGCCGGAGGTTGTATGGCAACCAATTTAATTTCCCCATGTTACGGCCTCTTTCCCACACCGAAGCTCCGCCACAGCTCTTTGTAATGGTTGGGGATGAGGCTTTTCAAATGTGCGCAAAACTGCTGAAACCCTACTCCAGCCGTGACTTGGACCACACAAAAAAATATTTAATTACAGGCTGACCAGGGCCAGACGAACTGTAGAGTGTGTTTTTGGGATTCTTGTCTCCAGATGGTGCATTCTCGGCACAGCCATTAATCTTCAACTTGAAATAGTGGATGAGGTTGTGAAGGCGTGTGTGGTTCTACATAATTTTGTGATGGCTAAGAGCACCCTAACTTTGAACTAGATGAACCTGCTGCAAACCCATTGCCTGAATTCACTCAGCACCCTCTCAGGTCATCCGTTGAAGTTGGCCAAATGAGGAACCAATTTGCGGCCTACTTCATCTCAGATGTAGGACGGGTGGAATGGCAAGAGTAAAAGGTGTAAAAAATTTTTACTGTGTGTATATATTAATAAATAAACCTGTGTTGATACCTGTACCGAGTGCGCTATGTCTTTTTACACTGCAATACAATTATCAACTGTCCAAGTATTTCTGTGAATTCATAATGCTGTGTTTTGTGCATCATGAATTTACTAGCACTCCTGACTAGGTGACTATACATACACCCAGTTTGTATGCCCTTTATCAACTGTAAAGTTTCTGTTCAATTTTTAGCGACAGTGGATAATACAAATAATATTTGTGACACATGATCTGAAGTTAAAATTTGTGATTTGGGTATGCACTCGCAACCATCATTCATTATGGGACACCTGACCATGTGACTCTAAATATTATTTTTTGGATCACCATTGTGGCTTGAGTTTGAACTGAGACCGGACAGATAATAAAGTTTATACAACTTCGACAATCCCCAAGGCCTAGTGTCATGATGAAGTGAGGACACCCAAAATAACGCATCCTGACTTCAGAATGCTACCACATCTGGCCAGGTAAATACACATATGAGTTAAACTGCAGCATCGCTACAGTCTGCGTGAAATATGTTCAGACTGAAGCAACGCTGTAGGTTAAAAGTCATATGTGTATTCACCAGTCCAGTTTTGATATATAGTTGTGATGTTAGGCCTGGGTATTTTACATATGACATGTTTTTAACCATCATTTCCTCAGTTAATTCAACACACACTGAATAGAGGATGTGGCTATTTACAAGGTATATCTAGAATTCCCCGGGCTGGTGTCACAAAAAGGAGGATGGTAAAAAAAATCATCCTCAATTAAGTTTTTATGACATCTGCCAAGGTGACAATAGATATGCCTTGCACTTAACACCATCCTCTATTAAGTCTGTGCAATTTGGGCAAACTGAAGAGACTGGTGGTGAAAATACAAGTCATATATTTGTTTGGTTGACAACACATATCTCCTTGAAACACACAAGAAACATGTGTCAGTAGTGAACAAACAAAGTGTACGGCGCAGTGTGTGTATGGCGCAGTGTGTGGAGGCGGCGACAAAGACATTAACAAAACGTTATTATAGTAAACCATAACTGCAAGTTTATTTTAAACCAAATAAAAAAAACTATTTTTTCCCTCGTTTGGGGGAACTACATATCATGTTTGGGGTGTGCAGTGATGAGGAATGACATATAGTGGACAAAGGTGTTCTAGGGGAAGGGATGACAAAAGTTGTGGGGGAAGGGAGATCACTGATGGAAATGGGGGTAGACAAATTACGATGAGAGGGGGGAGGTACTGTCAAATTTTTTTGTCTTTTTTTGTCTCCTTAAAGTAGCCTGCCTGGACTTCCTTGTGCCCAATGCCCGCCTTGAGTCTTGTGCATGCATAGAACTTTGAGCAAATATGGAATGGGGGTCCCCCGTTTGCTGCAGCTGCTGCTGTTGTGGCTGCTTTTGCTGCGGCTGTGGCTGCTGCTGTTGTGGCTGCTGCTGCGGCGGCTGCTGCTCAGTGGTGGTGGCAGTGCTCATCCTTGCAGGAGGACTGGTGGCGGCAGTGCTGGTCCATGTTTGTGGAGCGGTGGAGGCAGGGCTACAACATGTAGGAGGGGTGGTGGCAGGGCTGTTCCATGTTGGAGTAGTGGTCACAGTGGCAGTGCTCCAAGCAGGCGTGTGGTTGATGGTGGTGCTCCAGACAGGAGCAGCGCTTGCCATGGTGGTGGTGGTGAGGTGACAGCAGCACTCAGACTTGTGGTGCTGTAATGGTGGCTATCAAGGCTTTGCATAGAGGTGGCCATGCAGTGGTATGCAGCAGAAGTCGGTCCTGTTGTGAAGCGAGTCAGTGGTGGCACAGGTGGGAATGACACCGCTGACTGCTGCACGTACCGATTCTGCTGCATAGCCTGCAAGTAAGCAGTGTTGCAGGCCTGCAACACACTCAGCTGTTGCTCAGGACTAAGGTGTTCCACCATGCCCCGTTCGATTTTAGTAAAGAAATGATGTGCTGGTCTATTGAGGTCGGCCTCCAGACGGTCAAGGCGCTGTTCGACAGAGTTGAAGCGGTGTTCCATTTGGTTAAAACCTCTTTACATGAGGGAAAAACCGCTTTCAACTCTGTCTGACAGTGACTTGAGGCTGGCATGAAAGGCCTCGCTCAAGTGCATGAACTCGGGCAAGACAGGCCTGTCCAAGGCCCTCTGCCACTGGCGGGTAGTGCCCGCATAACCAGTGGCAGATTCCTGGGACAGGGGAACACCTGATTGACCAGCTTCCTGGTCACCAGCTGTCCTTGTTGCTGACCTGCAAGGTGCTTCCTGGCTGTCGGATGGCTGGGACGGGTCAGAGGACGTCCGATGAAGGACCGCTCCAGGGACAGGATGCAGGGTGCTGCTCCAGGTGCTGTGGAAAGAAAAGAAAAATATTACTGTCATGCATTTACAAGATGCATCAGCTGTGGACTAGAAAAGCATTTATTTTTAAAATCACCAAAAAAAAATACTTACGCTCTGGTGGCAAGGACCGGACTTAGGAACTCCAAATTGCGATGGTACCAGTATTTGGTTCTGGTCCTTGCCGCTGAACCACTGCGAACCTGTCCCTCAGCACGAACATCAGTGTTGAAGCGGTCCTTCATCGAGCGCCACCGTGTTCTGACTTTGTTCACTGTTGGAACAAGACAAAAAAAATTTATGACTAGGATGCAAGATATATTCTATGAGTAAACACAACTATGCCTTCAGTAAAAACAGTCAATGCAGCACAATTCAGCAATACAATACCCAAAGCAGTGACTGTTGATCCTGATATTACGGTTGTGTCTACACATAGAATATATCTATGAGTAAACACAACTGTGCCATCAGTAAAAACAGTCAATGCAGCACAATTCAGCAATACAATACCCAAAACAGTGACTGTTGTTCCTGATATGACGGTTGTGTTTACACATAGAATAAATCTATGAGTAAACACAACTGTGCCATCAGTAAAAAGTCAATGCAGCACAATTCAGCAATACAATACCCAAAACAGTGACTGTTGTTCCTGATATGACAGTTGTGTTTACACATAGAATATATCTATGAGTAAACACAACTGTGCCATCAGTAAAAAGTCAATGCAGCACAATTCAGCAATACAATACCCAAAACAGTGACTGTTGTTCCTGATATGACGGTTGTGTTTACACATAGAATATATCTATGAGTAAACACAACTGTGCCATCAGTAAAAAGTCAATGCAGCACAATTCAGCAATACAATACCCAAAGCAGTGACTGTTTATCCTGATATTACGGTTGTGTTTACACATAGATATATATTCTATGAGTAAACACAACTGTGCCATCAGTAAAAACAGTCAATGAAGCACAATTCAGCAATACAATACCCAAAGCAGTGACTGTTGATCCTGATACTACTGTTGTGTTTACTGATAGAATATATCTATCAGTACACACAACAGTGTCAAGGTCAATAGTCACTGCGGCATCATAGAGCAGGTAAATACTTACGAAATGCCTTTTTGGAGGTTGCAGGGGCGAAGTCCCAGCCATCCATCAACGCTGCAGCCACCTCATTCCATAGCCTCCGGGTCACCACATTGTCCTTGTGCAGCTGGTCACGGCTGTCCCACAACGGGACACGCTCCTGGACAAGTTGTATCAGGTGTTCATTATCCAGGTAGACGTCTTCATCCCATTGTGGAACCTAGAAAAAAAATCAAACTTCTTTGTGTGAATGAAAAAGTTTAAAAAAAAGGAAAGAAGAATAATAGAATATCAAACAAAAAAAATAAATAAATAAACAAATTTACATTCAAAATGATGACTTACATTACGTGTTACCGCCGGGACTTGGCTTTGCTGCTCACGCTGTTCGGTGTCACTACACGGGTCCGATGATGATGTCTGAAAAAAAAAAAATTATTAGACATTTGTATAGGCAGCAGCTACACTTACCCAAAGGCACAAGAAAATCACCTCACGCTCTGCTTGGGCCACTTCCTCCTGGGATGGGGAATAATTGGATCCAGAAGAAGACATACTGCATGTAAAAAAAATACAAACCATTAGTACATAATAAACTTGATAAGACAGGCATACATTTAGATAAAGAATACTCACATTCTTGCTGCTGAAGCTCCAAAATTCTGTGTGGTTTTGCTGTCTATCTGCTCTAAAGGCTGTCTGTAGAGTTGTGGTACAGTACAGGCAGACACCTTCTTTATGTAAACTCATCCCAAACAATGTTGCTTGTGTAGGGGGTGGTTTCAACCAGTGTCTAGACATTGTTTACTCAAAAAAGCATGTTGTGAAAAGCGCTGACGTGTGCTGAGACATGCGCTCGTCAGCGCACCCATAGAATTGTAATGTTAGTTTTTTGCGCATTTAGTGCACACACGTGCACATGCACATTTTTTCGGCTAATGGGAGGAGCAAAAAATGCAACACGTAGCGTCTGGAGCGTCTGGGCGCACACCTGGAAAAAACGCAGCACACAAAAATCACTGATGAACGCTTACATGCGCTAAACCATGTGCGCACATGTTAAATATAGGGGAGCAATGCGCATGCGCATTATAGCGCACAAGGCGCAACGCTAAAAAACGCTAGTGTGAAACCAGTCTTAAGGATCAAGTTCGTCAATGCAAGTCTATGAGTTCATTAAAAAAACTAATAGCATTCGGATGACAACTGTATGCCATTCATTTTTCTCTGACTAGTAAGAAAGCCAAGAGAATCTACTACCAATTTATTTTTCTTTGCATATGAGAAAAACTGATAAAATTGATTGTGAAAACTGTCACTGACCAACTCTAAAAATCTGATTCAAAACACTGATGAAAACTGGTACATTTTTTTACATGAGGGAAAAATCACCGATGTCTGAATGAGGTAAAAAAAAAAAGCCATAATAAACATTCCTTACCATTCCGAAGGAAAATGAAACCAAGTTCAAATAGATTGACAAACAAACAAAAACTTGTTACTATCTTTTAGGAATGATTACAAGCCTAAATTTGGAGACAGTGCAGCTAAACTTTGCTTCGGGAACTCTGTGTGAATCCTACATTTAGTTCCATTCAAAATGGACTGCATCCAGCTTGGTAAGGAAAATGAACCTGATACATCTATCAATATCGGAGCAAATAGTCTCTTCTAGGCAATTATGTTGTAACTTGTTCACTGAATTGAGAAGCTTCCAGCAGTCTCTTCAGCACCTGCATTGTTTGGAAACAAGCTGTCAAAACTGTAACCTGTCTATGTCAGAAGGTAGATGTCAGTGATGAAAGAGTTTATCCCATGAACAGTATTAATCCCTTCCTGCATTAGGACATGAATAAATGACCTGGGCAGGAGTACACAAGTGTGGAGTGCACTTGGGAGCTGAGCTTCTTCCACACTTGGTAGATACCGGCTATTTAGCTGGCATCTTTGTTTAAAGCCAGGTTTTATATGAGTGTATTTCACTGTCCATATATGGACCATAATGCTAGATTAATCGCAGGTCTTCCGATCCAAACTTACAGTCTCAGGCCCCTTTCACATGTATATGTCTTCGGTACTTGTTGCATACGTTTTTACATGTACTGGATTCTCGTATCCACACGTACCCATTATAACCTTTGGGGCTGTGCACATGTCTGTGTTTTCATAAAAACCATGTTTCCGCATTGCCCACGCGAACACATGTCAGTTTTCTTCTGGTAGCATGGTGTTACGAGTGTGTCACGCCAACCTGGGAGATCTGGGGGTGTATTGTGGAGTGTAGACCTTCCATTTAGCCTGTGTGTTTGGATCCTATATTAAATGTATTTGATTTCCTTTGCTGCTGAAGAGGATAACATAACGACCTTTTCTATGCTGGTCTGAATCATGCAGCTCCTTTTCAGCTGCTACAGATCTGGTCATTAACTCTTTCTATAAAACTTGGCCAGACCCTCTCTCTCTTGCCAGTGAAAGATCTACTTCCTTGCTCTTAGGAGACACTGTTCTGAATAGGAGTTTGTTGTTGTTATTGCAGATTCATCTTCCGTTGCGGTGTGCTTATGCAAAGTGTTTTGGAGTGAAGTTGTTGTAGAGGTGTTCGGTTGTATGTGTGTGTTCATTCCTAGTCCCTGTTGGCCGTTTCATTTATTCCTACCTGTCCATATCCTCCTCCCTATTGTTGGTTGGTGCTTTTGCATGATAGAGGGTTTCTGTTATCCCTGTTTTGTCTTTTGCATATTGTTCATACTACATTTCTGTCCCAGGCTCCATGAGCTGGTGGAAGGGACAGACCAGGGATTAACAGGAGCATAGTGAGGTTGAAGGCTCGGTCATCCCTCTCTACCATCAAGAGCACTCCAGGACAGGGATAGTTAGGGTCCCAGTTCCAGGGACAGTTTTAGACCTCCCTTCCCCCACCTAAGACAATCATAGCGTGACACATGGATGACAAAGGCCATAAAAAGTTAATGGGTCCTTGTAGATACGTACAGCACAAGGATGACACCTCTGTGCCTACCGTGTGAAAAGTTTCCGATTAGCATGGATAATAGAAATTGTAGATTTTTAAGTGTTAAAGGTGTGCAAAGATATAGATAGATAGATAGATATCCATGAAATATACACTGCTCAAAAAAATAAAGGGAACACTTAAACAACAGAATCTAACTCCAAGTAAAGCCCCCGTTACACATAGTGATAGCGATAGCAATATCGCTGTAAAGTCACTGATTTTGTGACGTAGCAGCGATATTGCTAGCGATATCGCTACATGTGATACTTACCTCCGACCGGCTCCCCCGCTGGTTATCGCTGATCGCATGAGAAGGTCCTGGATCATTTCTCGTCGTCAGCTTCCTGCGGCATTTCCTGCTGTGGCGACGAGCGACGCGTGGACGCGGGCGAGAGGACATCAGGATCGCCGCGTCTGACAGGTAAGTAGCGACCACCGACCCCTGCGATGTCGCTGGTGAGATCTGCCTGTGTGGCAGCTCACTAGCGACCACTTAGCGATGCACCAGCGATCCATATCGTTGTCGGGATCGCTGGTGCATCGCTATGTGTAACGGTACCCTAAGTAAAACTTCTGTGAAATCAAACTGTCCACTTGGGAAGCAACACTGATTTACAATCAATTTCACATGCTGTTGTGCAAATGGAATAGACAACAGATGGAAATTATTGGCAATTATAAAGGCACCCTCAATAAAGGAGTGGTTCTGCAGGTGGGGACCACAGACCACATCTCAGTATCAATGCTTTCTGGCTGATGTTTTGGTCACTTTTGAATGTTGGTTGTGCTTTCACACTCGTGGTAGCGTGAGACGGACTCTACAACCCACACAAGTGGCTCAGATAGTGCAGCTCATCCAGGATGGCACATCAATGCGAGCTGTGGCAAGAAGGTTTGCTGTGTCTGTCAGCGTAGTGTCCAGAGGCTGGAGGCACTACCAGGAGACAGGCCAGTACACCAGGAGACGTGGAGGGGGCCATAGGAGAGCAACAACCCAGCAGCAGGACTGCTACCTTCGCCTTTGTGCAAGGAGGAACAGGAGGAGCACTGCCAGAGCCCTGCAAAATAACCATATGTCTGCACAAATGGTTAGAAACCGACTCCATGAGGACACTTGGCATTTGCCACAGAGCACCAGGATTGGCAAATTCGCCACTGGCGCCATGTGCTCTTCACAGGTGAAGGCAGGTTCACACTGAGCACATGTGACAGACATGACAGAGTCTTGAGATGTCGTGGAGAGCGATCTGCTGCCTGCAACATCCTTCAGCATGACCAGTTTGGCAGTGGGTCAGTAATGGTGTGGGGTGGCATTTCTTTGGAGGGCTACACAGTCCTCCATGTGCTAGCCAGAGGTAGCCTGACTGCCATTAGGTACCGAGATGAGATCCTCAGACCCCTTTTGAGACCATATGCTGGTCCGGTTCCTTCTAATGCAGGACAATTTCAGACCTCATGTGGCTGGAGTGTGTCAGCAGTTCCTGCAAAATGAAGGCATTAAAGCTATGGACTGGCCCGCCCGTTCCCCAGACCTGAATCCGATTGAGCACATCTGGGACATCATGTCTCGCTACATTCACCAATGTCACGTTGCACCACAGACTGTCCAGCAGTTGGTGGATGCTTTAGTCCAGGTCCAGGTCTGGGAGGAGATCCCTCAGAAGACCATCCGCCACCTCATCAGGAGCATGCCCAGGTGTTGTACAGTAGGGAGGTCATACAGGCATGTGGAGGCCACACACAATGCTGAGCATCTTTTCCTTGTCATGAGGCATTTCCACTGAAGTTGGATCAGCCTGTAATTTGATTTTCCACTTTGATTTTGAGTATCATTCCAAATCCAGACCTCCATGGCATATTCATTTTGATTTACATTGATAAATGTTATGTTTTACTGTTCTGAACACATTCCACTATGCAATGAATAAAAATTTGCAACTGGAATATTTCATTCAGAGATATCGAGGATGTGGCATTTTAGTGTTCCCTTTATTTTTTTGAGCAGTGTATAATTTGTGCCTTGCACGTGTAGTTTACTGTACATCTTTTAATCTAATACATAAATAAATGTAAAAAATGACGTTATAATTTTTGGTAAACAGTAGAGATGAGCGACTACCTTTTTTAGGGTCTAGTCGGGTTTCATGAAACCTGACTTTCTCAAAAGTCAAGTCAATCGAAATCAGCCGACTATAGTGAAAAGTCGGGGGTCCGACTGAAACACGAAACCCAATGCAAGTCAATGGGGAAGCAAAGTCGACAGGGAGTGGAGGTCAGTATACATACCTACAGTGCCCATTTCAATGGCAACAACATCAATTCTTATTACTTAAGCTTGTCAACCTTAATTTACTTTAGTTATGCATTGGAAACTGGGGGTTATTTAGCTAAAGTTGTGGGGGGGTAGGGCTGGCTCCAGGTTTTCGTGTGCCCCAGGCAAAAGAGTTTCAGTGGGCCCCTTTAACACATACCACAATTCATGATGCTCCGATACGGTACAGAAATATAGGTATAGTACAATGAAAAATACTTCACTTCTTACATGACATGACTGACTTATATTTTAAATTATACAATAGCTCAAAAAAGGGACAGTATATAACTCCATACAGTATTATGGTGACCACATGGTACGCCATACAGAATAATGAGCCCCCTATATTTCTCCATACAGAATAATTGGTCCCATATAATGTTCCATACAGTATATGATGAGCTCCACATAATGCTACAGTATATGATGGTCTCCATGGATGATGCTCCAGTGTGTTATGGGCCCAAATAATGCTCCATATATAATGGGCCCCATTTCTAATGCTCCAGTGTATAATGGTGTATAGATGCTGCTCCAGTGTCTGATGTCCCCCATTTGGAAGGCTCCAGTATATGATGGGCCTCATGGATGATCCACGAGTGTCCCACGACGATCTCCCGTGGAGAACAGCAGCATCAGCTGATGTGACCGCTCTCTAGAGGGCTCCAGGAATACAATGACGGGAGGTAGGTATCCTTCCGCACTGTATTCCTCCGCCACTGTAAAAACATAGTCCCTAGTCTCACTTTTCTCATTGCTGTGTGAGAAAGTTCCCACGCAGCTTTTGCCATAAAGTGAGACCAGTGAACTATAGTAACCTCTCAGTGATGCAGTGCAGGAGATCGTCGTGGGACACTCGTGGATTTCTGCGGATCAGGGAGTATATCGGTTGTTTGTTATTTTAATATTTTTCATAGATGACACTGGCTTCGGGGAACAAAGTGACAAGTGATGGTGAGTATGTAATCTATGTTATATGTACTATATGTCTATATGTATGTATTGTATGAATGTATGAATGTATTGTATGCAGTAAGTATGTAGTATGTATGTTGTATATATGTAGCATGTTGTATGTATGTTGTATGTATGTAGTATGTATGATGCATGTATGCACATTGTATTAATGTAGTATGTAGTATGCATGTATGTATGTTGCATGAATGTAGTATATATGTAGTATGTATGTAGTATGTATGCATGTTGTATGAATGTTGTATATATGTAGTATGTATGTAGTATGCAGTATGTATGTTGTATGAATATAGTATATATGTATTTTGTATGTAGTATGCATGTATTTATGTTGTACGAATGTAGTATATATGTAGTATGTATGTAGTATGTATGTATGTATGCTGTATGAATGTAGTATATATATAGTATGTATGTAGTATGCATGTATGTTGTATGAATGTTGTATATATGTAGTATGCATGTATTATGTAGTATGTATGTATGTTGTATGAATGTAGTATATATGAAGTACGTATGTAGTATGTATGTATGTTGTATGAATGTAATATATATGTAGTATGTATGTATGTATGCTGCATGAATGTAGTATGTATGTAGTATGTATGTTGTATGAATGTTGTATATATGTAGTATGCATGTAGTATGTATGTAGTATGTATGTAGTATGTATATATATATTTTTTTACATTCAAAACATTAGCCGGATGATTGGACTACTACTGTCCCATCATTGGCTAATGTGTTAATCACTGTCATTGTAGCAGGCATAGCCCGATGGGACTTGGAGTCCCATCGGACGATGCCTGCACACACACACAACCCCCGGCAGGCCCGAGCAGACCTCCGGCAGTCCGTACAGACCCCCGGCAGGCCCGCACAAAGCCCCGGCAGTCCGCACAGACCCCCAGCAGCCGGCACAGACCCCCGGCAGGCCCGTACAGACCCCCAGCAGGCCCGCACAAATCCCCGGCAGGCCCGTACAGACCCCCCAGCAGGCCCGCACAGACCCCGCCCACACACACAGACACGCACAATGTCTGCCCACGCACCGCCCACACTCTTCCCCCCTCCCGAACAGGATGTGCAAGTAAAGAAAGGGGTTTTTTAATTCCGATATTTCTGTCCCTTTGACTTGAATGGGACTTCCGGTATTGGAATCGGCGATACCCGATACTTTTTGAGTATCGGTCCGATCCAATCAGATCCGATATTTCTCAATATCGGAAAGTATCACTCAACACTACTCACAATATATAATGTGCCCCATTTAGAATGAACCAAGGCATGGTATGTGAAAAGAGCTCCATGGAATAATCTGAAGTGTGGGCTGCCGCATCCTTCACTTTTGGTGTGGGTGAAGGACCCAAGGAAAGGGGTTGCTCCTGACCAGAAGCCTGAACTGACGTCTCAGTGCTTGTATTTTTTGAAACTTCAGTAGAGGAGGCGATAGAGCTGGAGGCTGTTTCAGCAATGTAAGGCAAAATCAGTTCCGGATGCTCCGGCTTTAAAGCGGTTTACCTACTAACAGAAAAGTGAGCCTTACAGGCCTTCTGGAGCCAGACCATGATGCAGGCTCAACACCTCCTGCCTTAGCTGTTATTGTGCTTTTGGCACTACCACCATTAGTACCAGCTGGCCCCTCACGCCCACGTCTGCGGCCTCTTCAACCATACTTACTAACTTTTGTGAAAATTTACCCAAAATACCAGCAGATATATGGTACTGTATCAAAAGCGTACAGCTCTATACAGTCTAGGGATAATTGTAAATCTCTGTATATATTTCATGAGTCATACACAGATGCTCACAGGCTCAGTTTGGATTACACAATAATATAAAAAGTTGAAAAAGGGTACAGTATCACCAGATGCAAGGTATATATAGTATAGTTTAAACATTCTGAATCTCCGTATATATTTCAGGAGGCAGACACAAACACTCTCAGGCCCAGTATGGATTAGAAAAGAATATAAAAAGCAGTAAATGGGTAATGTATCACAAGCGTACAGCTGTATACAGTGTTGGTGTAATCTTAAATCTCCAACTATATTTCAGGAGTAACAGACAGATGTTCACAGGCTCATTATGGATTACACCAGAATCAAAATAGCAAAAATGGGTACTGTATCAAAAGTGTAGAGCTGTATACAGTGTTGGGCAAATGTGAAATCTCGGTATACATTTCCGGAGTCACCCTCAGACGCTCACTCAGTCTGGATTTGACCATAATACAAAATGTTGAAAAAAAGGTACTGTATAACAATATATAAGCTGTAAATAGTATCGGGTAAAATTTTTATCTCTGTATATATAGAAGGAGGAAACCACACACGCTCACTCAGTATGGATTATACCGTAATAAAAAATTTAGAACAAAGGTACTGTATCAGCAGATACCTGGTGTATCCAGTCTTGGGGTAATTGTAAATTTCCGTCTATATTTCCGGAGTCTGACACAGACACTCACAGGCTCAGTATGGATTACACCAGAATATAAAAAGTAGAAAAAGGGAAACGTATTCGAAGTGTACACCAGTATATATTGTTGGGGTACTTTTAAATCTTCGTATATATTTCAGTCTCAGTAAGCCAGTCCAGACTCTCCGCTACTCAAAACTAGATGGATACAAATACAAACGGAAAGTCGAGTGTTTGCAGAAATTTGGGAATTACTGATCACGGGAAAACCTCCGGTAGATTTTGCAGAGGCGATGCTGACCCTCAATTACTTTGTCTGTGGAGACAGCAAAAACGGTTATTTGTGAAGAAAGGATTGCTGTATCGCAGTAGCGTGGATCCCATCACCGTTACTCGTCTCCATCAAATTGTGATCACAGGGAGAGATGTAGACATGGTCCTCACTACCTATCATGTGTCGTCTGGTCAATTTGGAGTGCAAAAGACAGAAGCCACAGGCCGTAGGCGATTCTATTGGATTGGCATGAGAGAAGACATTGAAAAATGGTGGCAGGAATGTCACACGTCTGTGACTCGGAAAACTATCAAAGCTGATCATAAAGCACCACTGCATCTGTTTGTGAGTTGACGTCCATTACAAATGGTAGCCATTGATCATCTGAAGGTAGAGGCCTGCAGGACAGGCCATAGCTACATCTTAACCATCATTGATCAGTTCACAAAATTTGTAGTGGCCGTCCCTGTGAAGGATTTAACTGCCCAGACTACACAGCGGTGGAGCAGGGAGAGGTAAGTATTGCAACTTGCAAGTGCTGTTGCCATGAGCAAGAAGGGGGTACCCAATCATGGGCGACGGTACTGGCACAGGGCCAATCATAGTGCACCGGTGTGATGCTGGTCTGATGGTGAGTGGGCCCCCTCACCGTTAGAGACATTGTATTGTACTATGAGGGGCCCTGTGCCAGTAGCATCGGCCAAGAGTGGGCCCACCTACCTGTTCAGAGCAACGGCACTTGCCCGGATGCGCCAGGTGGTGACCCCAGCCCTTGAGGGGGCAGCCCAGTTAGGGAGGTTAAAAAAATGGCATATGTTGATGTGTAGGCTGCACATTCAGCAGCTGCAAATGGAGGAATTTGACAAGTCCGAGGAAGAGGAGGACAAAAGCGAGCCAAATTTCGGGCAATCTATGTGTCATCAGGGGAAGGTGGGACAAAATCCTTTGAAACCCATGCATGGTTCATTTTAATGAAGGTTAGATCATCAACATTTTGGGTCGACAGACAGGTCCTTTTTTCTGTCAGGATTGATCCAGCAGCACTGAAGACTCTTTCAGATAACACACTAGCAGCAGGGCAAGCGAGCTCCTGTAAGGCATATTGTACCAGTTCAGGCCAGGTGTCCAGTTTACAGGCCCAATAACCAAAGGGGAATGACCTGTGAGGGAGAACATCGATATGGGAGGAGAAGTAGTTTGTAACCATAGTTGACAACTGCTGTCTCCTGTCACTTGCAATCGATGTAATATTACCAGTCGTGTGAGCGGTACATGAGAAATCATTCCACAACATGGTCATGAAACCCCTGTCTCCAGTGCCACTTCGGCAGTGTGCACCACGAGCACCTCTTCCATTTTGCACACTTCGGCTCGTGGGAGAACCAGCCCCGCTGCTGTGTGCTGGGAATGCCTCAAACAAATGGTTTACAAGAGTTGCTTGTTTGTTAGCCAATATTATCTGTAGGTTCTCCTGTGGAATGATGTTGTGTAATTTGCCTTTATAGCATGGATCGAGGATGCTAGCCAACTAGTAGTCGTCATTCTTCATCATTTTGGCAATGCAGGGGTCCCTTTTTAGGATCCACAAGGCATAATCACACATGTGGGCCAATGTTCCAGGTGTTAATGATGCACTGCCAGTGGTGGGTGGAGGAGCACTTTCTGGCAAATCCACATCCCTCCTGTAACGCACAAACCCTGTACCTGACCTTGCCACACCAACATTTTCTCTTGCCCCCAGAGAGGCATCCTCCCCAAAATAATCATCCCCCTCATCCTCCTCCTCCTCTTCTTCCTCCACCTCATTCAAGACAGTTTCCTGACCAGACAATGGCTGACTGTCATCAAGGCTTCCCTCCTCCTCCTCCTGTTCCTCCTCCACTGCAGACGCCTGACCCTTAATGTGCGTCAAACTTTGCATGAGCAGACGCATAAGTGGGATGCTCATGCTTATGATGGCGTTGTCTGCGCTTACCAGCCATGTGCATTCCTCAAAACACTGAAGGACTTTACAGAGGTCTTTCAGCTTTGACCACTGCACACCTGACAACTCCATGTCTGCCCTCAAACTGCCTGCTTGTGTATCCGCCCACAAATGTATTACAGCCTGCCTCTGTTTGCACAGCCTCTCAACCATGTGCAGGGTGGAGTTCCACCTTGTTGCAACATCTATGATTAGGTGGTGCTTGGGGAGGTGGAGCAATCGCTGCAGCTTCTGCATACGACTGGAGTGTACGGGCGAGCGACGGATGAGCGAGCACAGTCTTCGCACCTTTTGGAGCAGGGCTGTTAACTCCGGATAATTATTTAAGAAGCACTGCACCACCAGTATCAAAGTGTGAGCCAGGCAAGGTATGTGTGTGAGTTTTGCAAGAGCTATGGCTGCCACAAAATTCTGGCCGTTATTACTGACTACCTTGCCTGGCTCAAGATGTAGACTACCCAGCCATGACTCAGTTTGTCGCTGCAAGTAGTTGGCCAGTATTTCCGTGGTGTGTCTGTTGTCGCACAAAGACATCATCTTTAAAACAGCCTGCTGCCGCTTACCACTAGCTGTTCAATAGTGGGACACCTTGTGTGCAACACTGGCAGCTGCGGATGGAGTGCTGCGCTCTGTCGACGAGCTTTTGCTTTTGGAGGAGGAGGAGGAGGGTCGAACGCCTACAGCCAACTGTTTCCTATACCGTAGGCTAGGCAGCACTGTTCCACCGCTGCTGTCCCCTGTGGGCCTGCATCCACCACATTAACCCAGTGCGCAGTGATGGACACGTAACGGCCCTGGCCATGCCTACTGGACCATGCATCTGTTGTGAGGTGCACCTTTCCACTCACTGATTGTTTGAGTGCATGGACAATGCGGTCTTTCACATGCAGGTGGAGGGCAGGGATGGCTTTTTGAGAAAAGAAATGCCGACTGGGTAGGTCATAGCGTGGGACAGCGCAGACCATGAGCTCTCGGAAAGCTTCGCTTTCAACCAAACGGAAGGGCATCATCTCTAATGAGATCAGTTTGGCAATGTAGGCATTCAAAGCCAGTGTACGCGGATGAGAGGATGTGTACTTTCTTGTCCTACTCAGAGTGTCTGCTAGGGTGAGCTGGACTTGAGAGCTGCATATGGGGGAACTAGCGGTGGACCGGACGGACTGAGAGGGGATTGGTGATGGCGATGGTGTTGTTGGTGATGGCCTAGATTCAGTGTTTCGTTGCAAAACAATTGTGATTTCCTGACTACTTTGGCCGTGCGACGACACCTTAACATTTATTGCTGGTGGTGTGCTTACCGGTGGCGGTGGTCTTACAGTGGGGGAAGCGATGGAGCGTTGCTGGCTACCTTCAGTCGGAGCAGGTGCACATGTAATACCTGAGAGTTTGTAGTCCGTCCACGCTTGCAAGTGCATGGTGGTTAAATGTCTTAGCATGCAACTCATATTCAAATTTCTGAGATTTTTCACTCGGCTAAAGGTCCCTCAGCACTCTTACAGATCACCTTTGCCTCATCAGTAGGATTTTGGACAAAGAAGTGCCACACTGCACTCTTCCTACTATGGTATAAATTTTCAGGGCTTGCATGCTGTGCTAATTTGACCGTGTGGCCAAGCTGTCCTGCACCTCTTTTGGTTTTTGTTCCATGTTTTTGGACAGCTACAGGCCTGCCAGATAATGCTGCGATGTCGATGCCTGCTGCAGATCCTTCTCCTCATCTGAGCTATTGCCAGTGGCACCAGTTTCCCCCAATCGATGCCAATCCGGGTCAACAACTGGGTCATCCATCATCTCCTCTTCAATTTCATCTACACCTTCCTCTGTGTCACCGTGTAAGGTGGTATAGTATGTGGGAAGGGGCACCTGAGTTTCATCAGGGTCAGATTCTGGCTCAGTAGACTGCGAGGGTAATGTAGTGATGTGGGTCAATGTACCAGCCGAATCATATAGCAGTGGCTGTGCATCAGTGCACTCCATGTCAGATTCATCTTGGACTGGGAAATTCAGGATCTGACTGGATAACCCAGGCATGGTTTGTGAAAAGAGCTCCATGGAGTAATCTGAAGTGTGGGCTGCTGCATCCTTCTCTTTTGGTGGGGTTGAAGGACACAAGGAAAGGTGCTTTTCCTGACCAGAACCCTGCACTGACAACTCAGTGCTTGCAGGTTTTGAAACTTCAGAAGAGGAGGCAATAGAGATGGTGGCTGTTTCGGCAATGTAAGCCAAAACCTGTTCCTGTTGCTCTGGCTTTAAAAGCGGTTTTCCTACTCCCAGAAAAGGGAACCTTACAGGCCTTCATGTGGCAGATGATGACGCAGGCTCAACACCTCCTGCCTTAGCTGCTATTGTGCTTTTGGCATAACCAGCAGATGCACCACCACCACCACCATCAGTACCAGGTGCCCCCCCTGCCCACGCTCGCGGCCTCTTACACCATACTTCCTCATGTTTGTGAAAATGTAACAAAAATACCAGCAGGTATATGGTACTGTATGAGGAGCGTACAGCTGTATAAGGTGTAGGTAAAAATTTAAATCTCCGAATATATTTCCTTAGTCACAGACGATCTCCTCCCAGTATGTATTTGACCGTAATCCAATCAGCAGATATATGGTACTGTATCAAAAGGGGACAGCTCTATACGGTGTATGTATAGAAAAATGAAAATCTCCGTCTATTTTTTTACGGAGTCACACACGCTGTCTCTGTATAGATTTGAGCATAATCAAACATCAGATATACAATACTGTTTGACAAGCAGACAGCTCTATACGGTGTATGTATGGAAAATTTTAATTCTCCGTCTATTTTTTTACGGAGTCAAACACAGATAGCATGTATTTGTCCGTGATACCAGCCGGTACACGGTAGTGTGTGAGGAGCGTACAGCTCTATACGGTGTATGTATGGAAAATTTTAAATCTCCGTCTATTTTTATGTGGAGTCACACACGCTGTCTCTGTATAGATTTGACCGTAATCTAACAGCAGACATACAATACTGTTTGACAAGTGGACAGCTCTATACGGTGTATGCATGGAAATTTTTAAATCTCCATCTATTTTTTTACGGAGTCACACACAGATAGCATGTATTTGTCTGTGATACCAGCCGGTACACGGTAGTGTGTGAGGAGCATACAGCTCTATCCGGTGTATGTATGGAAAATTTTAAATCTCCGTCTATTTTTTTACAGAGTCACACACGCTGTCTCTGTATAGATTTGACCGTCATCAAACAGCAGATATACAATACTACAATGAAGGAGGAACAACGAGTAAATGTAGCCAAAAATTTAAAGAAATAATTATATTTATCAAACAAGTTAAACTTTAATAAATATTTGTAATACAAACATCATATATAAAACAACATGCATGGGCATATATCAATGTCATGTGACTGACTCCATAGGTCAATATGATGACCAAGAAAAGCGGGACCCACAATGTGAATAACATATGTACTGTTCAAAAAGGAAAAAAGATTAGCTCCTTTATGATGCGGTGCACAATAAAGAGAAGATCTATAAGAAGGTAAGTGCAGAGTAATTACCCAGACCGAGGTTTGTAAGCAGTGGACAGCACACGTCTATGTTTCATATTAGCGCACTTTTTTCACCTCACATTTTAGTCACGTGACCAGGTTCACTTGTCATAAAAGCTCGACCGAGACCGGGATTAGGCCACGCCCCCTGAGGAAGCGACATCGTGAAACGCGCATCGGGGTATCTAACCGAGGTCCAGACGGGACTGCACACACGCCGCTATGGGTAATTACTCTGCACTTACCTTCTTATAGATCTTCTCTTTATTGTGCACCGCATCATAAAGGAGCTAATCTGTGTCTATGTGAAGCTATTCACTTAGCGGTATAGCAATAGTGGGTCTTGGGGAAGTTAGTACCATCTAAATCCCTATCCCTGGAGAACATGTGAATTAAAAAAATATATTCTAATTTCTTTATATGGAAAAAACTTTTTTCCTTTTTGAACAGTACATATGTTATTCACATTGTGGGTCCCGCTTTTCTTGGTCATCATATTGACCTATGGAGTCAGTCACATGACATTGATATATGCCCATGCATGTTGTTTTATATATGATGTTTGTATTACAAATATTTATTAAAGTTTAACTTGTTTGATAAATATAATTATTTCTTTAAATTTTTGGCTACATTTACTCGTTGTTCCTCCTTCATTGTAGTATGATATTGAGTCGCCTTGTAGCATTGGCATTTGACGTTTTTTGCTGGTGTTTCTATTTGCAAGATATACAATACTGTTTGACAAGCGGACAGCTCTATACGGTGTATGGAAAAATTGAAATGTCCGTATATTTATTTACGAAGTCTCACACACACACACGCTGTCTCTGTATAGATTTGACAGCAATACAAACAGCAGATATACGATACTGTTTGCGAAGCGGACAGCTCTATACCGTGTATGTATGGAAAATTTAAAATCTCCGTCTATTTTTTAACGGAGTCACATACAGATAGCGTGTATATGTCCGTGATACCAGCCGGTACACGGTAGTGTGTGAGGAGCATACACCTCTTTTCGGTGTGTGAGAAAATGAACGCTCTGTAACTGTGCAGAAAATTAGAATAAAAGTTTTTTGCTTTTAAAAAAGCAGTCTGCACAGGAGTGTGCAGTGCACACAGCAATATAACTATCAGGTAGCCTTATAAGGCAGCCTAATAACCACCAGCACTGCTGCACACGCAAAAGTTCTCCCCTGTCACTGCACACTAACTGTACAGTTGAAATCGCTATCAGAAGAAGCATAGTTTTTTTTCTTTGCTGCCTAACGCTCTCCCTATTGAGAATCGGCAGCAGCAACCTCTCCCTATGCTAAGATCGGCAGAAGTAACATGGCGGTCGACGGTCAGGGCTTTTATAGCCACTGTGACACCACACAAAGCAAGCCAATCACACGAATGCCCTTCTCTAAGATGATGGTGGCCGCTGCCGATGTCATCGCGTTGCCCACAGTGTGCGTCCTTGATGATTGGCTGAGAAAAGGCGCTGGAAGAATCATTGGAGACGCGACTTTGGCGTGCGGGTCAGCGACCTCATGGCCGACCACATGCTATGGTCGGGTTTCGATCGGCGAAACCCGACTTTAGCGAAAGTCGGCGACTTATCAATTTTACCGACCCGTTTCGCTCAACTCTAGTCAATAGCAAAGATAAAGCAGATAGATGAGAGCCTAAAAATGCCAGATCAAAGCTGCCCCAGAAGTGGAGCATCACATGAGATTTTCCAGTTCTAATACTTCACCTTGGCTCTTCTTGATGCCCTGGTTTGTTGGCAATCGGGGTAATGGTGCATGGTGTTAATGTCAGCTATGAAGTGTCCAAAAGCAAGGCTGACATCAAGCACTGGTGTTAATAATGGAGAGGTGTCTATCAGACATTACCATTACTGACCCAGCAATAAAAAGGAAAGACACATAAAAATACTTTATTTAATTAAACACCCCCCAAAATTTCCCTCATTCACGGCTTAATTAAAAAAATAAATAAATAACAATGCAGGTCCGACATAGCCCAAGGAATCTGATGTAATCCAGGGGATAGAAACCTGAAAAGACCATACCTAGAAAACATAGAGAAATAAAACAAAAACTATACACTTTCCCTTGTTCACCACTTTTTTTTAAAAAAAATAAAAGTTCCCACGCCGGTCCGACGTAGTCCAAGAGAATCCATTAAGAAATACAATTAATTAACCCATATGGACCATAAGTACTTTTTCTGATCTCCTTAGAACCCTAAAAAATGCAATATCAAGTGATCAAAACATATGTTCTACTAATTGGTATTGGTACAATCGTCATCTCACCATGTAGAAAACAAGCACTGATTTAGCTCTGTCAACAGAAAAATATAATGTTATGGGTCTTGGAAAATGGTGACACAATGCAAAGCAATTTTTCCATCACATAGAAAAAAAATCAATGCAATTTTGGTATCATCATAATTATACTGACCTCGACATTCCTTTTTTCCAGGTCAATTTTGCCACACAATAAATGACTTAAAAAGAAAGCCAAAAAGACAATTGCATTTTTTCACCATTCAATCACACTTGGAGTTTTTTCCCATTTTCCAGTAGATTGTATGGCAAAATAATTGCTGTTATTCAAAACTAGAATTGATTCCACAAAAAAACAAGCCCATATATGTCTGTGTGGATGAAAAATAAAAAGATGAGGAAAAACATTAAAGTGGGGGGGGAATCCATATTCATTAAAGAGTTTTTTTTTTATTATGTTAAAGAACTTTATAATATAAATGTACTGAAAAAAAAGTTTTGCTGTCCCAAGATAAATTGCATGCAAGTCACTCATATCCCCTGGTTTTTGTATTGAATTTTGTGCCCACTTTACACAACAGTCAGCGGTGCACACACATTTGCCCATCTTTACATCTTTGTTATGCACTTGCATCCATCCTAAGGCCAGAATTACACATGCAAGAAACTCAGACGAGTCTCGCATGTTAATACCTGGAACTGTCGCCAGCTCTTGGATTGGAGCGTGCGGCTGCATAGCAATACTTGCAACTGCACGCTCCGCTCCTGAGTGCCGGCGGCAGTGCTGGGTATTAACATGGGAGACTCGTCTGAGTTTCTCACGTGTGTGATCCCAGTCTAATACTGCGGCTAATCGCTGCTTCTTATAGCTAAAACAAGGCATTTATTTGGAACAGAGAGGGATATAAGTGATTGATAGGATGTACTATTTTGGGTAAAACCTCAGAGGGAGGGAATGTAACATAACTCCAGCATACTGGAGTAAACTGCTGGGAGATGAATGGGCATGGGGTTACATGTTGTTTCTTACCCTCAAGCCACGAACAGAGCAGGAAATTCAGTAACGTAAAATGAAACCTAAAAAGATGAAATAATGAACTTTTAACTGATTTTATTTATCACTAACATTACATATCTGTATTCTATTAATCACTGATGTTTTTTTATGCACCATATTTTTCAGATTATAAGACACTCCGGATTATAAGATGCACCCCAAATTTTAAGGAGAAAAATATAAGAATCCATGCGTCTTATTGCTTACCGGGGGTGGTGGCTGCGGTAAACTGGGGTCTCAGGGTTGCTGCTGGAGGAGGCAGAAGTGAAGTGATGCTGCAGGCCACAGGCTGGGATGACGGGGTGTCCAATGTGTGCCACTGCAGGTGTCCAATGCTGCTGATGCCCGGCGGTGCTGCGGGAGTGTCCGGCAGTGCTGCAGGGGTCTATGGTGCTGCTGTCGGAGTCTCTGATGCTGCAGGGGGCTCTGCCAACATTTTGTGAAAGGCCAGAGCCCCAGCAGTTCTGTGGTTTCCTGTGCGGTGGACTCTGGGAAAATGACCGCCGGGGGGCGGTGCATGCGCAGATGGAGATCTCGGAATTAAGATCTTGGGAGATGAGATTTCATCTCAGCAGGCACCCCCCTCATCCCAGCCTGCAGCAACGGTACCGGTAAGGTATATACACATTATAAGACGCACCCCCATTTCCCCCCCAAATTTTGGGGAAAAAAGCCTTATGATCTTATGATTCATAAAATACGGTAAGTGTGACTCCATTAGGTGCAGTTGGCTGTATGCATCAAAAACTTCTTTTGCCATAATGTACTATTACAATTTACTTATTACAGGGTGTATGCTCATTTGGTTTTGGGTTTTTTTTGGGTTTTGTCTGCGAAATGGCCACAAGGTGAACATGCTTCTACATATTGCACGTATACACACGTGGTCAAAATTGTTGGTACTCCTTGTTTAATGACAGAAAAACCCACTATGGTCACAGAAATAACTTAAATCTGACAAAAGTATTAATAAATCAAAAATCTATGAAAATAAACATATGAAAGTCAGACATTACTTTTCAACCATGCTTCCACAGAATTTTAGGAAAAACGAAAATTCATGAAATAGGCCTGGATAGAAGTGATGGTAAGGCAGAGATCACACCTGCGAGAAACAGCCGAGGCTCGCAAGTTAATACCTGGCACTGCCGCCTGCACTGCTATGCGGCCACACGCTCAGATCCGAGTGCTGGTTGCAATTACCGTGTTATGTAGCATGTGACCACAAGGAGGCGCTGATTGATCACAAGTCCAAATCTTAGTTACATGGTTCCTTTGGCCGCGTCAGGTAACGGACCTCCTGCCAGTAGAAGAACTGAGCTCAAAATGTGGGCCTGCCTTATATCTCCTAGGCTGATCCCTCCCACACTCTGCTGCCACCCCTGGGCTGGTCTACCTCCCTTATCCCATTTTCTGAGAATATGATTTTCTGTCCAGAACCATGGATGGCCCATAATTTTCCTCCCGAAGCTCTCAATGGGTTGGCAGCGCCGCCACTGGGTTCCGCTGGATTTTATTTGTGCATAGAGACTAAATATGCTTACCGTATTTAATTCTATGCTTTATAAATCAATAATGCTGAGTGCTACAGATGGCTGATGTGCATGGGCATGTGGGGGAAGCAATGCCAATTCGGATTATGTGCTCAGCTAGTCTCAGAGATATTGCATTCTGTTATTATAGGTCCTTTTCCAGATCAAATACCTCAGAGCCTTGCTGTGACCTTTTGTGCCATGGAGTCTCCATGTGCTTGGTCAGACAAAGGGAGCCAGCTAGCTGTAGACGATTTCACACCCTTGTGTTAAGAGCATCAAAGAGCTTCTTCCTGGCATTTTAATTAAAAGGAAACATTGCATGGCTTTTTATGGCCTTGGGGAATGCATGCCAAGGGAGGGGGCACACTCCAGGAGTGGACGGAGATGTCCTGAACCTATAAATTAAAAATTGATTCTCCCTCATCCCTCACACTATGAATGACAGGCAACTCAGTAATGTCACTATGGATGGCAAGGTACTCAGAGATGTCTTTATTGATGATAGAACATTCAGTGATGTCACTATGGATGAAATGGGACTTGGTGATATCACTATTGATGACAGAACATTCAGTGATGTCACTATGAATGCTCTGTCATCAGTGATGCCACTATGAATGACAGGACACTCAGTGATGTCAATATGGATGACAGGGCACTCAGTGTTGTCACTAGGGATTACAGGAAACTCAGTCTTGTCCCTATGGATTACAGGGCATTCAGTACTGTCACTATGGATTACAGGGCACTCAGTGATGTCACTAAGAATGACAGGGTACTCAGTAATAACACTATGGATGACAGGGCACTTGTGTTGTCACTATGGATTACAGGGCACTCAGTCATGTCACTATGGATTACAGGGCACTCAGTGCTGTCACTATGGATGACAAGGCACTCAGAGATGTCATTGTTGATGTCAGGACATTCAGTGATGTCACTATGGATGAAAGGGGACTTGGTGATGTCACTATTAATGACAACATTCAGTGGTGTCAATATGAATGACAGGGCACTCCGTAATGTCACTATAGATGTCAGGGCACTCAGTGCTGTTACTATGAACAACAAGCTACTCACTGATGTCACTATGGATGACAAGACACTCAGTGATGTCACTATGGATGACAGAGCACTGTAGCAGATAACATATCGTGGATGCCACATTATAATAGTTATCAGAAAAACTAAATTGGCAGAATCAAGTATGAAATGAGTACAAAGGAGAATCACAAAAGCAAGGTTATTGAAATTGTTTTTGTTAATATTATCATTATTAATATTATTAGTTTCAGAGGCTTTAGATGCCTAGAAAATCTTTAATACAATCTTAAACTGATGTAGCATGGCACTGAATGAGGCAAATTACATTTTTCAAAGTTAATTTATGACCAAAGAGAAGTAGAAAAAGTAATCATATATCATTATAAACAAATAAAACTATATACTGTATACTGTATCTTCAGACTGTATATGGAAGGGTTAAACCTGAGCGCTGTCTACATAACGTTTAGCTCATGCAGGGAATGAAAATAATTTATTGTGAATAAAAGCTACAAGCTCTGCTGTATATCATACTTAGGAAAGAGTGTACTATCCGAAGGAAAAATATGATAGCAAAGACATCATTCTCACTAGTTTTCTGATGTCAAGGCTACACATGCTTACCTCAAGTTCTGAAGAGGCAATGTACACATTTCTTTTGCTTTGATATAATGTATTTGTAGTCTAAAACATTTCAGAGTTTTTCTAATCACTTTCATCTAGAAAACATCAGTCGGTAATATTGTCAAACACTTCATATCAATATGCATGTGCTCAAAGCAGCAAATTGTCTGTTCAGGTTTACAGGCGGAAACTTTACAGAAGATTTCTAACTAAAGTACAAAATATACAGCAAAAAAATGTTAATTTGATATACAGTAATTGTCTTCATTGTATTTTGTAGAAAACAATGAAAATAAAGGTAACCAGACAGCGTATTCCTAGACAGGGACATTAGAAGTCCTTGTTAGCCATTAAAAGGTATCATAACTAATAGATTGTCTTGTTTTTAACACTGGGATCCATATACCTTATTTGGACATGTCCGTGTGTCTGCACAAGGAGTCATCCACAGCCCAACCGTCTGTCTATGTGCAATGAGTCATCCACAGCTTAACAGTAACTTAGGTATCCATAGTTACTACCACTAGCAGCTAACTGACTATATGTGTGGGCGTAACCATGGATACCTAAGTACTGTAAGGCCCTGGATAGGAGTTAAGTGACATAGCTAATAAGGAGAGGAGCTCTCCCTGGTGACAAGTTAAGGCATGAGCCATTTTTGAACATTAGCTTGTGAGGCAACACTGTAAGGCAACATTTTGAGACAACATTGTGAGGCAACACTGTGAGGCAACACTGTGAGGCAACATTGGGAGGCAACATTCAGGCAACAGTGTGAGGCAACATTGCAAAGATGGATCAAATTGATTGCGCTGCTGCATGTAGAGAAGCGAATCGCATACGGCATACGGATGAGTAGCCTGCGTCTTAATGAAACAGACGAGCCTTCACAATGATGAGGGAATTTGAAAGAGAGGAAGAGAGGATTGCTGAATTCTAAAATTGCGATCCACTCAAAATAACTATGTCAATTATAAATGACTACAATGATGACCAGAGGCGCTACAATGCACCAAGGTGCAATGAAGTAGCTATAATTTATCAAAATGCATTGGGTGAACCCCCATTTAATAGGGACATCAGATTTCACCTGAAAAGTGAAAGCCAAACAGTTCAAATCAGCTTTCTTCACAGAAAGTGTGATGCAATGACATATCCACTTCTATTCAGCTCTTTTTGGTGACTTAATTGAGATTACCAATGCAACGGTAGAAGCAATTGCCAATAAAGCAATTCTTACACCATTGAATGATGACCTTCACGCTTTGAACGACAAAATTCATAGTCAAGTTCAAGGTGAACACTCAACATATCACTCCGTTGACACAATTACGGAAGAGGAGGGTGTGATTCTCACAGATTACCCTGTAGAGTTTCTTAACTCTTTGAATCCCACTGGGTTGCCTCCTCATGAACTAAAGCTGAAACGAGGAGCTGTAATTATGCTCCTGCGTAATCTTAACAGAAAGCGTGGCCTTTGTAATGGCACAAGGCTTTATGTGAAAAGCTTAAAAGCAAACGTTATTCATGCCCTTGCTTTAAATGGAAAAGCAAATGGTCAAACAGTTCTTATTCCAAGAATTGACCTGATTTCCAGAGATAAAAACTTGCCAGTCCAGATGTGACGGTGGCAGTTTCCTCTCATGTTAGCTTTTGCAATGACCATCAATAAATCTCAGGGACAGTCCTTGGATATTATAGGAATTTATTTGCCTCTCACAGTGTTTTCACTGTGGCTTTCTCCAGGGGAAAGAAAAGCCAACAAATAAAGGTGAAAATATTTGAGACCCAGAAGCAAGGTAAACTTATTCCTAACATTGACAAATGGTTTACGGTCAACTGTGTGTACAAAGAAGTTTTTTATTAAGATTTTTAACAATTGTAAAAGCCCAAAAATTTTGTACACAAAAGCGGGACTAACTCCTAGCCACGGTCTACGGACCAAACATTGGACATGGGCAGGGCCTTGGGGGCAGATCCCAAGTGTGCTCAACCATGTGAAATAGCTTATGCTCAGGAACATTGAGAGATAGCGCTATTGGATAGCTCTACCCGTTCATTTCCTTTAGGAATAAAGCTATGGGATAGCTCTACCCGTGCACTTTCTTCATGGATAGTGCTATCAAACAGCTCTACCTCAACAGTATTAACGACAGAGCTTTTTCATACACAAGGTAGGAGTGGCAGGAGAGGTACACCAGGTAATTATGTTTGCTGTTAGTCTGCACATATGCCAGTCTGATGCGTGGTTACACCCCATTGCAAGATCAGTCTCATGCGTGGTTGGTAATCCCAGCACGCTCCCCAAGGGCGCGCAATCACTCGTTATTTTTTAACTGGCTAACACAGTACCAAACCACTTTTTTTCTTTTAACTTTGAAGCACTACAACATATCAGATTAAAACATACCTGGCTTAAATGATTGACTTTGATTCAGGCTTCCAGTGGTGCAGGCAGGATGAAACAGCTATTGGGTACCATTGAATGACCAATTATGGTATGCAGACACATAAAAGATTTTAATATTACAGAGAATCAATAGCTAATCAACCAGCATTTCACCATGGTAACATAAATGTTTATTAACATGGTGGTAAAACCTTTTTTTCTATTGGTGTTTATATTTAACCCCTTTGCCCCGATGCCGGTTTTCACCTTCCTGACCAGGTCAATTTTTACAATGCAGACCACTGTCAATTTATGAGGTCATAACTCTGGAACACTTTAATGGATGCCACTGATTCTGAGACTGTTTTCTCATGACTGTTTTCTCATGTACTTTATGATAGTGGTAAAATTTCTTTGATATGACTTGCTTTTATTTGTGAAAAAAACGTAAATTTATCGAAAAATTGGAAAATGTCACAATTTTCAAACTTTTAGCTTTTACGCCCTTAACTCAGAGTCACATCACACAAAATAGTTAAAAAATACTTTTAACACACGTCTACTTTACATAAGCACAATTTTTGATTTTTTTTGTTAGGAAATTATGAGGGTTAAAAGTTGACCAGCGATTTCTCATTTTTACAACAAAATTTGCAAAACCATTTTTTTAAGGACCACCTCACATTTGAAGTGCCTTTGAGGGGCCGATATGACAAAAAATACCAAAAATTGACACCATTCTAAAAACTGCACCCCTCAAGGTACTCAAAACCACATTCAGGAAGTTTATTAACCCTTCAGGTTCTTCACAGGAATGTTTGGAATGTGAAAGGAAAAAATAAACGTTTGCTTTTCTTTCACAAAAAATTTCCTTTAGCCCTAATTTTTCTTTACTTTTGCAAGGATAACAGGAGAAAATGGACCATACAATTTGTTGTGCAATTTTTCCTGACCATGCTGATACCCCATATGTGAAGGAAATCTACTGTTTGCGTGCACGGCCGGGCTCGGAAGGGAAGACACGCCATTTCATTTTTTGAATGTAAAATTTGCTGGCATAATTAGTGGACGCCATGTCATGTTTGGAGAGCCACTGATGTGCCTAAACGGTAAAAACTCCCATCAAGTGACACCATTTTGGAAACTAGACCCCTTTGGAAACTTATCTAGATGTGTATTGAGCACCTTGAACCCACAGGTGCTTTACAGAAGTTTATAACGTAAAGCCGTGATAATAAGAAAATCACATTTTTCCCAGATAAATCTTTTTAGCTCCAAATTTTGCATGTTCATAAGGGTAACAGGAGAAATTGCTCCATACAATTTGTTGTGAAATTTCTCCTGAGTGCTCAGATATCCCATTTGTGGTCAAAAACTACTTTTGAGGCACAATGCAAAGCTCAAAAGGGAAGTAGCGCCATATTGAAGTGCAGATTTTGCTGCACTGGTTTGAGGGTGCCATGTCACACTGACATAGCCCCTGAGGTGCCAGAACAGCAGAACCCCCATAAATGACCCTATTTTACAAACTAAACCTCTCAATGAATTTATCTATGGGTGCAGTGTTTATATTGACACCACAGGTGTGTCACAGAATTTTATACCATTGAGCAGTGATGAAAAAATAATTTACATTATATGCATTATACTATATAGAGAAATTTGGAGAGTGCATTATACTATATTGAGGATTATCGGGTGCATTATACTATATGAAGGCTATCTAGGGGGACATCATACAGTGTGAGGATTACAATGAAGGGGTCATCACACAGTGTAGGAGATAATGTGAGATCTTTGTACAGTGCGGAGGCCATCATAAAATGTTGGAGCAATTAAACAGGTTGTGGACTACTAAGTGGTCAGTATACTTTGTGGGAGGTACTATACAGTGAGGGGGGCATTATACTATGTATAAGAGAGCATCATACTGTGTATAGGGGAGCTGTATAGGGTGGACAGTCGTGACATTATTAAATGTTAAGTGGGCACTTATTGCTATAGAACTCAGGTTATTGTGCTTGTCAAAGGGGCACACAGAGAGCATTATTACTTCCAAGGGGGAAAAATGTGTGCAGTGTTTTCTAGGGCACTTGCACCTGGCATTAATACATTCTAGAGGGTTGTTTTACCATTTAAAGGGCACACAGTACCACACAGTAGGTGCAGTAATAGGGACACACACGGCAACAGCTGCTCAGTATTGGGGTATTTGCAGGATGAGGAGTTTCTGTAGGTTGGGAATAGATTTGGGCATGGCGCAGGAAATGTGAACAAATTTGTCTTTGTTGTAATCTCTGCAGCCGAGTTGTGGCTGGAGAACTTTTTGTGTCTGTCTCGGCCAGATGGAAAAGAGAACGACTCAACCAGAAAGAACGTCAGCTGTAAGTCACTATCTCTAACTGTAGTGTAATGTTTTACATGTTCTGCAGAATTAATATCTACCACTATATGGACAGCATATGGTGATAACATCAGTGTTGGTCTCTGAATAGAGATTTTCTTTAGTAACAGCCCAGTCCTCTGCTGAGGTTCCTCAATACCTACAATTAGGTTGTGCCACCATAGTTGTAATCAGGGTTACCCAGTTGGGGGTCCACTCACAAGTTTCACCCACCTAAACCAAAACCTTAGCTATGCCTCTGGCTGTTAAAATATGGTAAGGTATTAGTTTAATAACAAAAATCCAACTCATTGGTCCTTTAACGTGTTAGTGAGAGAGCCAATTTGGTACTTAATGACCAAGCCAATTTTTACAATTCTGACCACTGTCACTTCAAATTCAAAGAAGCTTTATTGGCAGGACTAAATACACATTAGTTTTGCCAAAGCAAGTGCACAAAAGGGAATAGGGATAGGGACTGTAGGGATGTTGGGTAGAGGCTGTAGGAAAGGTGGATGGGGGCAGATCCAGGATGGGGCTATAGAAGTCCATGGCATAGGGAAGGTGGTTGGGGGGATGGGGGCAGATCCAGGATGAGGGCTAGTAAGAGCAATGGATGGGGGCAGATCTTGAATTATAAGGTTATAGCTCTAGAACTGCCAATACGATTAGTCCCCAATCCCCATAATTTTAAGCAAGCCATGAAAACGCATTTAATCAGACTGGCCTACCGCCTCAACACATTAACCTAATCTATCCCTATGTGGTACAGCCAAAAGTTTTTACCATAACCAGGTTCCCCGCATTATGTTCCCACATGCTTTATGCATCCATTAGCCCTCTGCATCTGTACTGCTACACACTTAACATTATGGCTGGTCCATACAATCAGGGCAACTGTTACCACCCACCTTTCCTGTCTCCCCTTTTTTCCTCATAGATTGTAAGCTTGCGAGCAGGGCCCTCATTCCACTTGGTATCTGTTATGATCTATGTGATTATTGTTATGCTGTAATGTCTATTGTCTGTACAAGTCCCCTCTGAAATGTAAAGAGCTGTGGAATATGTCGGCGCTATAGAAATAAAATTTATTATTATTATATTATTATAGAACGCTTCAATGGATCCCACTGATTCTGAGACTGTTTTTGGGTCGCCCTGCCAGGGCCGTGGGGTACTTGGTACCGGGCCGGTGTCAGCGGGATGTGTCACAGCAGCGGCGACCCGGTCTGTGGCCCTGGGCGCCCAATCAATGGGGGAATTGAAATGGTGAGATGTAGTGAATGGAATAGTTCGTGACGCCACCTGTGGTGTTCGGCAAGTGGGATGTTAGGCCGACGCTGCTTGCATATCCTCCGGGGCTGGTGGTGTGTTGCAGCCAAGATGGTGAAGCTCCCCACAGGTGAAGCTGTAGCCCCAGGGCAGTGTAGATGTAGGGGGAGAGGAGAGGCGCAGGCGGTGTAGAAGCTGGTACCCAGATGTAGCGGTGCTGGGTGTGTTGGCGCAAGAATCAATGGAGGGCACCAGGGCTTGTAGTTTCAAAGCTTTAGGAAAGAGCAATTAGTTCCAGCTGCGTGTAAAAATTTCTTCTTTATTTCAACATTTAAAATATGAAGATGACATATTTTAAATGTTGAAATAAAGAAGAAATTTTTACACGCAGCTGGAACTAATTGCTCTTTCCTATTGATCATACGTCAGTCCAGACGGAGTTCCGAGGTCTGCGGTGAATACCTGGTTAGCTGGCTTTTGTTTGTTTTCAAGTTTCAAAGCTTTACTCACATTCTGTAGTACACACAGGTGCCGGCCTCCGTGCTGTGTTCTCCGGGTCAGGGACTCAGTCAACCTCCAGGCAAGATGGAATGCTCCCTTCCAACGCTCCGCCAACATGTGCCTTTCTGAACGTCTCCTCTTATAGCGCCTTTTAGTGTGAAGATCTCCTAGTACTGAGTTACACTGGAGTTCCTCCTAACAGATGTTCCCAAGCACTCTACTTGTACGGCAGACAGCTGTAGCCTGCTTCGGGGACGCCTTACTCCTGAGTCCCGGCTCTCTATTCGTGCTGCTGTTGTGCCCCCAAGTCTTAGATGGGAGTAGTGCATTTACAGCCCACTACTCCACCGGTGTCTGCTGCAGAACCGTTAGTGTCCATACAACCTCAGGACCGGGCCCTGGCCTTGCGCTTAGAACTTCTAGGCAGGGTTCTTCCTCTAACCAACGTCTTCTGTGTTCCCTTTTTCTCCTACGTTCCGTACTTGTCTTTCTTTTCTATGGAAGCTCAGGCTTCAGTTCAACGTCTTTCTCCTTGTTTCCTTTCCTGTGCCAGCTGGCTCAGATCACTGAGGCAGCTGCAGCACTCCTTCCTCCATCCCTCTTCCAGGGATCTCCTTCCCTCACTCCTCTCTGAGTGACTTCCTCTCTCAGACTGACCTGTAATTCTAAACCTCCCCGCTCTTTTATGTATTCTCAACTCCACCTGCCTCCCAGCACGTTTCGTGTTCCAAGCAAGGAGCCACCAAAGGTGCTCTGCTACACTCTAAGCAAGGAGCCGCAATGTGGCTTTGCTGAACTACCCTGTTGTGTGGGGAGCGAGTGTTGGAGCATGGTCAGGAGTTCCCACCTTACCTGGATGGTGGGGTACCACACCTCAGGAGAAGGTGCAGTACCTCTGTGGCGACTGAGCCTCAGGGGCGCTACATTTTCTCATGTACTTTATGATAGTGGTAAAATGTTTTTTGCCACATATTCATCATGTTAGTAGTAAAATTTATTCGATATAACTTGCGCTTATGAAAAAACCGAAATCTTGCAAAAATGTTGAATATTTTGCAATTTTCAAACTTTTTAAATTTTTGTACCCTTAAATCAGAAAGTAGCTTAGCACAAAATAGTAAATAAATAACATTTTCCATATGTCAACTTTAGATCAGCACAATTTTGGAAACAACTTTTTTTCATTAGGACGTTATAAGGGTTAAAAGTTAACCAGCAATTTCTCATTTTTCCAACAAAATTTACAAAACAATTTTTTTAGGGACCACCTCACATTTGAAGTGAGCTGGGGGGTCAATATAACAGAAAATATCCAAAAGTGACACCATACTAAAATCTGCACCCCTCAAGGTGCGCAAAACCCAATTCAAGAAGTTTATTAACCCTTCAGGTGCTTCACGAGAGCTACAGTAAAGCAATGTGGAAGGAAAAAATTAACATTTTACTTTTTTCACAAAAAATTTACTTTGGAATTTTTTTTATTTGCACAAGAGTATCAGAAGAAAATTAACCACAAAATTTGTTTAGCAATGTCTCCTGGGTGCGCCAATACCTCATATTTGGGGGAAAGCCATTGTTTGGGTGTATGGCAGGGCTCAGAAAGGAGGGAGCACAATTTGACTTTTTGACAGCAAAATTGGCTGGAATCAATGGTAGCGCCATCTCACGTTTGGAGACCCCCTGATGTACCTAAACAGAGGAACCCCCCAATTCTTATTCCAACCCTAACCCCAACACACCCCTAACCCCAACCCTAACCATAACCCTAATCACAAACCTAACCCTAACACACCCCTAACCCTAATCCCAACCCTAGCCATAATATCAACCATAACCACAGCCCTAACCCTAGCCCAACCCTATCTTTAGCCCAACCCTATCTGTAGCCCAACCCTATATTTAGCACAACCCTAACCCTTCTGGAAAAATTTCCTATTGTTGCCGGGAGCCGAGTGGCAGATCTCAGTGGGCGCACTGCGCATGCGCCCCCTATTTTCTTCCCAGAAGAAGACATAGGTGGCAGGGGGACTTCACGGGGAGATGCAGGGACAATGGAGGTATTGGGGTGGATTCGGGGACCCCATCTCTCTCTTCTGATGAGCGATCACATCAGAGGAAAGATAAATTAAATGGGAAATCTAACTTTTTTTGCGGTCGTCGTTATTCCATGAATAACGGTGATCACAACACCGAGGTCAGTAAAAATCAACCAGAATCATATTCTCTGGGGCCTCAAGTACCCCTGGTAGCCGAGACCCCAAAGAAATTCTGACTCTGGGGGGCGCTATACACTTATTTCTCAGCTCCGTTAAGAAGCGGAGCTGAGGCATAAGTATCCTTAATTGCCGCAGTTAAAAAGGTGTATCAACAGTCGTTAAACGGTTAAAAGAAGCACTCCCTCTAACATTTTTATTTTTTAAATGTGTGTGTATGTCCATTTAATGTAGTGTGAGTGTATTAATATTCTCACCTATCGCTTCTCAATCCAATGTCCAGCGTCAATCTTCTGCTTTTCTAAATGACGTTACTGCTCTGCAGATTCCTCCAGGGCCATGCTGCACTCTGTGTGAACAGGATCTGACTTTTACAATGTAAGGCAATGGAACCTCAGAACGAGGCTCCGTAGGCTTTCATTGGCTCATGCATAGAGTGTAGAATGAGCCAGCAGGTCTAATTTTGCATTGACGACACAGAGAAGAGCAAAAGGACAGAGCTGGACACATACTATATTATATGCATGTGCGCACACATGTAAAACAAACGTTAGTGGGAGGGCTTCTTTAAGTCAAATCATTTTTGGCTAGGTGGATGATAGTGACAAAAAGTATAGAGGAGATATTTGCTGGCAGGAAACATTTTATGCAATCTTTAGTTTATATCTTGAAGACAACAGTGATTGTAAAGAGTTAACATTTGGGCTCCTTGTAATCTTATCATAAACTCATTTTCATTCATTGTGTGTTTAACCAGTGGTCTTTTAATTCTGAGAGATTACAATTTGTTCATTGTTTAATATAACTGGCATGTCTGTATAAGATACATCAGTGGTGTTTATTGGCTTTTCTTACTGCTATAATGTTTACCACTGGGGATGTAAGAGATATCTATAGAAAATTACAGGTATTGTTTGTTCCAGCCAAGATTATGAATGAAAAAATGCAATTCTTAAATTATAAAATGCCTAAGGAATGCTTAGTATATAACTAATTCCCATGGACAAGAACAAATAATGCATTTATATTCATTTCTACAACTATCTGTTTATTGATTTTTTCCACTGCTTCTTTGAAAGCATACTATTGTATTTAATAAACAAATGAAATAGATTTTTTTGCAAGGGAAAGCAGCAAAATATTCACAGTACATACCTCTTCTATATCAGAGAATAAGTAACCATACTACAGCAGCTTTTATAATTTGGACTTTAAAGCAAATTTATAAAAGCAACATATCATTGCTACAGGTAAGTTCTAGAAAGCAAATTAGCAAATAAAATGTGCTCTTTGGCTACAAGGAACAGTGAAAGAGCATGGCATATACATAGTAAATGAGACATAGAGTATTAGGCTGAATTCCCACATCCATATTTTATAATGAATCCCAGAGTCTGTTCTGTCAAACTTTGGGTATATCCTACTCTCATTCTGTTTTTGTGAATCAGATTCCATCATGCGAGTGAATATTTGCTAAAATGAAGCTGTACTTTAAAGAAACTTTGCATAAATCAATAGCACAGGCAAATGTAAGAAACTTTGTAATACATCTTATCAGTGAATTCTGCTTCTTTTTTACTTTTCAGTCACTATTTTCACTCCTCCTTATTTTTTAACTCAACATCCACAGCTCAAATCCATTTTGCTTAAAGTGAACCTGTCAGCACAATTTTTGTAATTAAACTACAGATATTATCAAGTTATTGCTGTTATACTGATTAAAATGATACCTGGGGTAAAGAAATCTGTCTTGTGGTTCTTGTGTAATCAGTGTTAGAAGTTTTCAGTTAATAATATGCCCATTCTCTGGTGCGGGACTGTAGGCAGAGGCTTATGTTCCTTCTCTAAGCCAGAGAAACCAAAGAAAACCTGCCCATAGGCCGCCCCGAAGCGAGAACAGTCTGTCTCTGTCTGTCTTTATGATGAGGAACACGTTTGTGCTTTGGGGCGGCCTGTGGAGAGGTCTCTTCCTGGTTTTTCTGGCCTAGAGCAGGAAGATAAGACTCTGCCTACAGTAACATGGGCATATCATTAACTGAAAACTTCTAACACTGATTACACAACAACCACAAGAAGGATTTGTTAATCACAGGTATCAATATAATCAGTGTAACAGAACTAACCTGACAATGCACATCGTTTACTTAGCAAAATCCTACTGTCAGGTTCGCTTTGAATGAAATGGGATTGCCAACTCACTGTTATGTCATGTGAGACTCCATTACACACTATGTAGGGAGATGGGAGAAAGAGTGATGAGCAGAGTGAGGAAACAGGAAAAGACATAGAACAATAGTATTTTATTATTGTTATTATTTATTTATATAGCATCATTAATTCCATGGTGCTGTACATGAGAAGGGGGTTACATACAAAGTTATAGATATCATTAACAGTAAACAAATCTACAATGACAGACTGGTGCAGAGGAGAGAGGACCCTGTCCTTGTGGACTTACATTCTACGGGATAGTGGGTAAGAGACAGAAGGTCGGGGGTGTAGCAGCTCAGGTGGTGATGAGGCAGCAGCTCGGGTGGTGGTGTGGCGGCAAAATGGTTATTGCAGGCTGTAAGCTTTTTTTAAAAGATGGGTTTTCAGGTTCCATTTGAAGGATCCGAGGGTGGTAGACAACCGGATGTGTTGAGGCATGGACTTCCAGAGGATGAGGGATATTTGGGAGAAATCTTGGAGGCAGTTGTGTGAGGAATGAATAAGTGTGGAGGAGAGTAGGAGGTCTTGGTATTATCGAAAATTATGTGAGGGAAGATATTGGGAAATTAGTTCAGAGATATAGGGAGGGGACAGGTTGTGGATGGCTTTGTAGGTCAGTGTTAGTAGTTTGAACTGGATTCGTTGGGGAATTGGGAGCCACCAGTGGAGGGATTTGCAGAGTGAGAGACAGGGGACTAGCAAGGAGAGAGGTGGATTAGTCGGGAAGCAGAGTTGAGGACAGACTGGAGTGGTGCAAGAGAGTTAGCAGGGAGGCCACAGAGGAGAGCGTTGCAGTAGTCAAGGTGGGAGATGATGAGGGCATGTAAAAAAGTTTTAGTAGAATGAGGGCTGAGGAAGGGATGGATTCTGGAAATATTTTTGAGTTGGAGGCAACAGGAGGTGGCAAGAGTTTGGACATGTGGTTTGAAGGACAGGGCAGAGTTCAGAGTTATTCAGAGGCAGCAAATTTCAGGTGCGGGAGAGAGCATGATGCCGTTTACCATAATAGATAGATCAGGTGGGGAACATACGTGAGATGGAGGAAAGATAATGAGTTCAGTTTTGTCTACATTGAGTTTTAGAAAGCGAGAGATGAAAAAGGAGGATATGGTTGATAGACACTCCGGAATTCTGGACAGCAGAGAGGTGACATCTGGGCCAGAGCGGTAGATCTAAGTGTCATCCGCATACAGGTGGTACTGGAAGCCATGGGACTTTATGAGTTGTCCTAGGCCAAGGGCATAGATGAAAAAAGTAGGGGCCCCAGGACAGAACCATGGGGTACTCCAACAGAGAGAGGGTGGGATGAGGAGGTAGTGTGGGAGTGGGAAATGCTAAATGGGCTGTCAGAAAGGTATGAGGCAATCCAGGACAGGGCAAGGTCTTTGATACCAAGGGAAGGAAATTCCCTCCTATAAGTTAGGTCCACGTTACATTGGTCCCTTTGAGGTCTTGAGTCGCATCAACGACGTGGCCTACAAATTGAGGTTGCCCGCCTCACTAAAGATTCCCAATGCCTTTCATGTATCTCTCCTCAAACCTGCAGTATTTAACCACTTCCACTCAGCGCCTCCTCAAATCTCCCAGCCATGTACCTCGGATAACATCTTTGAGGTACAGGATATTTTGGCGATGAAGACTGTTAAGGGAAAAACTCTGTTTTTGGTTGATTGGAAAGGTTTCGGTCCCGAGGAGAGATCGTGGGAACCTCAGAAGAATATTGATGCTCCTCACATCATGAGACGATTTCTCACCAGCGTTAGGAGGAGGGGGCATAAAGGGGGGGTACTGTCACCGCCCCGGCCCTTACCTGTTCCTCTGTGCGCACCCCCCAGCGTGCCCCTGCTCTCCGGTGCATCCCCGCGCCTGGCCTCCGGCTCCCTCGGCGTTGGGCACCTGCGCTCTGCCGTCCTCCTGGCGCACAGCCTCCTGGGTAGTGTGACGTGCATGGCTCCGCCTCCAACATGGCGGCGCCCATCGCTACTTATGGCCGGCATCTGGACTGGTAAGACGCCTGTCTACGATTGTGGTGACGCTGTCTCTTGGCAGCGGTCTCTGTGTCTCAGGCCTCCTATCCTAACGCTTCTGTCTGCGCTGTCCTCTGTGTCTCAGGTCCTCTGCCTTTGCCGCTGCTAGTGCTGCCTCTGATTACTCTTCCCCTGTGCTCCAGCCTTTCCTTGCCTCCTTGGGTCGTGGTATCCTCCTTGTCCTGCTCTGTCTGTCCATCCGTCCTTTCCTCTAATCTTCCCTGCTTGTCTGCCTTGCCTTTTGCTCAGTGTTATATCTGTGCTTCCTCTTTTGCAGTCTACGGCTCTTGCCACCCGCTGCGCTTCAGTCCTGTGTCCTGCCCATTATCCACGGTCTCTGTGGTCCTCTGTGCTCTCTCTACAGACCCGCCTGTGCCTCCACTCCGGTCTTAAGTCCCAGTCGTCCCATTGGTTCTGGCTGTCGCAGTTCCATCCCCTGGGGGTCTGCCCCTAACACTCCCTGTATAAGGGGTGGTCCTCACCTGGGCGCTCGCCCTCGGGGGCTCTGGAGCCATGACCCAGAGGGTCCGTAACACAGAGGCGGGTGAAGATGAGGTCTAATGTATGTCCATCTGTGTGGGTGGCTGTGGAGGACCACTGAGTAAGTCCAAAGGATGAGGTAAGTGACAGGAGTTGGGAGTACTGAGCTTTCGAGCAAGTTTTTTTACCCCAATCTAGAGCTAGATTCAAATCCAGATATCTCAGTATTGCAGTATAATTTACTCCATAATTTACTGCTGCTTCTCTTTGTATGATTAAAAAGAAGCATAGATCAGAAATCCCTCTTTGTGTCCTGTGTATGGAAGAGATCATAGCTGTTAATCTCTTCCTACTAACTTAAGGCCCCGTCATACACAGCGATATCGCCAGCGAGATCGCTGATTTTGTGACGCCACAGCAATCTCACTAGCGATATTGTTGTGTGTGACATGGATCAGCGACCAGCCCCCTGCCGGTATCGCTGATCGCGCTCCATCGTCCTGGGCCGTTTTTGGATCGTTGGTCTCCCGCTGGAGAGCGCGTATCGCTGCGTGTGGCAGCGAGAGACCAGCGATCAGTGACGCTGGACGCTGGTTTCCAATGTAAACAGTGGGTATCTAAGAGCCGCACAGCTCTTGGTTACCCGCTGTTTACCTTGGAAACCAGCGTGCACGCTGGTTTCTAGTGTAAACAGTGGGTATCTTAAGAGCCGCGTGGCTCTTAGATACCCGCTGTTTACATTGGAAACCAGCTTGCTCGCTGGTCCTAATCGCTGGAGGGCTGTCTATGTGACAGCTCACCAGCGATCAGCCTAACGATGTCCCAGCGATCCTATCCATGTCGGATCGTTGGTGGGATCGCTGGGACATCGTTATGTGTAATGGGCCTTTAGAGTGGATTGAAAATTTACAGCGCTTTCAGAGGTGAAAACTAGTGACAATACTGAATATAAGTCATCTAATGGAGAGAAAGTGTTATTCCTCATGAACCCAAACATGATCGCTTATTATGAGTGCTTACTTCAAAATTTGGTTACCCTTTAAGAACGATTGAAAAATGCAAGACACCCATTTAAATTCTGCTTTTCCTCCTTATTTAATTGATCCATTGATAAGTGTTGCTAAATAGATTAAAAATGGTTGAAAAACAGAGTTAAAAAAGATGCCGTATGGGATAAAAAAAAAATCTGTTTTTGATGGATCTAAAAAATGAAATCATATATGCAAATATAGCCTTTTTTAGTGGAGCAACCAACAACCTCTCCCCGCCTTTCTCTTCAGTAACCGAGAGGTTGGTGTACACATTCACAGTCGGCTATCAATCATCAAGCTTAGAGTCATGGGGTTGGCAGTATATAAACTGAACTTAAACTATGACTCTGATTCATCAACACCGGCGATTTTCTCACTAGTCTTGATGAGGGGGCATGGTGGAGTCAGACGTTCCTGATTGATAAAGAGATGCACACTTCTTCATGAATCAAGAGTCTAAAGAGTGGTGTGAGCTTCCGAGCACCATGCAAAAAATATTAATCCGGAAAAAGATTTCTGGCACAGGGATAACCACAGCTCATCATGAATTAGACTTCTGAGGCGTCATGCCACTGCCATAGCCCTGTCCCATCCCAACTTCATACTTTTTGGCAAAGCTGGGAGAAATTGGAATGAAAATGCCAAAAGCCATAAAATTGTTGTGTAATCTTTTCTTTTAATCTCTTAACAGTCAATGAAAAGCAGCAGTAGGATGTAACTAGGATGTCATCAGACTGCTGCCCAATTTATTTTCATGAATTCACAGATTTGAATGAGAGGGTTAAATTTGTGACTTGGATCAAAAACAAACTTGGGCTATTTTCACACTAGCGTTTTTTAGCGCTGCGCTTTGTGCGCAGTAGAAACGCATGCAAAAAACACATCATGCATTTTGCATGCATTTGCTTTTTTTAGGCGCATGCATTTTAACCAGTTTCTTGCCATGTTAGCTCTTAAAACGCCTGCGATTTTAAACGCAGGCGTGCGCATAGACATGCGCACGCCTGCGTTCCCATAGACTGTTATGTGATTTTTTTGCGCATTCCGTGCACAAGCGTGCGCATGCGTTTTTTTTTTTACACAGGTCGGACGGACCAAAAATGCAACAGGTTGCGTTCGACGCGCCTAGGCGCACGCTACAAAAAAACAATGCACACAAAAACGCGTGCAAACACTAGACCATGCGCCCCCATGTTAAAGATAGGGGCGCAGGATGCATGCGCATGGACACGCATGATGCGCTGCGCTAAAAAACGCTAGTGTGAAACCAGCCTTATCGCTTTTATTTATTTATTTTGCAGACACACAGTCTGCAAAATAACTCAGATATGTGAACAGCCCCATAGACTATTTTGGGCATATGTTCTATCCTTGAAAAACAGGCATAGAGCCAATATGCTAAGCATGAATGTCTGAATGGAGTCTAAGAGTAAAGTTTTTCTTTAAATTAAATTGACATTTTCTTTTTTCTCTGAGATAGCTCAGGTTGGTGTTCATCAAGCAGAAACTTCAGGGAACACTCAAAGCCCTGCATGTGGCTTCTTCAAAAATTATTTTCTAATCTCCGTTACTTCTAGGTACGTCCATTGACTCTTTGAAGCTCTGTCTCGCTGAGGCTTTTGTCCATGGGAATATGATATCAATGAGTGCTATGTAGTGACATCCTAAAGACAAAAAGTCAGAAAAGCCAAGGGAATGCCTAGAAACATCTGAGACTTCTGATGGGCAACAGAAACAAGCATGTATTTTTGCACCATACGAGGACCGTCAAAATGCAAACATTGCTGCTTATGTGAATCAGTATTTCTTTAAGCTGTGCAGTTTATTTATGGACATAGGACATTAGATCTCATTATGGCTCAAATTCTTCAACCTTGACACACAAGGATGAACTACAATACATTGTATGTTAGCTAATCTCCAGATTCAGCTCTACATTGGTCATTAAAAGACAGGCTATTAGACTTGAGATAAACTGTCACAGTGATAGACTGATAGTTGTGACTGCAGGTTACATAGTTACTATGATTCATAGGATTAGGTAACGGCTTAATAGGTCATATAAAATCTATTGATTACTGGTAAAAGTGCCGGACACTATGATGTGAAGTCCCTTTTTTGCAGTTGTACAATTTTCTCTTTACAGAATACATATTACATATAGAACTGAGCACATTGCAGCAGTCTAAATGCCAATGGGGTGAATAATTGCATAACATTTATTTTTGGAGTAGTGCCTGCTCATATGAGAACTGCAGAAAACTTCTGCTTAAGAATTCTGCTTAAGAAAAGAAATAATGGCCAAAATTGTTGGCAGTTTACACCCTTGAAATTCTTTCAGAAAAAGACGTTTTCTCACTGAAAATTATTGCAATTGCACATTTTTTTCTGCACATGTTTATATGCTTTGTGTGTATTGGAACAACACATTAAATCTGAGAAATAAAGGCAAATTGGACATAATTTTACGCAAAGCCCCCAAAATGGACAAGACAAAATTGTTGTCACCTTTCCAAAATTTTAGGTAAACAACTTTGTTTCAAGCATGTGATGTTCGTTCAATCTCACCTGTGGCAAGTAACAAGTGGGGGAAAAATGAAACCAGATAAAAATGGGAGAAGTTGACTCAATCTCTATTTTTTTTCTGTGTGTGCCACGCAACATGGATAACAAAAAGAGGAGCAGAGAACTGTTGAGTACGTGAGAACCACAATTGTTGAAAAATATCAACAAGTTCAAGGTTAAAGATGAGAGAACCTTTCAAGGTTTTGGTTTGGATCAGCAAACAGTTCATCAAATATACCGAAACTCATTGACTTCAATGGGAGGCAAAGCCAACTGCACATACAAGACCTTCAGGGGGGCCAAAAGCTGCCAGAGCAGCTCAAATTAGGAGCAGACACCAGGAAAAGTGGCCTCAATTGACGCTCCATTTGCACTATAAATAAATAATAAAAAAATTGTATTTTTGATAACCAGCCAGGCAAAACTGACAGCTGTTGGCTGCAACCCTCAGTTGTCAGCGTTAGCAAAGCTGGTTATCAAGAACTGAGGGATCCCTATTCTGTGTTTTTAATTACTTAAATAAATAATTTAAAAAATGGCATGGGGTCGTCCCCATTTTTGACAACCAGCCAAACTAAAGCTGACAGCTGGGGCCTGGTATTCTCAAGCCGGTAAGGGGCCATGGATATTGCCCCTCAGCCTAAAAATAGCTGCTGCCCCAGGAAAAGTACCAATTCTGGCATTTTGCCTGGCTCTTCCCACTTGCCCTGTGGCGGTGACAAGTGTGGTTCATATTTGTGGGGTTGATGTCACTTTTGTGGTATCCGGTGGCATCAAGCCCATGGCTTAGTAATGGAGAGACACCTATAAGACACCTATCCATTATTAATCATTTAGTTATATTGTAAAAAAAACACATCCAGCCAGAATTTGTAATAAAAACAAAAAAAAAACCCTCACCTGTCCACGATTCCACCCTAACTATTAGGAGCACCTGTCAGCTGTCATGTGCTAGAAAAGGTGCGGGCTCAGCCCCGGAGCCTGCACCAAAGAGTGGGATTGGACATCTCATGTACTAGTATGTCAGATGTCGGGAAGGGGATAGACATCAAATAGCATCATGAAAACAAAAAAACACACCACTCAGGTCAGGGATAAAGTTGTGGAGTAGTGCAAAGCAGAGTTAGGTTATAAAACAATAGTCTAAGCTCAGAACATCCACAGAGCACTGTTCAATCCATCATCCAAAAATGGATGGAGGCGTATGGCCCAAGTTCAAACTTATCAATAAGTGGCTACATAAACTGACATCATTAGGTATAAATACTTTTTCAAGGCACTGTAATTAATTGAGAATCAGTATAGGCTCTGGGTGGGCACAGCTACACTGGAGGCTCAGTCCCACAATCCATCACACTAGATGAGAAAAAATGTGGTCATTCATGCTCCCTTCCCACTATAACATCCAATATACTAATTGGGTATAAAGAAATATAAACCATTAAAGTAAATACCGTATATACTCATGTATGCAATGAGTTTTTCAGCACTTTTTTGTGCTGAAAATGCCCCCCTCGGCTTATACATGAGTCATAGTCCCAGAAGACGGCAGGGGAGGGGGAGCGGCGGAGCTGCGGGTCACAGGAGGTAAAAGCCATCTGCTGTGGCTAAAGCCTGTGCCTGCTGCTAATGATAAATGAATATTCACTGCACTTGCAATGAATATTCATTTCTCTTATAGCACGCACAGTTATAGCCGCAGCCGCCAGCTTCCAGCAGCTGCCAAGCTATCACGGGTGCATGCTACTTAAGAATTATAAATATTCACCTCTCTCCACTCCCATAGGTGTGTAGAGAGGTTAATATTCATTCCCTTATTGAGCAGGGACACATTATCGCTCAGTCACAGGAGCTGCTGGCACCGGAACAAGATGCTGCGAGGATGTGCAGGGAAAGTAAATAGAATGTTTTTTTATGCTTTTCTCATGGGAGACATGCATACAAGGATAGGGATGAGGAGCCATGTAAACGAGGACAGGGATGAGCAGCCATGCATGCAAGGTTGGGAATAAGGAGCCATGCAGACAAGGATGGGGATGAGGAGACATGCAGACAAGGATGGGGATGAGGAACCATGCATACCAAAATAGGGATGAATGTATACCCGGCTTATACTCGAGTCAATAAGTTTTCCAAGTTTTTCTTGGCAAAATTAGGTACCTCAGCTTATACTCGGTTCGACTTATACACGAGTATATACGTTAATTGACAACTTAACTAGTTTGACATTCATTGCGTTGCTGCGGCCTAAACATTCTATTTACTTCAGTTCAGTTACATTTATTAAAGAAAAATGTGTCAAACCTGGCAAATATGAATTTCAAAAGATGAAATCATCTCTGCAATAGATAAAACCATGAACACATCATACTAGACATATTTTATCAACATGTGTCATCCTCAGGTGATTGAGGTTAGGGGTACAATGACTTGAGGGAAGAATGGCAAATCTTTCCATGGCAAGAAAATAAAACTTGCTTTGCTATTAGACAGAAAAAAAATGAAAATTTAATTTGATTGTATTATGATAGAAAGTGTCTCAGGTAATTAGTAAATAATAGCTAATACAAATGGCCCTGCATTTATGGATTGGTTAATTGTCCATTACATATTCCAGCTAAAGCAAAACCTTTTAATGGAATGAATGCAGGCTTTATGCAAAAAATATTTTTATATTGACTGTATTATATTATCCCAGCTACTTTTTTTTATTGTTAAAGGAGTTTTCTGTTTAAGACAAATGCTTTAAAAAAATAGCATGGTGATCAGCTAATTGCTGCATGTCCACCTCCTCTACTCTCCAGAAATCAACTTTCATCTCAGGTGAAAGCCACGTTTGCCCAGTCCGTACCTTTCCAGTGGCTCAGTTGAGGGGGAAATTAAAAATTACAAGTGGCCATTCATGCTCTTTACCCACTATAACGCTCATTATCCTAGTAGGATTAAATAAATCCATAAAGAATAATAAAGTCAGCTTGGAATTCTATTGAAAAGATTGGAGGCTCAACAATCCCATTCGTATGGAATTATTTTTACTCCAACTGTATCGAACATTCAAAAGAAGAAGCTGAGAGCAAATAGACACGACTCATAAGGGTGATCCATTAAAAAAGTTACTAGGTCAGAACATTTATTAAACTTCTTGGAGTAACACATAACCTTGTTTTCTTGTGATATTACAGTGCACTTATTAGGTAAATTGTGTTACTTCCAGTGTAACAAGAATATTGTCCAACTGATGACTCAATAGAAAAATGCAATCTTCACATTTATTATAACCTGCCAGCTTTTGGGGAAGAGAGAAAGTAGTTCAGGGTACATGGATCTGAAATAAATCATGCTTACATGAAAAATGGTTTTAATCACAGGGTTGACATTTACCAGTGTACATTGGGAAGCACTTTGGGTAACCTAGAAATCAGAGGAGGTGGAAACATTGAAAAAGACAAAGCTAGAAATGAAAAAAATGATACAATATCTCCTCAAGTCATTTTTTCTCCATTCCATTTAACATGGATTGATATGATTACATTTCAGAAAGAAGCAGCAGAATTTTATCTACTTCAGCGTGGGGACTGTGAGCAGGCCGCACATTGACGGGTGAAATTGAGGTGGGACTTATGCCTAACTATATTCTTACTTTGACTGTGAACATTTAATATTCAAGACAGATTAAAAAGTATCATTATACAAGATTTTACTGTCAAATATAAAGCATATTAGTTTTGAAAGTAATGGTTAAAAGTTTCCTAAAATTTCTGAATAAATGAAAGTTCAGGATAGTATGCTAGTATTCAATTTGGTGCAGATTCCTAGCAAATAAACATTATTCAGGAAATATTGTAGTCCTAGAGAACCCTTTTTATGTAGCAGAAATGGCATAAAATTAATGACAAAGGGTTATTTCTGCTCAATTACATACTGCAAGATTTATATGTGACTAATCTACAATATTAGCCACTTGTAATAACCCCAGAAGAAGCCAGCAACTCTGGTGAAGCACGCAGAATAGTGCCTTGACATGCAATACATGGAATGTATAATCGAGTGTCAGACAAATATGTCATTGGTGTTATAACACTGCCTCAGTTTAGAGCAGGGCAAGCTCAATCAAGGGATACACAGCTCCACACTCACCTATCTAACTGCCCCACAAGTACAGGGCTAGCCCAATTAAAGGGAATCTATCAACAGGTTTTTGCTATGTAATCTTAAGACAGCAGAAAATAGAGACTGAAACACTGAATTCAGGGATGTGTCTCTTGTCAAAGTGCTGTTGTTTACTAACATTGCAGGATTTATCACTAAGAGATTAACATTGCCTTACTAGTCCTGTAACTAAGCATCTCACTGTCTATGGACTTTGTACATGGAGAGCCTGGTGTGGGAGGGGTTAGCTTTTTCAGCTCTACTTCATTCTAAATCTAAAAGCTCTGATTGTATCAGAATGGCTGTATCCAGTAAACCATGTGATACATCATTAGATTCAGCTTCTCTTTGCCTAAATCAACCTGCTTTCAGATGAAGTTGCACCCATCCGTGCACTGGCACCAAACACAGACTTCTCCCGGAAGTCTGTGCTATTGTTCAGGTTTGGCAGCCCAAACAAAGCTTGTGGAAAGGCTGCAGCACAGCCAATCAACAAGCTTTCCCGTGTGGGCACTACCAGGTTAATCACAGCAATGTTAAGTATTAGCATGGCTGTGATTGTCCATCGCATGGTGTAGAAAAAAAAAAGATGTAGGGTCTCGTCTATTTTTAAAAACCAACACAGGCAAAACCGACAGCTGTGGGCTGCAGTCCCAGCTGTCTGCTTTATCTTGGCTGGTTACCAAAAATAGAGGTGTCTCCATGTTGTTTTTTAATTATTATTTAAATAAATAATTTAAAAAACGGCGTAGGGTTTTCCCCATTTTTGATAACCAGCTAAGCTAAAGTGGACAGCTGGGGGCTGGTATTCTCAAATTGGGAAGAGGCCAAAGATATTTGCCCTTTCCAGCCTAAAAATAGCAGACTGCAGTTACCCAGAAAAGGCACATTCGTTAGATGGGCCAATTCTGGCGTATTGCCCCACTTTTCCCACTTGCCCTTGTACGGTGGTAAGTGGGGTAATAGTTTGTGGGTTGATTTCAGCTGTTTTATGTCTGCTGACATCAAGCCCATCATCAGACACCCCCATTACAAACCCTGTAATCAAAAGCAATAAAGACACAGACAAAGAAAAAAGTCCTTTAATTGAAATAAACACACAGAAAAAAGTCATTTAATTGAAATAAACACACCCGGACTTCTATTACCCATTTACTATTGTAAAAATAAAAAAAACTCACAGTAATCCTCACCTGTTCACGGACAATCCATATGTCCCACAACGTGCTCCAACTCTGTTACGTCTGGATTGCAATAAAATGAAATTTAATTATTTAAAAATCATGCAATTTGATTTTCTGTTTTTTTTTTTAGATTCTGTCTTTCACAGTTGAAGTGTACCCGTGATAAAAATTACAGACCTCTCCATTCTCTGTAGGTGGGGAAACTTGCAAAATGGGCAGTGTATCAAATACTTATTTTCCCCACTATATCACAGTGCTTTATAGTCTTTCTTGGTGTCAATTGATCTTTGCAATTTTTGTACTTGTATCAAATTTTACAAGTAGATGTTTAGGAACATCCACTATCCAATGAACTCTGCTTGATTTCCATTTTTCAGATGTTTTATAATCCCATTCACTTATACCATATGATACACAGCAGTCACATGTAGTCAATTCATGATTTACACAACTGTATTTGCATTCTAGTCGCTGTACTTAGATTTTTCACTAGACCATAGTTAATAGCTGTTACGTTGATGGCTGTTAAACTGTATGAACTGTACATTATGAGCATGTCCAATGAGATGAATCTGTTTTGTTTGGTGTTTTTCTTATTAAGCTAATTGCAAATGATTCGTAATCCTGACAGCTGCAAATAGCATGTCACACTGAATTGCATATTTTACAGAGAGATTAAGCTGAGGTCAAGACCTGGTTTAAATGGTCGTACTTTAAAGAGCTCCCAATGTCCTAATAAAGAAGATGGCGCCCAGCTCAAGTTGGATTTCAATGCAGCGCATTATTGAATATTGTTATTTTAAATGAACTATTTTATTCATGATATAGAATGAATACCAATGTTAGCTGAAATTGGATTCATCAGCTTTAATAAAGGGAATACCAAGAGATGTGAAATAGAAAAAGGCAGAAATTGAAAACAGCACGCAGTTGATTAAGTGGAAACTAAGAAATAATGAAAAGTTGAAGGACTGCCTGCAAGGATATGTTAGATTACATTTTTTTGTAAGATTGACAGATGCAACATATTTCAGCTAACATGTGAATTTTGATTCGAACGAACGATGGGCATTTTTCTAACAGTGTTTCCAAACACGGGATTGGACATTAAATAATCTATTGTGATGTTTAGAAAAATCCCTATAGTGTTAGTTTCCGTGGCTAAGAGAACTATTAAACGTACTGCCTGCGGAATGTGCAAGATGTAGAACAAAACTTGCCTTTTCACTATGCACATATGTACAAGTATCAAATGGAATGATGCATATAATATGTACACAGACTGTATAAAGCTATATACCGGTCTGAGGAAAGAGTGTACTCCACTGTGATCCACACCAATTGATGTCTTATGCCTTGTATACTGACTCCACTGACACTTTTGGGAATGGCTGGGAATGTTTACTAAGGCCTGTTTCACACTTCCGTTTTCGACCATCAGTCAAAATCTGCCGTTTTTGAAAAAAAACGGATCCGCCATTTTTTTTGGCAGATCTGTTTTTTTCCCCATTAACTTGCATTACTGGCGGATCTTGACGGATGGCCATCCGTTGGATCCGGTTTTTTGCGGATCCGTCAATTTTTTTGCATCCGCTGAGATGCCTGGACGGACCATTTAACGTTTTTCTGTAGTGCAGGATCCGCATTTTTATACAGCGCATGCCCGGAGGAATGAAGTCAGGAGGAAATTTAACCCTGAAATCATTTCTGGCAGCCAGAGAAGAAGAAAAAAAATTCATTCTCTCTCTCTCCTTCCCGGGCAGCGGTTCCTTTAAAATTCTTCATTCGACGGATCCGTCAAAAAACCGGATCCGGTGGCATTCGTTCACATCAGTTAGGAACGGATCCGCTTTTCCGCCTTTTTGGCGGATTTTAACTGACACAAAAAACTGAAGTGTGAAACAGGCCTTAACGACATCAAGCTTTATGCAACGAGACTGTTGTGCTGCATTATCCCATGCTGCTCAACTCCAATACATGTTGTTCATTCTGAAGCCATGATATCAATACAGTCATTCCAGAAAACATTTGCTACTACATTGACTCATCATACCTTAAGAGCAATTTGCATTTCTTACAGATGGTTTTCACATAGCTGGTGGAGAATGGCTGCAAAATTTGACTTATTTCAGGTGTGATAATATTATTTAAATGAGGTTTACATAAAAGGATGCTTGATAGTCTTGGACAATAATGTTTTTAATAAATGGAAAAAGATTTATATAATTTTAGGATCATTTTTACTTTTAAGAGTACAGGTAGATGTAAAATAAGAAAAACTTAAACCATTGGTCTTAGGGTACAAGTCTTCAGACTTGTGAATCCTCACAGTGCATGGACTATACAGTGGGTATGGAAAGTATTCAGACCCCTTTACATTTTTCACTCTGTTTCATTGCAGCCCTTTTGGTAAATTAAAAAAAGTTCATTTTTTTCGCATTAATGTACACTCTGCACCCCATCTTTGGCTGAAAAAAAACAGAAATGTAGAAATTTTTGCAAATTAGTAAAAAAAAGCAGAAATATCACATGGTCATAAGTATTCAGACCCCTTGCTCACTATTAAGTAGAAGCACCCTTTTGAGCTAGTACAGCCATGAGTCTTCTTGGGAATGATGCAACAAGTTTTTCACACCTGGACTTGGGGATCCTCTGCCAATTTTCCTAGCAGATCCTCTCCAGTTCTGTCAGGTTGGATGGTGAAGGTTGGTGGACAGGAAAGATATATATCTTTGTACCGTGTTAGCCAATAGATAGAAGAATATTTAAAATTGAGATTCCTCAGTGGTTGATACCTTTTAATGGCTAACTGAAAAGATGGTAACAAATTGCAAGCTTTCAAGAGTACTCAGGTCTCTTCATCAGGCACTGACTAATACAAAATCTGAAGAATAACATATTAATTATTGTTATTTTAAGTTATATTGAGTTATTTCTGTGCTGTCTTGTGTATAAATATGTTATTCTTCAGATTTTGTATTAGTCTAGCCTGATGAAGAGACCTGCGTAGTCTCGAAAGCTTGCGGTTGGTGGACAGACATTTTTAGATCTCTCCAGGGATGCTCAATTGGGTTTAGGTCAGGGCTCTGGCTGGGCCAGTCAAAACTGGTCACAGAGTTGCTATGAAGCCACGCCTTTGTTCTTGTAGCTGGGTGCTTAAGGTCATTGTCTTGTTGGAAGGTGAATTTTCGGCCAAGTCTGAGGCCTAGAGCACTCTGGAAGAGGTTTTCATCCAGGATATCTCTGTACTTGGCCGCATTCATGTTTCCTTCAATTGCAACAAGTCATCCTGTCCTTGCAGCTGAAAAACACCCCCATAGTATAATGCTGCCACCACCATGTTTCACTGTTGGGATGGTATTGGGCAGGTGATGAGCAATGCCTGGTTTTCTCCACACACCGCTTAGAATTATAAGTTCTATCTTCATCTCATCAGACCAGAGAATCTTATTTGCCATAGTCTGTGAGTCCTTCATGTGTTTTTTTAGCAAACTGTATACAGGCTTTCATATGTCTGGCACTGAGGAGAGACTTCCATCGGGCCACTCTGCCATAAAGGCCCGACTGCTGGAGGGCTGCAGTGATAGTTGACTTTGTGGAACTTTCTCCCATCTCCCTGCTGCATCTGTGGAGCTCAACCACAGTGATCTTGGGGTTCTTCTTTACCTTTCTCACCAAGGCTCTTCTCCCACGATTGCTCAGTTTAGCTGGATGGTCAGGTCTAGGTAGAATTCTAGTGGTCCAAAATTTATTCCATTTAAGGATTATGGAGGCCACTGTGCTCTTAGGAACCTTGAGTACTGCAGAAATTCTTTTGTAACCTTTGCCAGATCTGTACTTTGCTGCAATTCTGTCTCTGAGCTCCTTGGCCAGTTCCTTTGACCTCATGATTCTCATTTGGTCTGACATGCATTGTGAGCTGTGAAGTCTTATATAGACAGGTGTGTGCCTTACCAAGTCAAGTCCTATCAGTTTAATTACGCACAGCGGGACTCCAATGAAGGAGTAGAACTATCTCAAGGAGGATAATAATAATTTTATTTCTATAGCGCCAACATATTCTGCAGCACTTTGCATTACAGAGGGGACTTGTACAGACAATGGATAGTACAGCATACCAATAAACACATAGATCAAAACAGATACCAAGCTTACAAACTATAAGGAAAAAGGGGAGACATGAAAGGTGGATGGTAACAATTGTTTTATTGTTCGGACCAGCCATAGTGTAAGAATCGGGTTTTCCTGTGATGCTGCATGAACCAGTTAACAGTCTAAATATGTAACAGTACAGATACAGAGGGCTATTAAATGCATAAAGCATGTGAGAACATGATGCCAGGAACCTGGTTATGGTAAAATTTTGAATGGGCCACACAAGGATATTTAGGTTAATGAGTTGAGGTGGTAGGCGAATCACAAGGAAATGGACAGCATGTGACTTAAATATGAGTGTCTGAGCAAAGCGTCTGAATACTTATGACCATGTGATATTTCAGTTTTTCTTTTTTAATAAATTTGTAAAAATTCTACATTTCTGTTTTCTTCAGTCAAGATGCTGTGCAGAGTGTACATAAATGAGAATAAAATGAACTTTTTTGAATTTACCAAATGGATGCAATGAAACAAAGAGTGAAAAATTTAATGGGGTCTGAATACTTTCCATACCCACTGTACACTTCGAGGATTCTCTGGTGCTGGTGCCTGGAGCGGCAGGCACATGATCACAAGTATGTGATTTGCATATATATGATCATGTGCCTACTAGATGTGCACAGCTTTGCTCAATCCAAGGGTATTCAGAGAGGCAACACCTCTAGTTGGAATATGGCCAGAAGTATGCAAATTTCTCACCATGACTTCATCAGTGAATCCTCATAGGATGCAGCTGTGCTCTCTGCTGATTCACAAGTCTGCAGTCACACTTTAAGCTTTTTTATGTATATCTTTCTACTTTTATGATCTACAGTACTCTAGCCTAGGTTGTCTGGTTTAGGTTGAGGCAGATCAGATGTAGTACTCCAGATTTACTAAGTTGGTATCCACCCACAGTATCCTAGTTAGTAAAGATGCGCAAACTTATTTGAATGGAATTGAACAAAAATCTATATTTTCAGAATGCGGATTGTTTGTAATTTGTTTCATGCAAATTCATAAGAAAGCTGACTAGCAGGCTACAGTTTTGCTGAATGATAGAGGGCCAACAAAAGGTTGAAAAAAAATAATACCTCACCCCTTACGTTTTCAGCCACGTTTGTTACTCAATCTCCCCTGTATCATCCTCAGCACATCCTCACACTATGCTGAGACTTCCAGCCACAACTGGGCTTAGGACTACCTTGAAATCATTCTGGGTCCAGTAGCAGCTGGAAGTCCTGGCCTAGAGAGTGCACCGTAAGGTCACAGAAAACATCTTCTTACGTACAACCTTACATGCATGCACAGTGTTCTGGGCCTAGTTGTGCCTGGAGATTCTGGCCTAGCATGAGGATGCGCCAAGGACCATATGGTGGAGAGCAAACAGCTGAGGTAGCTAGAGTGGTGAATATTATTTGGGTTTTTTTCTTACATCTTACAAACATTAAGGCTAAAGCATATTAAGGGACATTCAGTTCATGGAGTACAAATGTGCTGTGAATTGAATATCCCAGTAAAATCTGCTGATTTGGCAAACATAAATTTCGCCAGATTTGCTCATCTCTACTAGTTTGTCTTCTTGAATCATTTTGAGTTTGAAAAAGTCAAGCTCTAGTTATAAACAGCCATTCTTTCCTGTCTGTGTAAAATAATAGAGGAGGCGGAAGAATACAGTCAATTGTTTTGTTTAAGCAGAGTAGAATAGTTTTTAACAAAGCTTGTGTCTGTCACAAACATATCACACATGAAATGCTAGCAAGCTCAGAAAATAAACAAAAACAAAAGAAAAAGTAAATGTTTTGTACAAATGGGAATAAACTTAAAAATATTGTCAGTTTATTGATATTTGCATGTGACGCTATTATGGCTTCTAAATGACAACCATTACCACTCCACCATGCTTTGCAATCATCCTATATAACGTGCAAGAGATGGATTGTTGGAACTATTCCACTGTTAGGGGCATAACTATAGTCAGTGCAGGAGCTGCAGTTGCACCTAGGCCCTGGACCCTAAGGGGGACGACAGGTTTCCTTGGCTCACACGAGAAGAGCAGTACTATCAAGGACTCTTGCTCATTACTGACCCTGTTAGACATTTTTGCATTGTGACACACAAGCTATAAGTTACTGCCACCCTAGCTATCTAAAATGTGTGAGCATCTATAGAGCTGTAGAAATCTTTAATTGTCTAAGGGTATGTGCACACATTGCGGATTGATGTGTGGAATTTTCTGCTTGGAATCTGCATCTCTTGGCTGAATCCGCAGGTCAAAATCCGTGTGTTGTTTATGCGGATTTCCTGTGGATTTATTGCAGATTTTGTGCAGATTTGGAATGCGTTTTTACACGGATTCCTATAATGGAATGGGTGTAAAAACGCTGCGGAGTCCGCACAAAGAATTAACATGCTGTGAAAAAAAAAACGTGGCATTTCCTCACGGATTTTTCCGCAGCATGTGCACAGCAAATTTTTCCCCCATAGAATAACATTATACTGTAATCACTTGCAGATCTGCAACGGATCAGCAGCGGCAAAACCACTGCAGATCCGCAGCAAATCTGCAACGAGTGCTCATACCCTGTGATAGAGGTAAGCAAAAGATGAGAATGGAGGAGATAGTTATTTTTTATCACTAAGCCAATATTGTTGGCGGTTTCCTTCATTGGGGTAATTGGACTGGTTAGCATTGAGATGACTGTCTTGCTTTGCTATTGAGGCAGTAAAAGACACTATTACAAACTGTAACATGACAAAGTTATGTAGGACACTATGATTGGATTGTTATAAGGGCAGTGTAGTTGGTGGCATTTACAAACATATAAATTATCAAAAAACATTTTTTGATTTATAAAAGGATACATGTCATTATATCCAGGGCCGATTTAAGGCAAAGTGGGGCCCTGGGCAAAAGTTTAAAATGAGAGCCCAAATGCTAACATATTGCACATCACACAGAATCACTTTTTAGTTGTAATTACATGTGCTGTGTTCAGGCTGCTTAATGAGTGTGATCATCAATATTGATGTTGTTCGACGCTTATTTCCCGGTCCCCTTACACCAGCTGAGGAACAATGATGGGGACAGAACAATCACTAATAGATCAATCTGTCTTCATACAGTATCATGTTATCAGCGGTATATCTGCAGTATTCATGGGGAAATGTGCTGCAGAGAACAAACAATCCATTCACTTGATGAATAGCCAGCATTTTGCTCATTTAGTATAATACACCCCATAGTCCTCTACATAGAATAATACACCCCATAGTCCTCCACATAGTGTAATGCATCCCACAGACCTCCATATAGTATAATGTACACCATAGTCCTCCATAGTGTATAATGCACACCACTTAGTTCTCCATGTAAGATAATGTGCCCCATAGTCATCCATATAGTAAAATACACTCCTCATAGTCCTCCATATAGTATAATACACTGCCCATAGTCCTCCATATTGTATAATACACTCCCCATAGTCCTCCATATAGTATAATACACTCTCCATAGTCCTCCACATAGTATAATGCACCACATAGTCCTCCATATAGTATAATGTGCACCACAATCCTCCATATTGTATAATGCACACATCATAGTCCTCCATATAATATAATGTGCTCCATAGTCCTCCATATAGGATAATACATTCCTCATATTCTTTCATATAGTGCAATACACTCCCCATAGTCCTCCATATAGTATAATATACTATATAGAGTAATATAGGGAGTGTATTATACTATATGGAGGACTATGGGAGTGTATTATACTATATGGATGACTATGGGGAGTGCATTATACTCTATGGAGAGCTATGCAGATTGTATTATACTATATGGAGGACTATAGAAAGTGTGTTATACTATATGGAGTAATATAGGGAGTGTAACACACTTTCTATAGTCATCCATATAGTATAATACACTCTGAATAGCTCTCCATAGAGTATAATGCACTCCCCATAGTCCTTCATATAGTATAATACACTCCCATAGTCCTCCATATAGTATAATACACTCCTGTAGTCCACATATAGTATAATACACTCTTCATAGTCCCCTGTAAAGCATAATGCACCTCTATAGTCATCCATGTAGTACAATGCACTCCCCATAGTTCTTCATATAGTAAATGCCTTCTCCAAAGTCCTCGATACAGTACAATGCAGGTCCCATATAGTACATATAGTATAATGCACTGCCCATAGTCTGATAGAGTATAATGTAACTCCCATATAGAATAATGCAGCCCCCTCAGAGTATAATGCAACCCACCATAGAGTATAATGCAGCCACACCATAGAGAATAATGCAGCCATCCCATAGAGTACAATGCAGCCACCCCATAGATCATAATGCAGCAACCCCATAGGGTATAATGCAGCCAACCCATAGCGTATAATGCAACCATCCATAGAATATAATGTAGCCCCCTCACAGAGTATAATGAAACCCCCCATAGAATATAATGTAGCCCACTCAGAGTATAATGCAGCCCCCCATAGAATATAATGTAGCCCCCCTCACAGAGTATAATGAAGCCACCCATAGAATATAATGTATCTGCCCCATAGAATATAATGCAGCTCCCTCATAGAGGATACTGCAGCCCCACAGAATATAATGCAGCCCCCTCATATAGTCTAATGCAGCCCCATAGAATAAAATGTAGTCCCCTCATAGAGTATAATGCAGTCCCTCCATAGAATATAATGTAGCCCCCATAGAATATAATGCAGCCCCCTCATAGTCTAATGCAGCCCCATAGAATATAATATAGGCCCCCATAGAGTATAATGCAGCTTCCATAGAATATAATGTAGCCCCCATAGAATATACTGCAGCCCCCTCATATAGTATAATGCAGCATGTGAAGTGGCGCTGTGCAGGCCCCCCTGACTCATGGACCCCATAGCGGCCACTGCCTGAGGGTCAGGATTTTCAATTTCTCTTGGGACTTCTTTCTCAGACATATTTATCCATTGAAGAATGTGAATTTTTCACTGGAATCATGTTTTAATCAATTGTAATAAAATCTGGGATTTTATTTGGATCCACCCTCTTCTTTCTGTTTATGAACTGCCTTTCCTTGCATTTGGGATTCTGTGCAGTCGTCGATAGGTGAGCTGATCATAGCTTTGACAATTTTACAACAAGCTTTATTCTTCATTCACAGTTCAAAAACAGACTGTCTTTGCCTATAGACTAGGAATTCGTGGGGAAAAGAACTCTACATGGTTATCCTTCCTAAATATCAAAACATCTATAATGCAAGCAGTTGTAATAATAGAAATAAAAATGAGAATATGAACACACATACAGAGATATTTGCACAACGTACATTACAGTTTAAATACAAACAAAAGAGTATTGTGAACACAACAGCAAACTAAAAAAGACACAAGCAGTAAATATTAAGGGTGTTTCCCTATTAAAAAAAATAGGATATGAACGCTCTGTAAAAGTCAGATCAAGGAAGGTTTGACTACTGGACCCCTCACTAATCATGTCAAAGAAGTGCCTGCTGCAGAATTAGCATATGTGCGTGGTCACGCTCCATTAAAGTCTTAAAGTCAATAGGAGATACAAAAAGAGCCAATATGCCATAAAAATCTTTCATGGGAAAACAACTTTACGTAGTTCCCATAAAAATAGTGGTAAATCAGTAAATACCCATATTTTATCCTCCCTTCATAAAAAATACCATTCAGATGTGTTCTGGCACAATCTGTAGGCAATAAAATATTTTTTTCACTAAGTATATTAAAAAGAATTTACACAATAAAGAGGGAAATGAGTGAAGTACAGCAGGATGGCCTACTGTTTAAAAGACTTCAAGTGTGTTAGAAGTTGGTTTTTTGCCAATTCACTTTGCTAAATATAAACCACAGAGGCCTCTGGGTCTCTTACCTCATTTGTCTGCTGGACACAGTTATTCTAGCACACTGCAAAATGCAACAAATTCCTCAGACTGTACTCACAGGGGGCACGCTTTGTATTTCTGTCAGTGCGGCATGCTGTTACGTTTCTGTTAACTTCTTGTCTTCTGGATTACATGTGGGATTTATGTAATCCTTTATAAGTAGAGTAACATAGAGGAGTTAAAACTCTTTCAGAAGATAACACATGTAGGGGAATCTACAAATCATACTAGTTTTCTGTCAACTGCAATTAATAGTGAAAGAGATTTAAAAATATCCCCAAAAAACTCATTGTGGTTGTCAAATTTAAAGGGATCCTCTGGGTGGAGAATGTAATTATAATTAAACTCCTAAAGACCTTTTTATTATCAAAGCATGCTAATTTTGTCTAGTATGGAGGTAATCATTGTAAAATTAAAATTGCCTTCATGTTGTTACACGTACACAAAAAGAATGTTAATAGGACTTGAGCCTGTGAGAAAGTGCAGTCGGAAGACTCCACCTCTTCTCGTCATGAGTAGTAAAATGGGCTACCAATGGATATTCATATCTAAACTGTAGAAACCAGGGGTGCATAGGTAAGAAGAGGCTGCTCATACTGCTGTCCACCCTGTCTATCTGACCGCATACTGGTGCTATCACGGGTTCTAAAGTAAGAAGAGGCTGCTCACACTGCTGTCCACCCTGTGTATTTAGTCTATTACTGGAGACATCAATGGTGCTGAGGTAAGAAGAGGCTGCTGACACTGCTATCCACACTGTCTTTCTAATGTAATACTGGAGATACCAGAAATGCTGAGGTAAGAATGTAAGAAGAGATTGCTCATACTGCTGTCCAGTCTGCCAGTTTGATCTAATATTCGAGATACCAGTGGTACTAAGATAAGAAGTGGTTGCTCACACTCCCACCCACCCTGTATATCTAGTCTATTACTTGATATACAGTGGTGCAGAGGTAAGAAAAGGCTGCTCACACTGCTGTTCACTCTGTGCACTCATCTAATCTGGAGTTGGTAATGTATGAGGAAAAATACGACATAGTAGGAATAACTGAGACATGGTTAGACGACAGCTATGACTGGGCGGCTAACTTGCAAGGATATGATTTGCTTAAGAGGGATTGTAAAAATAGGAAAGGGGGTGGAGTCTGTCTATATATAAAGTCCACTTTAAAGCCCACACTAAGAGAAGATATACAAGAGGGAAATGAAGAGGTGGAGTCTCTATGGGTGGAGATACAAGGAGAGAAAAGTAATAAAATCCTCATAGGGGTTTGTTATAAGCCACCAAATATGTGTAAAAAACAAATACATTTAGCAAAAGTGGAAACTGAGAGACTCATTGCTAAGGCTGGTTTCACATTAGCGCTTTTGTGCGCAGCGCATCGTGCGCACCCGTGCGCATGCGCACTGCGCACCTATACTTAACATGACGTGCGCATGGTCTTGCGCATACTTGCGTTTTCGTGCGCATGCGTTTTTTTGTCTTTTGCGCCAGGCGCGCCAGACGCAACATGTTGCATTTTTGGTTCCGCCCTGTCTCGTCAAAAAAACGCATGCGCACGCTTGCGCACGGAATGCGCAAAAACACCACATTGGAGCCTATGGGAACGCATGCGTGCGCATGGTCTTGCGCACGCTTGCGTTTTTTTGCGCATGCGTTTTTGAGTTAAACAAGTCTAGAATGTTCTCTAGACAATGGAAAAAACGTCACACTTAAAAACGCATGCGCATAAAAAACGCCAACGCATGCAAAAAACGCATGTAAAACGCAAACAACGCTGCGTTTTTTTTACACATCAGCGTGCGCATGACGTTAAAAAAACGCGCGTTTGTTTTGCGTTTTTCTTTGCATTTTTTATGCGCCCGATGCGCTGCGCAAAAAAACGCTAATGTGAAACTAGCCTTAGGAAAGTAAAACAAACCCCAAACTATTCTTTAAAGGGAGCTGAAACTCCTAAACCCTTCATCCAATTTTAATGTGGATATCCTCAAATGAAAGCTGAAAGTCTGAACTTCAACTGCATTTGAATTGTTTTGTTTAAAATTCATTGTGGTAATGTCTAGAACCAAAATTATAAAAATGTTTCTCTGTCCAAATATATATGGACCTAACTGTATATAGATTGAAAAAAGTCCTAGGTCCATCAAGTTCAACCTTTCTCCATCATTAATACATTTTGTCACTAAATTAACTATAACCCGCAATGTTATGTATATCAAGGAAATCGTCCAGCCCTTTTTTAAAAGCTGTTATAGTGTCTGTCATTACTACCTCTTGTGGTCGAGCATTCCACAGTCTGACTGTTCTAGCAGTAAAGAACCGTTTCCTATTTAGCTGCTGGAATCGACTTTCTTCTACCCCTAATGAGTGCCCCCGGTCCTTAGTATGGTCCTTGGAAGGAATAAGTCATGTGCCAGTCCTCTGTACTGACCACACATATATTTATACAAGTAAATGAGATCTCCTCTGAGGCTTTTTCTAACCTAAATAAGCCCATATGAGAGGCCTTCCATCCCTTCTACATCTAGTTGCCCACCTTTGAACTGACTCTAACTTGTAAATATCCTTTTTAAAATGTGAACATTTATAAAGGAGTAACAATACGTTGGGATCACAGGATTTTATCTCTTTTTATACACCCTGAAATCTTGTTTGCTTTTGCAGCTGCTGCCTGACATTGAGCATTGCTGCTCAGCTAACTTGTAACCAGAATACCCAAGTCCTTCTCCTACTCTGTAGTCCTGAGTATACTCCTAATTAATGTATATGCAGCAACAGGATTACTCCATCCTAGATGCGTTACTTTACATTTATCTACATTAAATCTCATTTGCCAAGTGTTTCCCCATTCAGACATCTTAACCAGATCATTTTGCAATATTGTACTCTGAAGGTCAGATTTTAGTATCCTACATAGTTTGGTGTTGTCAGCAAAGACTGACTCTTTGCTTTCAATCCTATCCAGAGTCCTGTCTTCATGAATGCTAAGCTTATATATATATATATAAACGCCTTATCGTGTCTGTCTGTAACAGAAATCGCGGGCTGCTGACTGGTCGCGGCCGCCAGGCCCCCGTCAGGTCGCAACCAATCAGCGACAGGCGCAGCTGTTTGTAACGGTAAGCTGCGCCTGCCGCTGATTGTTCACGGCCGCCAGGCCGCGACCAATCAGCAGCAGGCTCAGACCTTAATCTGTAAAAAAGGGAATTAAAATAAAAAAGTTATTCTCACCTTCCGACGGCCTCCAGTCTTCTTTCCACGTGCAAGGCCTCGCGCTCCCAGTAATGCTTTGCGGCTCAGACCGCTGATGACATCACTCTCGCGAGAGCGAGAAAGGAGACCAACGTCACTCTCGCAAGAGCGAGAAAGAAGACCGACGTCATCAGCGGTCTAAGCCGCAAAGCATTACTGGGAACGTGAGGCCGGGCACGTGGAAAGAAGACAGGAGGCCGTCGGAAGGTGAGAATAACTTTTTTATTTTTTAAAATTATTTTTGTACAGGGCCGCGGCAGTGATTGGTCGCGGCTACAGGGCCGCGACGCTGATTGGTCACGGCTACACGGAAAGGGGGGTGAGGGGACCATGCATACCAGGAAAGGGGGGTGAGGGAACCATGCATACCAGGATTGGGGGGTGAGGGGAGCATGCATACCAGGATTGGGGGGTGAGGGGACCATGCATACCGCAAAAGGGGGGTGAGGGGACCATGCATACCAAGAAAGGGGGGTGAGGGGACCATGCATACCAGGAAAGGGGGTGAGGGGACCATGCATATCAGGATTGGGGGTGAGGGGACCATGCATACCAGGAAAGGGGGGTGAGGGGACCATGCATAACAGGATTGGGGGTGAGGGGACCATGCATAACAGGATTGGGGGGTGAGAGGACCATGCATACCAGGACTGGGGAGTGAGGGGACCATGCATACCAAGAAAGGGGGGTGAGGGGACCATGCATACCATGATAGGGGGGTGAGGGGACCATGCATACCACGAAAGGGGGTTGAGGGGACTATGCATACCAAAAAAGGGGGGTGAGGGGACCATGCATACCAGGACTGGGGGGTGAGGGGACCATGCATACCCCAAAAGGGGGGTAAGAAGACCATGCATACCAGGATTGGGGGGTCAGGGGACCATGCATATCAGGAAAGGGGGGTAAGACCACCATGCATACCAGGAAAGAGAGGTGAGAGGACCATGCATACCAGGATTGGGGGGTGAGAGGACCATGCATACCAGGATTGGGGGGTGAGAGGACCATGCATTCCAGGATTGGGGGGTTAGGGGACCATGCATACCAGGATAGGGGGTTTAGGGGAAGCATGCATATCAGGATTGGGGTGAGAGAACCATATATATCAGGATTAGGGGTGAGAGAACCATACATATCAGGATTGGGGGGTGCATTATTGTATTATTATTAAATCTTCAAAAATAAACTGCATATATATTCTAGAATACCCGATGTGTTAGAATCAGGCCACCATCTAGTGTAAGATAAATATGTAGCTAATTTAAGTTGCATATATTCACATCATGGCTTTAACTGTGTATTTCAAATTTCCTAATTAAAGTGTCAATATTTGTCAAAGAAGACATACACATGGGGGTGATTTCTAAAACTGTCTAAAAGAATAACTGTTTCAGTTGCTCATATCAATCATCTCAGCTTTAATTTTTCAAGCACACTACAAGAAATGAAAGCTGAACTGTGATTGGTTACTATGGGCAACAAATACCATTTTTCTCTTAGACAGGGTCCCCTAACTCTCCCATTGTGTTTTACACAGTGTGTTTTTATTTATATGCTACAAATCTGCAACAAGTTTTATTTTTAGTGAATAACAGTAGAACACATTGGCGCTCACAGGTATGCAGTTGTATTACAGCAGCTGGTACCGAGACAGATTCTGTGCCAATCCAGTCACCAAAGCATGGAAAGCAAAATATATCAGTCAGAAAATACCACGCTGTGGGGTGTGTGATCACTATGTAAATGAACCACAAGCTTGGGGTGTGCATAAAAGTAATTCCAGACCAAAGTTGTAATGAAAACACACTTGGGTTTGTGCCTTTATGTGCGTACAGGTGGTATATCAATGCGTCCCCTATCGACCTTGCTACCACACGGCTGTGCTTCCGGCCGGAGCGCACCACCGGTGTCTCGAGTCTCTCACCAAACGGGACGCATTGCTGTGGGAGGACTCTCCATAGGATTTCTACTCCCCGCACGGAGCTCTCAGCCTTTTTGGACATACCAATTAGATTCCCCAACCATCGCTATCCCAGTAAGTGATTCAGCTTTGTCCATAAGTCATCAATTGATTACAGGTCAAATCCACAATTCAGGACATAGCAAAGTAATGTATTGTACTGCATGCCCTCTCATGAACTGGGAATTGCATTGATACACCACCTGTATTCACATAAAGGCACAAACCCTAGTGTGTTTTCATTACAATTTCAGTCTGGTATTAATTTTATGCACATCCCAAGCTTTGAGTTCATTTACATAGTGATCATTCACATATAGATCACACACCCCACAGCGCGGAATCTTGCTTACTGATAAGTATTATTCTTACCCATCTGGTTGTTGCTCATTTCCTCCAGTACAAAGTAATAGACAAACACATTAAGGTACTGTCACACTTAGCGATGTACCAGCGATCCCGACCAGCGATATGACGCGGTCAGGATCACTGGTACATCGCTAAGTGGTCGCTAGTGAGCTGCCACATAGGCAGATCTCACAAGCGACATCGCTGGGGACGGGGGTCGCTACTTACCTGTCACACCAGGCGATCCTGCGTCCTCCCGCCCGGCTCCACGCGTCGCTCGTCCTCACAGCAGGAAGCGCCACAGGAAGCAGACGACGAGAAACAGTCCTGAACGTTCTCGCGCGATCAGCGATAACCAGCGGGGGAGCCGGTCGTAGGTAAGTATCAGACACACAGATATCGCTAGCAATATCGCTATAACGTCACTAGTTACAGCGATATTGCTAGCGATATCTCTTAGTGTGACATGCCCTTTAGACTTCAGTAGTAGGAGATTGGCTGATCACTTCTTTATACCCAAAGAAAAGTGCCAGGTCTTGTACATCATTTTTGAAGGACCTTTCAGTCTTAAAATAAGAGTATTTTTTTCCTACGGTAGTGGTAAAGCTGACATTTTTTTATCACTGCAGTATGGTCTAGAAATACAAACATAAAATATAAGTAATATAAACTAATATTTGAGTCAATATACTGTATAGTAGGTCACAATATGGGTACTTACCAGTCGACAGCCTTCAAGAGAGCTGACTAGTTGAGCATTTTGACAAGAGAGAATGGAACCCGCCAAGTTAAGCATGACACAAACAGCCGACAGCAACATAAAAAAGGTTATCTGAAAATAAAACACAAGCAGCAAATTAGTGAAACACAATCTTGTACCTTATGGTGATGCTAAAATAAAGCTAGAAAAGCTAGAAAATAAGAACAAAAAATGGTTCAAATTATATCAGCACAGTAAGTCTTCATGAATGCATCACTGAATACAGTTCACAAGCTAAGCTGTATTTGCTATTTCCTCATTGTTTATTCTGAAACAAGTGTATCTTGAAGTTTCTGAGCACCAATTAAAAATCTGTACCTACTGTAGTGTGTTATTTTTTTAATAATTTAATTAGCTCCCATTTTCTTCTAAACAGTGTATTAGAGTGTTCTGCTTTGTACATTTCTCACATCCGAATGCTACCACAAGTGCCTACACCTGAACAATGGATTACCGGGTAGCAGATCCCCACCAATCTGATAATGATGACTTATAAAGTAGTAACTAGAGTTGAGCGAAACGGGTCGAAAAATTTCAAAAGTCGCTGACTTTTGTCAAAGTCGGGTTTCATGAAACGAAACCCGACCCTAGGATGAGGTCGGCCACGAGGTAGGCGACTTACGCGCCAAAGTCGCGTTTCAAAAATTTGTTTTGCGCTCTTTTTCAGCCAATCAGGATCCACGGACACTGTGGGCAACGTGATGACATAGGCAGGGGTCACCACCATCTTTCAGAAGGGCATGCAAATGATTGGCTTGCTTTGGTGGGCGTCACAGGGGGTATAAAAGGGCGTGCACGCCGACCGCCATCTTACTTCTGCCGATCTCAGTATAGGGAGAGGTTGCTGCTGATTCTGTAGGGAGAGCGTTAGGCAGGGAAGAAGACAAAAAAACTGCTTCTGCTGCTAGGGATTTGGCCTGCACAACACACCAGTCACTGTGTGTGCAGTGCAAGGGGAGGCTATATAGTGGTGTATCAGTGGTGTTGGTTGTTGGGCTGCCTTCTAAGGCTTCCTGACATTCCTGCATTGCTGTTTACCCACTGCTCCGCAAACTGCTTTTTTAAAAGCAATCCCAATTTTTTTTTTTGTCCTGCTGAGAAGAAAAAAAAACTGCTTCTGCTGCTAGCAATTTGGCCTGCACAACACACCAGTCACTGTGTGTGCAGTGCAAGGGGAGGCTATATTGTGGTGTATCAGTGGTGTTGGTTGTTGGGCTGCCTTTTAAGGCTTCCTGACAGGCTGGCATTGCTGTTTACCCACTGCTCCGCAAACTGCTTTTTTAAAAGCAATCCAATCTCCCTTATCCTCTAGTCACTTTTGTCACAGCTGTGCCATCGAGCCTGTGACATAGCGCTCAGATATCAGTGGGCCTCACACAATCCAAAAGTGTCCAGTGTCCAAAAGTGTGTGCAGAGATTCAAAATCTCCCTTATCCTCTAAACTCTTTGGTCACAGCTGTGCCATCGAGCCTGTCACATAGCGCTCAGATATCAGTGGGCCTCACACAATCCCAAAGTGTCCAGTGTCCAAAAGTGTGTGCAGAGATTCAAAATCTCCCTTATCCTCTAGTCACTTTGGTCACAGCTGTGCCATCGAGCCTGTCACATAGCGCTCAGATATTCATTGGGCCTCACACAATCCAAATGTGTCCAGTGTCCAAAAGTGTGTGCAGAGATTCAAAATCTCCCTTATCCTCTAGTCACTTTGGTCACAGCTGTGCCATCGAGCCTGTCACATAGCGCTCAGATATTCATTGGGCCTCACACAATCCAAAAGTGTCCAGTGTCTAAAAGTGTGTGCAGAGATTCAAAATCTCCCTTATCCTCTAGTCACTTTGGTCACAGCTGTGCCATCGAGCCTGTGACATAGCGCTCAGATATCAGTGGGCCTCACACAATCCAAAAGTGTCCAGTGTCCAAAAGTGTGTGCAGAGATTCAAAATCTCCCTTATCCTCTAGTCACTTTGGTCACAGCTGTGCCATCGAGCCTGTCACATAGCGCTCAGATATTCATTGGGCCTCACACAATCCAAAAGTGTCCAGTGTCCAAAAGTGTGTGCAGAGATTCAAAATCTCCCTTATCCTCTAGTCACTTTGCTCACAGCTGTGCCATCGAGCCTGTCACATAGCGCTCAGATATTCATTGGGCCTCACACAATCCAAAAGTGTCCAGTGTCCAAAAGTGTGTGCAGAGATTCAAAATCTCCCTTATCCTCTAGTCACTTTGGTCACAGCTGTGCCATCGAGCCTGTGACATAGCACTCAGATATCAGTGGGCCTCACACAATGCAAAAGTGTCCAGTGTCCAAAAGTGTGTGCAGAGATTCAAAATCTCCCTTATCCTCTAGTCACTTTGGTCACAGCTGTGCAATCGAGCCTGTCACATAGCGCTCAGATATTCATTGGGCCTCACACAATCCAAAAGTGTCCAGTGTCTAAAAGTGTGTGCAGAGATTCAAAATCTCCCTTATCCTCTAGTCACTTTGGTCACAGCTGTGCCATTGAGCCTGTGACATAGCGCTCAGATATTCATTGGGCCTCACACAATCCAAAAGTGTCCAGTGTCCAAAAGTGTGTACAGAGATTCAAAATCTCCCTTATCCTCTAGTCACTTTGGTCACAGCTGTGCCAATGAGCCTGTCACATAGCGCTCAGATATTCATTGGGCCTCACACAATCCAAAAGTGTCCAGTGTCCAAAAGTGTGTGCAGAGATTCAAAATCTCCCTTATCCTCTAGTCACTTTGGTCACAGCTGTGCCATCGAGCCTGTCACATAGCGCTCAGATATTCATTGGGCCTCACACAATCCAAAAGTGTCCAGTGTCCAAAAGTGTGTGCAGAGATTCAAAATCTCCCTTATCCTCTAGTCACTTTGGTCACAGCTGTGCCATCGAGCCTGTGACATAGCGCTCAGATATCAGTGGGCCTCACACAATCCAAAAGTGTCCAGTGTCCAAAAGTGTGTGCAGAGATTCAAAATCTCCCTTATCCTCTAGTCACTTTGGTCACAGCTGTGCCATCGAGCCTGTCACATAGCGCTCAGATATTCATTGGGCCTCACACAATCCAAAAGTGTCCAGTGTCCAAAAGTGTGTGCAGAGATTCAAAATCTCCCTTATCCTCTAGTCACTTTGGTCACAGCTGTGCCATCGAGCCTGTCACATAGCGCTCAGATATCAGTGGGCCTCACACAATCCCAAAGTGTCCAGTGTCCAAAAGTGTGTGCAGAGATTCAAAATCTCCCTTATCCTCTAGTCACTTTGGTCACAGCTGTGCCATCGAGCCTGTCACATAGCGCTCAGATATTCATTGGGTCTCACACAATCCAAAAGTGTCCAGTGTCCAAAAGTGTGTGCAGAGATTCAAAATCTCCCTTATCCTCTAGTCACTTTGGTCACAGCTGTGCCATCGAGCCTGTGACATAGCGCTCAGATATCAGTGGGCCTCACACAATCCAAAAGTGTCCAGTGTCCAAAAGTGTGTGCAGAGATTCAAAATCTCCCTTATCCTCTAGTCACTTTGGTCACAGCTGTGCCATCGAGCCTGTCACATAGCGCTCAGATATTCATTGGGCCTCACACAATCCAAAAGTGTCCAGTGTCCAAAAGTGTGTGCAGAGATTCAAAATCTCCCTTATCCTCTAGTCACTTTGGTCACAGCTGTGCCATCGAGCCTGTCACATAGCGCTCAGATATCAGTGGGCCTCACACAATCCCAAAGTGTCCAGTGTCCAAAAGTGTGTGCAGAGATTCAAAATCTCCCTTATCCTCTAGTCACTTTGGTCACAGCTGTGCCATCGAGCCTGTCACATAGCGCTCAGATATTCATTGGGCCTCACACAATCCAAAAGTGTCCAGTGTCCAAAAGTGTGTGCAGAGATTCAAAATCTCCCTTATCCTCTAGTCACTTTGGTCACAGCTGTGCCATCGAGCCTGTCACATAGCGCTCAGATATTCATTGGGCCTCACACAATCCAAAAGTGTCCAGTGTCCAAAAGTGTGTGCAGAGATTCAAAATCTCCCTTATCCTCTAGTCACTTTGGTCACAGCTGTGCCGTCGAGCCTGTCACATAGCGCTCAGATATTCATTGGGACTCACACAATCCAAAAGTGTCCAGTGTCTAAAAGTGTGTGCAGAGATTCAAAATCTCCCTTATCCTCTAGTCACTTTGGTCACAGCTGTGCCATCGAGCCTGTGACATAGCGCTCAGATATCAGTGGGTCTCACACAATCCAAAAGTGTCCAGTGTCCAAAAGTGTGTGCAGAGATTCAAAATCTCCCTTATCCTCTAGTCACTTTGGTCACAGCTGTGCCATCGAGCCTGTCACATAGCGCTCAGATATCAGTGGGCCTCACACAATCCAAAAGTGTCCAGTGTCCACAAGTGTCTGCAGAAATTCAAAATCTCCCCTGTCCTATAGACACCTTGTACCTTGTTTTACATTACTATATAGTTTGTTGGATTTTGTCTACATTTCTACCAAAAATGAGGAAGGCTGGTGGAAGAGGCCATGGAATTGGGCGGGGGTTGGCAGCTGGTAATGATGGTGTTGGTGGTGGATCTGATGGTAGTGGCAAGAGCAAAATAGGACCGAATGCAGGAGGTGTTGAGCCTGCGTCATCGTCTGGCTACATAAGGCCTCGAACGCTTAGTTTTCTAGGAGTTTTTCAAACCGCTTTTAAAGCCAGAGCATCAGGAAAAAGTTTTGTCTTACATTGCTGACTCAGCCTCCAGCTGTATCGCCTCCTCTTCTTCAGTTGTAAAAAGTAAAAGCACTGAGTCGTCATTGGAGGCTCATGTTCATGAACCACACCTTTCCTTGTGTCCTTCACCCCAACGAAGATTGAAGGATGACGCAGGCCATACTACTGATTACTCCATGGAGCTGTTTTCACATACCATGCCTGGATTATCAAGTCAAATGGTGAATTACCCAGGCCAAGATGAATCTGACATGGAGTGCACTGATGCACAGCCGCTGATGGATGATTCTGCTGGTACATTCACTCAGAGCACTACATTGTCTTCGCAGTGTACAGAGCCAGATTCTGACCCTGATGAGACTCAGGTGCCCCATCCCGCACACTATACCACCATACACGGTGACACAGAGGAAGGTGCACATGACATAGAAGAGGAGGTGATGGATGACCCAGTTGTTGACCCAGATTGGCATCCATTGGGGGAAGAGGGTGCTGCTTCCAATAGCTCAGATGAGGAGCATCCACAGCAGACATCGACATCGCAACAGCTGTTATCTTGCTGGCCCGTAGCGCTCCAAAGACAGGTTCCAAACATCAAAAGAGTTGCTGGACAGCTTGTCCAGAGGGTCAAAAGATCACAGCGTGCTAGGCCGCAAAATGTCTGCCAAAGTAGGAAGAGTGCAGTGTGGCACTTTTTTGAACAAAATCCTCATGATCAGGCCAAGGTTATCTGTAAGAAGTGCGCAAAGACCTTTAGCCGAGGGAAAAATCTGAAAAATTTGAATACCAGTTGCATGCTTAGACATTTAACCAGCATGCACTTGCAAGCGTGGACACAACACCAAACCTCAAGTGCCACATGTGCAACTGATCACAACGAAGGTAGTCAGCAATGCTACATTGTTTCCCCCACTGTAAGCCCACCAGTTAGCACAGCAGCAAATGTTGAGGTGTCGTTGCAAGGCCACAGCAGTCAGGGAATCCCACTGTTATATCAACGAAAGACTGATTCTAGGCCATCAGAAAGAACACCAACTCCATCACCATCATCAACCCTCTCTCAGTCCGCCCTGTCCACTGCTACTTCCACCATATGCAGCTCTCAAGTCCAGCTCACCCTCCCAGACACTATGAGTAGGTCAAGAAAGTACTCAGTCTCTCATCCGCGTACACTGGGTTTGAACGCCCACATTGCCAAACTAATCTCGTTTGAGATGATGGGCTTTCGGTTGGTGGAAAGCACAGCTTTCCGCAAACTCATGGCCTATGCAGTACCACGCTATGACCTACCCAGTCACCACTTCTTCTCTCGCAAAGCCATCCCAGCCCTCCACCATCATGTGAAAGACCGCATTGTCCATGCACTCAAGCAGTCAGTGAGCGGAAAGGTGCACCTCACAACTGATGCATGGTCCAGTCGGCATGGCCAGGGCCGTTACGTGTCCATCACTGCGCACTGCGTTAATGTGGTGGATGCAGGGTCCACAGGGGACAGCGGTGGTGGGACAGTGCTGCCTAGCCCACGGTATAGGAAACAGTTGGCTGTAGGCGTTCGACCCTCCTCCTCCTCCAGAAGCGAAAGCTCGTCCACAGAGCACAGTCGTACGAGCACTCCATCTGCAGCTGCCACTGTTGCACACGATGTGTCCCCCTATCGAGCAGCTAGTGGAAAGCGTCAGCAGGCTGTGTTGCAGATGATGTGTTTGGGCAACAGACACACCGCCGAGGTGCTGGCCGAGTACTTTCAGCGACAAACTGAGTCATGGCTGGGCAGTGTACATCTTGAGCCAGGCAAGGTAGTTAGTGATAACGGGCGTAATTTTGTGGCAGCCATAGCCCTTTCAAAACTCAGCCACATACCTTGCTTGGCTCACACCTTGAACCTGGTGGTGCAGTGCTTCCTCAAAAATTATCCGGAGTTAACAGCCCTGCTCCAGAAGGTGCGAAGACTGTGCGCGCACATCCGCCGGTCGCCTGTACACTCCGTTCGTATGCAGAAGCTGCAGCGATTGCTCCACCTTCCCAACCACCGCCTCATTATCGACATTGCAACAAGGTGGAACTCCACCCTGCACATGATGGAGCGGCTGTGCGAGCAGAGGCAGGCCATAATGCATTTGTGGGAGGATACACGGCCAGGCACTTTGAGAGCAGACATGGAGTTGACAGGTGTGCAGTGGTCGAAGCTGAAAGACCTCTGTAAAGTCCTTCAGTGTTTTGAGGAATGCACACGGCTGGTAAGCGCAGACGACGCCATCCTAAGCATGAGCATGCCACTTATGCGTCTGCTCATGCAAACTTTGACGCACCTTAAGGAGCAGGCGTCTGCAGCCAATGTTGATGAGGAGGAAGAGGAGGAGGGAATCCTTGATGACATTCAGCCATTGTCTGCTCAGGGACCTCTCCTGGACGAGGTGGAGGAAGAAGAGGAGGAGGAGGATGATGATGGGGATGATTACTTAGGGGAGGAGGATGCATCTCGTGGGGCAAGTGAAAATGTTGGCGTGGCAAGGTCTGGTACAGGGTTTGTGCGTGACTGGAGGGATGTGGATTTGCCAGAAAGTGCTTCTCCACCCAGCACTCGCAGTGCATCATTGACACCGGGAACATTGGCCCACATGTCAGATTATGCCTTGCAGATCCTAAAAAGGGACCCCCGCATTGCCAAAATGATGAACGATGACGACTACTGGTTGGCCAGCCTCCTGGATCCACGCTATAAAGGCAAATTACAAAACATCATGCCACAGGAGAACCTTGACCTAATATTGGCTAATAAACAAGCAACTCTGGTAAATCGGTTGCTTGAGGCATTCCCAGCACACAGCAGCGGTGATGGTTCTCACACGAGCCGTACGGGCCGGGGGCAGCTTGGCAGAGGTGTTCGTGGTGCACACAGCAGAAGTGGCGTTGGAGACAGGGGTTTCATGACAATGTTGTGGACTGATTTTTCAAATACTGCTCACACAACTGGTAATACTGCATCGATGGAAAGTGACAGGAGACAGCAGTTGTCAACTATGGTTACAAACTACTTTTCCTCCCATATCGATGTCCTCCCACACAGGTCATTCCCCTTTGACTATTGGGCCGCTAAACTGGACACCTGGCCTGAATTGGCCCAACATGCCTTACAGGAGCTCGCTTGCCCAGCTGCAAGTGTGCTATCGGAAAGAGTCTTCAGTGCAGCTGGATCAATCATGACAGAAAAAAGGACCCGTCTGTCAACCCAAAATGTGGATGATCTAACCTTCATTAAAATGAACCATGCATGGGTTTCCAAGGATTTTGTCCCACCTTCCCCTGATGACACATAGGGTGACAGAAAAATGGCTTGCTTTGGTCCACCTCTTCCGGGGACTTCATCTATTTCGCCTTTTGCATCAGCTGAATGTCCAACATCAACATATGCCACTTTCTAAAACTCCCTAACTGTGCTGCCTCCCCCCCCATGGCCGGGGTCACCACCTAGCGCACGACACCGTGCGAGTGCCGTTGCCCTGGACAGGTGGGTAGGCCGACTCTTGGGCGCGGGCACTGGCACAGGGTCCCTCACAGTGCAATCAAGTGTCTCTGACGGTGGTGGTGCACACCCACCGTCAGACACACCGCTGTACTATGAGGGGCCCAGTGCCAGTACCGACGCCCACAAGTGGGCCCCCCTTGCTTGGGCAGGGCCCCAGCATTTGCAATCTTTACCTCTCCCTGCTCCTCCGCTGTGTAATCTGGGCCGTCAAATCCATACTGTGCCTGACACAGTCTGAGCCTGCCTCCTGATGTATAGACATATATTTTGAATGTGTACGCTGTCCATACATGTTATCCGGGGAAACGGTACCCTTTCTAACCTTTGTGCAATCACGTGCAATCCATACTGGGCCTAACACCGTCTGAGCCTACCTCCTGAGACATATATTTTGAATGTGTACGCTATCCATACATGTTATCCGGGGAAACGGTACCCTTTCTAACCTTTGTGCAATCACGTGCAATCCATACTGGGCCTAACACCGTCTGAGCCTGCCTCCTGAGACATATATTTTGAATGTGTATGCTATCCATACATGTTATCCGGGGAAACGGTACCCTTTCTAACCTTTGTGCAATCACGTGCAATCCATACTGGGCCTAACACCGTCTGAGCCTGCCTCCTGATGTATAGACATATATTTTGAATGTGTACGCTATCCATACATGTTATCTGGGGATACGGTACCCTTTCTCACCTTTGTGCAATCACGTGTAATCCATACTGGGCGTGAGAACGGCTGGCGAGCTGTTAAGCAAGCTACAGCACCTGTGGTTTGCACACGTAAGTTTTTCATTTTTTCAGGAATGACGGTTAGGCCTAATTCCGGAACTGCGGTTGACCTGCACTTACTGGGAAATCATTGTTCGTGGGTAATAATTGTAATCAGTGATCCCCATCACTAACGTTGTTCAGCGGGTTATCTGCACCTGTAAGCGACAAACGCTGGCCTTTTCAGTGTAGCGCACATGCAGCCACGGACATGTAAGGGCATGACACACCAGTTATTGGCCAATCTCATGTGCCAGAGCCTCACGTGTCCCTCTAGTAAGCCGGATTCGCACCGCGGGGCATGACGGAGTCTCGTTCGTTAACGGAATTAAGCTTGCAATGTGTGCATCTGTTCTGTAGCTGGCATGGTTGAGGTTTCCCAGGTGGAGTCGAATTTAACCATAGGCTCCACTCCTGGTGGTGCCCTTCTGGACATTCCTTTAAGGTTCAGCTTTGCAACCATACTGCCCACGTAAAACAAACACTTTGCCTTCATGAACGCTGTTTGGAGGGTCATGACTCGTGGGAATAACGCCGCCCAATCAGTTAACCTGCTAGAGAGATCCTTCGTTGCTCCCAAGCATGACATCACACTCCCTAGGAAGAAGGTAATGCCACTGTGGCGACCGTACTCCTGGGGGCGACACAAGTGCACTGATGCCCAGCCACTGCTCGATGAATCTGCTGGTACATTGACCCAGACCACTACATTCCCTTCGCACGCTACACGACCTGAATCTGACCCTGATGAAACTCAGGTTACCCTTCCCATATACAGTTCCATCTTACACGGTGACAAAGAGGAAGCTGCAGATGAAAGTGCAGGTTCGGCCCACCCGCCATCAGACACACCACCGTACTATCAGGGGCCCTGTGCCAGTGCCGTCGCCAACGAGTGGGCCCCCCCTGCTTGCCCAGGATCACAGCACTTGCAAAGTTGAAATACTGTGCAGTGAGATGGAAGATGGGGACGACGAGGAGTCCAGACAAGTACAGGGATTCCCTAGCGAGGAGACTTATTTGATTGTTTTCAATGTTGGGACAGCAATTTTTGGGGAGCACTATACTCTGGAGAATGATAGATGGGGCCCACCATACACTGGAACATTCCAAAGGTGGACATCAGACACTGGAGCAGCATTTACAGGGCCCATTATACACTAGAGCATTAGAAATGGGGCCCATTATGTTTGGAGCATTATTTGGGCCCATAAGACAGTGGAGCTTCATCCATGGGGACCAACATATACTGTAGCATTATGTGGAGCTCATCATATACTGTTTCAAACATTATATGGGACCAATGATTCCGTATGGAGAAATAGATGGGCCTCGTCATGAGATGTAAAAAGTGAGGTATTTTTCATTGTACTATACCGCTATTTCTCTGCCGTATCGGAGCATGATGAGTTGTGGTATGTGTTAAAGGGGCGCTCTTTCGCCCAGGGCACATGAAAACCTGCAGCCAGCCCTCCCCCCCACAACTTTAGCCAAATAACCCCCATTTTTCAGTGCGTAACTTGTATTATGAAGTTAATTAAGGTTGACAAGCTTAAGTAAGAAGAATTGATGCTTTTGGCATTCAAATGGGCACTGTAGGTGTGTTTCCTGTCCTCCTCTCACTGCCGACTTTTATTCCCCATTGACTTACATTGGGTTTCGTGTTTCGGGACGACCCCGACTTTTCCCTATAATCGGACGATCTTGCTCGACCCGACTTTTGGAAAAGTCGGGTTTCACGAAACGAAACGCGACCCTAAAAAAACAAAAGTCGCTCAACTCTAGTAGTAACAATATAAGAAGAATATTTTTTATTTTTATAGTCCCAACATATTTCGTAACACTTTACAATTTTAGAGGGGACTTGAACAGACAATAAAGACATTACAGAATAAGCGTAAGTCAGATACCAAGAGGAGTGAGGATCTTGATCACAAGTTTACAATGAGAAAAATAGGGGAGACACAAAGGTAATTGGTAAAAAGTGATTGTATTGTATAACACAGCCTTAATAAATCAGTCTAAGCAAGAAATAACTTATCCACTTCATACACAACTGTTAGGTCCATGTGGGATTTGTGTCCCCCAATTATCCCTTGGACACAGCTTAGGTAAGTTAGAATTCCAATGTATCAAGAAATGATGTCTATTATTAACATGTAAGCATTGAAATGCTTTACTGATATTATAACGTTGTTAGAAAAGTAGATAAGGACAGAACATCTGATTTACTACATTTTCACTGCTAAGAGCCTTGGCTTGCCCCTGTAGTAAATTGTAGACTGCACGTGTCTGAGAACAGAAAAAGATCCACAAGCATCTCAGTAATGGACTCAATGCTAAACAGTTATCCGGTATCAGGCTACAGATGTGACCTGTGCTCTGGCTGATACTGAATCACAGCATTTCAGCTATAAAAAGTATTAATGAGTCATGCATCTGCTTTTAGTTGATGTAATAAGAGTATTCCGGAACATGTGATGGAACGGTGGCCATTTCATGTGGTACTGGCTTTCATACATAAATAGTCACTCTGCTCTAGTCTTTGTCTATAGGTTTTGTCAGAACAAAAAGATATTAGATTTTCAATATATAAAGCTCAATGTGGGTGTGTATGTATGTATGTATTTATGTATGTCTGTGATTGGCATCCGCACCGTCGCAGCTACAGGCACAAAATTTGGCACAGTCACATGTCTGGACCTCGAAAGCGTCATAGGCTCTGTTGAGAGGCAAAATTTTAACCCCGTACGTACCAAATAACCAAACAATTTTACCCCTATCTACATAATGGGGAAAAAGTGTATGCATTGGCATCTGCACCGTCGTAGCTACAGCCACAAAAGTTTGCACAGTCACACGTCTGGACCCCGAGAGCGTCATAGGCTATGTTGTGAGGCGAAATTTTAATCCCGTATGTTTCAATTCACCAAACAATTTTGCCCCTATCTACATAATGGGGAAAAAGTGAAAGGAAAAGTGTTGGAGGCAAATTGACAGCTGCCAGATGTAAACAAGGGGGACTTAAAGAATGAGAGCGATGGCGCCAAACAGTATATACCGTACAGTTGCTAAGGTGGGGCCCTGACACTGGGATACTCACCACACATGGGGATATGAACACACACACAAAATGCGCCACACACTACCACTTGCTTCAACACATATACCACCCTCAGCACACATTTCACCACACATACACCAACCTCGCCACATAAAAGTTGAAACACAAAAGTCACCACTCAAAACTCGCCACGCTGTCCCAGAGCTGTTTAAAAGATGAAACATGAGCCGTGATTGGTTGCTATCAGCAACAGTTTTCTTTGTAGACAGTTGTGGTATCTGAGGCCTATTATTCTTATCATGTCTATGGTGTTATCGTCCTTCTGTAAAGCTGGAAATAACACAATTTATTACCGTGCCAACACAGACCACCCTCTGACACAGATTGCAGGGGGAGCCCAGTATCACACAGGATAGGATTAAATACACGGCTCAGCAGGCAGTATCACACAGGATAGGATTAGATACACAGCTCAGCAGTCAGTATCACACAGGATAGGATTAGATACGCAGCCCAGCACACAGTATCACACAGAATAGTATTAGATACACGGCTCAGCAGACAGTATCACACAGAATAGGATTAGATACACGGCTCAGCAGTCAGTATCACACAGGATAGGATTAGATGCACGGTTTTTATGTGCAATATAAGAAACCTTCAACAAGAACCTGAAGACCCACCTGTTCCGATAAGCCTACAGACTGCAATGATCCTCAGTCTACTGAACCACCGCACAACCTGCTCTACCCTCTCCTACTGTATCCTCACCCATCCCTGTAGACTGTGAGCCCTCGCGGGCAGGGTCTCTTCTCCTTATGTACTCGTGAGTCCCTTGTCTTACACATATTTATTATACTTGTCTATATTTCCCCTTTTCACATGTAAAGCGCCATGGAAAAAATGGCGCTATTTAAATGCATAATAATAATAATTCTAATTTGTTATAACTAACCACAGTTGGTTACTATGCCCAGGCCACACAGGGCTCTTCCGCTAGTGTTTTATATTAGTCTGGTAAGGTCATGCTACTTTATATCATCATACCTCATGAAGGGTATTAGAAAAGCTAGGTCCTAAACGGGGTCTAGAGAGCTCATAAAAATAAGCTCTAAATATTGGTTTGTAATACACTTCATGGCATAATTCAGCCTCCAAGACTTGGAGATGGCTGACTGGTACAGTTTACCTACAAACACATATACATATAGCATAATACACCAGATACTAAAGACTGTTGCATACATTTTTATTATTTAATTTATGGAATGGCTAAAAGGGCATGATTTAAACCTTTACATTTTTTATATATTTTTTAAAACTATTTTATACCTTTTTTCTTTAATCTTTAAACCTGCCATTGCTTCAACTGCATTGTATTAAACATTTACAGTAGCAATCTCTATAAAAATCTTCATAGGAGTACTAAGATGGTAGACATATGGGCCTTCCATAGCCCCTTGCTGTCATGAAGCCCCCCTTTGAGCACCTGTGATCAAGTCTTAGTAATTAAAGAGAACTTGTCATCAGTTTTTGAGTCTTTCCTGCTAAATGAAGATGCCAATCGGGCCATCCTCACTTAAATACAGAGTGAGAGCAATTAAAATGGCATTTTTGGCATTATACAGTGGGATTCAGGAGATGATAGACACATTTGTGGAATGCAACACAGGAGCAGCTAAAGGTGATGGCATGTGAAGACATTGAAAGTGCATTACTGCCATAAGCAAATAGGGAAAAAAAAGAAAAAAATGCTATATAATGTATTCTAGAGTGATCATTCTTAGTAATTCATGGAGAAATAGTTTTTTTGGTTGTCACCTGTTCATACTAGCTTAGATGTGCTGGTCCTTTTTCTTTATTGGCATTTGTTCAGAGACTCCAAAACTGGCGACGGGTTCACTTTAATAATTCCATCTGCTTAGATGTTACAGTCACTATAGACCTCTAAGGCAGTGGTTTTCAACCAGTGTTCCGCGGCACACTAGTGTGCCGCGACACATGGTCGGGTGTGCCGCGTGTCCGCATGGCTAATTTACATGCGATGCAAATCAGCCATGTGGAGGCAAGCAAGGCGGCGGGTCGGAGAGGCAGCAGTCCCGTGTTCCTGTGTCGCTTCCTCCCTGACACAGCAGTCAGCGGCGCGGCAGGATGACATCATCATTCAGCCCCGCGGCTGCTGTGCCAGTGAGAGGAAGCTGCAGGTGAGGGGTGTGTGTGTGTGTGTGTGTGTGTGTCTAGGTGAGAGGTGTGTGTTTGTGTGTGTGTGTAGGTGAGTTGATGGATGTGATGAGAAGCAATGATGGGAGTCATGGAGAAGGCGGTGATGGGGAGAGGGCAATGGAGAAGGTGGTGATGGGGGTGATAAGAAGGCGGTGGTGGGGAGAGGGCAATGATGGGGTTGTCGAAAGGGCAATAATGGGGTGGTGGGGAGAAGGAAATGATGGAGGTAGTGGAATGGGCAATTTCTACATGAAGGGGATTATGATGGGGCATATTACTACAAGAAGGTGATAATGATGGGGCATATTACTAAAAGAAGGGGATAATGATGGGGCATATTACTAAAAGAAAGGATAATTATGTGGCTCATATACTGCAATATAAAGGGGTACAATGAGAAATACTATGGCCATGAGGCTGGAGTACAAGCGCCAGCTCATATACTATATATATATGGTATATGCTGATAATTATGTGGCTCATATACGTGGGACTGCATGTATGACTTTACATGGGACTGTATATATATATGGGAATACATGGGACTGTATGTATGAGGTTACATGGGATTGTATATATGAGGGGGTTATCCTTTTTTATTTAACTTATTTAAAATAAATAATTTATTGAAAGGACCTCACACTGAGTGAGTAAAAATACATTTAGAATCTATATTATTAACTATATGTATAATATGTACTGTTTTAGTGTCATTTTGTGCCATTTTGGTTGGTGGTGTGCCCCGGGATTTTTTACGTTTAAAAAGTGTGCCGCGGCTCAAAAAAGGTTGAAAATCACTGCTCTAAGGGATTAAATTGCAGCTCCCTGCTTTGTATAGAGTGGGCTTGGAGGAAGAGAACCTGTAAAACTTATACTTAAAAAGTGATACAAAATCATGTTCCAACACATTTGTTATCATAAAAAATGTCCAGCCTCTTTAATTTTGCTTAATATCACATTTTAAGAATAATAATGTACAGTATTGCTGGCGTATGAAGAAATTACTTTGCACCTTGCCTTCCATGGTATGTCACACACTTTTCCCTTCTAGTTACAACCTAAGATTATGCTATTATTCTAAATATCACCGCACTCCTCTTTCATAATTATTAACAAGCGCTTCCTCCTTCTTTTACGGAATTTCTTTCATTTATGGTTTTTGCGGAGGATGCCATTAACCATGTGGCTGGCTGCCAAAACAAGGCTCTCTCCTCAATTCCATTTGTAGCTTCCAAATCATATCATTTGTGCATTGTAATAAAAGAACGTAATGTCAAAGTTCTCTGCCAATCTGAATTGAATTATAAAAGGTGCCTCATGCTAATGTATCTATTTCACTTGTGTAGCCGCCTTTGTAAGGGAAAGTTATAAATGAGCTCTAATTTTCTTCATACCACCTACAGCAGTAACCAAGAAACCACTGTATTTCATTAAGATGTGAAAGAACAGTTATGTAGGGGGTTTCATTTGAGGAACGGAGGAGTTGTTTAACCATTGTATTTAAAGAGAATGCTTCACATGGACTAGTAAATCAATGCTTTGCCTAAGAGGTTTGCTAAAAGCCCATTTTTAGGCTATTAATCCCTTAAGCCCCAAGGGTGGTTTGCACGTTAATGACCAGGCCAATTTTTACAATTCTGACCACTGTCCCTTTATGAGGTAATAACTCTGAAACGCTTCCATGGATCCTGGTGATTCTGACATTGTTTTCTCGTGACATATTGTACTTCATGTTAGTGGTAAAATTTCATTCAAATAACTTGCGTTTATTTGTGAAAAAAATGGAAATTTGGCGAAAATTTTGAAACTTTCGCAATTTTCCAACTTTGAATTTTTATGCCCTTAAATCACAGAGATATAGCACATAAAAAACTGAATAAGTAACATTTCCCACATGTTTACTTTACATCAGCACAACTTTGAAACCAAATTTTTATTGTGTTAGGAAGTTATAAGGGTTAAAAGTTGACCAGCGATTTCTCATTTTCGCAACACCATTTTATTTTTACGGACCACATCACATTTGAAGCCACTTTGAGGGGTCTATATGATAGAAAATACCCAAAAGTGACACCATTCTAAAAACTGCACCCCTTAAGGTGCTCAAAACCACGTTCAAGAAGTTTATTAACCATTTAGGTGCGTCACAGGAATTTTTTGAATATTTAAAAAAAAATGAACATTTAACTTCAGGTTAACTTAATAATTCAGGGTCAATTTTTTTTAATTTACCAAGGGTAACAGGAGAAATTGGACTGCAAAAGTTATTGTGCAATTTGTCCTGAGTACGCCGATACCTGATATGTGGGGGGAACCACTGTTTCGGCGCATGGCAGACCTCAGCAGGGAAAGAGCGCCATTTGACTTTTTCAATGCAAAATTGGCTGGAATTCAGATCGGACACCATGTCGCGTTTGGAAAGCCCCTGATGTACCAAAACAGAAGAAACCCCCCACAAATGACACCATTTTGGAAACTAGACCCCCCAAGGAACTTATCTAGATGTGTGGTGAGTACTTTGAACCCACAAGGGCTTCACAGAAGTTTATAACATAAAGCCGTACAATTAAAAAATCATATTTTTTCCACAAAAATGATCTTTTCACCCTCAGACATCTGACTGGGATGATTTAGCAAATCCTGCTTTGAGAAGGGGGTTGGACCAGATGGCCCAGGAGGTCCCTTCCAACTCTACGATTCTATGATTCTATGATTCTATGAATTCTTATTTTTCCAAGGGTAACAGGACCCTAAAAGATATTGTGCAATTTGTCCTGAGTGCGCTGATACCCCACATGTGGGGGTAAACCACTATTTGGGTGCATGGCAGAGCTCGGAAGGGAAGCAGCGCCATTTGACGTTTTTGGCTGGAATTGAGATCGGACACCATGTCGCGCTTGGAAAGCCCCATATGTACCAAAACAGTAGAAACCCCCCATAAATGACACCATTTTGGAAACTAGACCCCCCAAGGAACTTATCTAGATGTGTGGTGAGCACTTTGAACCCCCCCAGTGCTTCACAGAAGTTTATAACGCCCGTGCGTGAAAATACAAAAATCGTATTTTTTCCACAAACATGATCTTTTAGTCACCAATTTTTTCATTTTCCCAAGGGTACAAGGAGAAATTGGACCCCAAAAGTTGTTGTCCAATTTGTCCTGAGTACGCTGATACCTCATATGTGGGAGAAAACTACTGTATGGACACACGTCGGGGCTCGGAAGGGAAGTAGTGACGTTTTGGACTGCAGACTTTGATGGAATGGTCTGCGGGTGTCATGTTGCTTTTGGAGAGCCCCTGATGTACCTAAACAGTGGAAACCCCCACAAGTGACCCCATTTTGGAAACTAGACCCCCTAAGGAACTTATCTAGATGTGTGGTGAGCACTTTGAACCCCCAAGTGCTTCACAGAAGTTTATAACGACCGGGCGTGAAAATAAAAATATCGTATTTTTTCAACAAACATCATCTTTTAGTACCCATTTTTTTTATTTTCCCAAGGGTAACAGGAGAAACTGGACCCCAAAAGTTGTTTTGCAATTTGTCCTGAGTATGCTGATACCCTATATGTGGGGGTAAAACACTGTTTGGGTGCATGGCAGAGCTCGGAAGGGAAGGAGCACCATTTGACTTTTTCAACGCAGAATTGGCTGGAATTGAGATCAGACACCATGTTGCATTTGGAGAGCACCTGATGTGCCCAAACAGTGGAAATCCCCCAATTATAACTCCAACCCTAACCCCAACACACCCCTAACCCTAATCTGAGACCTAACCCTAGCCCTAACCCTAGCCCTAACCCTAACCCTAGCCCTAACCCTAACCCTTACCCTAGCCCTAACCCTAACCCTAATGGGATATTGGAAATAAATACTTTTTTTTAATTTTATTATTTTTCCCTAAGTAAGGGGGTGATAACGGGGGGTTTGATTTACTATTTATGGCGGTTTTTATGTTTGGCGGCTGTCGCACGCTAAAAGACGCTTTTTATTGTAAAAATAGTTTTTGCATCACCACATATTGAGAGCTATAATTTTTCCATATTTTGACCCACTGAGTCATATGAGGTCTTATTCTTTGTGGGACGAGTTGATGTTTTTATCGGTACCATTTTTGGGCATGTGACATTTTTTGATCGCTTTTTATTCCGATTTTTGGGCCGCAGAATGAACAAAAACCAGCGTTTCATGAATTTCTTTTGGGGGGGTGCGTTTACACCGTTCCGCGTGCGGTAAAATTGATAAAGCGTTTTTATTCTTCGGGTCGGTACGGTTACAGCGATACCTCATTTAGGTCTTTTTTTATGTTTTGTCGGTTTTTTGCAATGAAAACAATTTTATATAAAAAAGAATTATTTTTGCATCGCTTTATTCTGCGAGCTATAACTTTTTTATTTTTTTGCGGATGTTGCTGTATTGCGGCTCGTTTTTTGCGAGACAAGATGACGTTTTCAGCGGTACCATGAATATTTATATGCGTCTTTTTGATCGCGTGTTATTGCACTTTTTGTTCGGTGGTATGATAATAAATCATTATTTTTTGCTTCGTTTTTTATTTTTATTTTTTAAGGGGTTCGCTAAAGGGGTTAACTAATGGGACAGTTTTATAGGGCGGGTCGCTACGGACGCGGCGATACCAAATATGTGTACTTTTATTGTTTGTTTTTTCTTATTTTCAAAAAATAAATTTATTGTGGAATATTTTTTTTTTTTACTAATTTATTTAGCGATTTTTTTAAAATTATTTTTACACTTTTTTTTTTTTTTTACTTTATTACATAGTCCCAGGTGGGACATCACTGTCCTGTGACAGATCGCAGATCAGCAATCTGTCACAGGCAGTTCTGCAGACTTCCTCATGCCTGCGCTTTGCAGGCAGTGAGGAAGTCAGCTCCCTACAGGCCCCCGAAGGCCCCCGTCGCCATCTTGGATCCGGGGGCCTGTAGGAAAAGAGCCCCCGGCAGCAGCGCTGCACATTGCGCTGCCGTGGGGGGCTCAGGGAAGCACGGAGGGAGCCCCCTCCCTGCCGATGCTTCCCTTTAACTCCCAGTACACCGCGATCGTGTTTGATCGCGGTGTACAAGGGGTTAACGTGTCGGGGGCGGTGCGTGACCGCCCCTGACACATTGTGCCGGGTGTCAGCTGTGATAATCAGCTGACACCCGGCCGCGATCAGCAGCGCTCACCACGTGGGCGCCGCTGATCGCATTAGACGTACTATCCCGTCCTTGGGAATTAAGTCCCAGGGCACATGGATGGGATAGTACGTCTAATGGCAGAAAGGGGTTAAGGATAAGCAGGTATATACAGTATGTGCAGTTCGCAGTCTAATACATATTACTTCGATTAGGGTTTTTTCTTATCTTATTAGAACTTATCATGTTTTTGTTGGTAAAAATAATTTTTTGACTGTTTTACATAAGAAGGCTAGCGTAACACATGACTGGGGTATTACAGCAGTGTGCCGCAGTTTTGACCAAATCTCAAGACACTAAAAAAGCAAAACATGGATATATCTGTGATGTGATAATTAACAGTTTCCTACATTGTCAGCAAACAAGGGAGCGTGACTTAAGGTACTGTCACACTAAGAGATATCGCTAGCAATATCGCTATAACTTGTGACGTTATAGCGATATTGCTAGCGATATCGCTGTGTGTGATACTTACCTACGACCCGCTCCCCCGCTGGTTATCGTTGATTGCGCGAGAACGTCCAGGACTGTTTCTCGTCGTCAGATTCCTGCGGCGCTTCCTGTGGAGAGACGAGCGATGAGCATGGAGCTGGGCGGGAGGACGCAGGATCGCCTTGTGTGACAGGTAAGTAGCGACCCCCATCCCCAGTGATGTCGCTGGTGAGATCTGCCTGTGTGGCAGCTCACTAATGACCACTTAGCGATGCACCAGCGATCGTGACAGCATCATATCGCTGGTCGGGATCGCTGGTACATCGCTAAGTGTGACAGTACCTTTAGACTAATGCCTCTTTCACACATCTCTTATTTGCAGTCCAAGTTTGAACTGTAATGTCCAGACTGTCGGCAGGTCTTCTCACTTGTACTGGACAGACTTATGTCCGGACTGTCCGCAGGTCTTCTCACCCGTACTGGACAGACTTGTAGCTAAATTTGAGGCTGTTGAGTTTGAGACCAGGAACCCACGGCTGATCTGAGCATATTGGACCTTGAAAATTGAATGTGTGAAACTAGCTTTAAGATTAGCCAGCAAGGTTGTGTGAAATAAACTCCAGGAAAAGGAGTTTTAGGAGCAAACTAGCACCATGCACTCTTATTTTAAGTAACTAATGTCATGCTACTGTTAGTAGTACAAAGGAGTTACCTACTTTAATTTTTACTATGTAGTCCCTTCACTTCTACCTGCTGCATTTACATTAATGACTTATTCATTTACTTTATTGCTGTATGCTCATTAAAATAAATTATAATGGTAATGTATTGTGAGCGCCAAAGAAAATTTAAAAATAGGTTAATGTAAAGTGGACTAGTCAAAAATACATTTACCCCATTTAAATGGTGCATAGGACATAAAATATTAATTCCATTATTGGGGACTATGTCCTTTTTAGATGGTCTTAACCATCATGTTTTTTTCGGATCTCATGTATGGTTATTAAAATTAATTCTACCTTAATATGCAGAGAAACTGAAAATAACATTTTATCAAATAACTTAAATGTACTTTATGTCTAATATATGCTGACAGTGAAAATAACTTGGCACTCAACTTTAGATGTCCTTAATCAGACGACAAATTTTTATTAATGCAGTCTGTACAATGTTTCGGCCTATATACTTAAGCAGTTGGACTGAGGAAGGCCATATAGGCCGAAACGTACAGACTGCATTAATAAAAATTTGTCATCTGATTAAGGACATCTAAAGTTGAGTGCCAAGTTATTTTCACTATTTACTTTGGTTTGGGTAACCTACTTGTGCACCCTGTAGTAGTGCCACGCTATATTATACATAATATATGCTGACAAACATAACTGTACTTCTTGTTTTTCTTAAGATGGCCATGCACTTTATAAGACTTTTAACTGGCAGCCATTACCACAAGTATCCTAAAAAAACAGGCAATATTTGTCAAACATATACTCAGAATCAGGAGATGTGCACAAGTAGACACCTCTAACAGCAGCTTATTTCTCATAAAATCAAAACTGACATATTGAACTCCATTACTCTATTCATTTTTCCCAACATTTCACATTGAGACACACCCAAATATATGGCCACTGGGTCCAAGCAAGTTCGGCCAAGTGTTGGGGTTCATTGTTACATTCCATAATTTCCACTTTGTATCTTCAGATTTGTTTTCTTGATGACTGTTGTCTAAATAAGTAATAGGTTAATTTTTTTGTCATTAATAAGGAAAGTCTGAATAATTTGCACTTACAATTATTTTTGTTCCCTACATTGGATGTTGCAATCAATAAGTAAATCTGTCTGGTTGTGTTATCTGATAACCTTTAAAAATTAGGCACTTTAATAAAAGAAAAAGGGCAAATAACATCCTAGTTTATCTCTGTCTAAGGCCAGTTTCACACGTCAGAGGCTCCGGAACGTGTAGTGAACACGTGTAAGTCTGAATAATTTGCACTTGCAATTTTTTTTTGTTCCTTACATTGGATGTTGCAATCAATAAGTAAATATGTCTGGTTGTGTTATCTGATAACCTGTAAAAATTAGGCACTTTAATAAAAGAAAAATGGCAAATAACATTCTTTTTTATTTCTGTCTAAGGCCAGTTTCACACGTCAGTGGCTCCGGTACATGTAGTGACAGTTTCTTCACGTACCGTAGACACTGACACACGTAGACACATTAAAATGATTGTGTCTCTGCACATGTCAGCATGTTTTCATGGACACACGATCCGTGTGTAAAACACACTGACATGTCAGTGTTTGCGGTAGTGCACGATCCGCAAAAGTGCTGAACACGTGCACACAGAGAACAGTTCACACCCGGCGCAGGTCTAATCAGAGCCTTAAGTCCTGATCTATTGTGAGGGGGTCCAAGGATTCAGCACTCACAGCTCTGATAAGAAGTTGTGACAAACATGAAATGGGTGATGGTGAGGAATGTGGGGCTTGAGAGGTGAGAGGTTAGGTGAGTATAAGGATTTTTTTTATCTTCTGCTTATTATGTTCTTGCATCTGGAGAAAGTCCAGAGCATAAGTAGGGACATTTAATTTGAGGAGAATAATCCATAAATCGAATTTCATGTGAAAATCGATGTGAACAGGCGAATTTGAATTTTGCCTGATCTGCTCATCTCTACTGTGGACTTTTTCTTGAACACGTTATAACAACAATAAATCAACATGCTTGTTTATTCACATGCAAGTCAAAATCCAAAGACATATGGCAATCTCATTGCTACCACAAAATTTGGGATTTCCAGATGTTAATAATATAGACCTTTAGCTTTTTGGCACTGATAATAAAATAAATGCATTCCAGCGGCAATGTACAAAAAAAAATTAAACAGATGGGATGTTAAAAGAGAACATAAAATATTAGGTTAAATCATGCTTACAAAGTACCTTACAAAGTTGGAACTCAACTACAAAAGCTACTGTTCCACTATAGAATGAAAATTTCCTGAAACTCGATCTGGCAAACGTTAAAAGCTCAGAAATAGAGGCAGAAGGAAAAAGAGCCATCTGGTCAATCAAATATATTTTTATTATTATTCAGATTTAATCTGCTACATATCTTGCAAAAGACAAAGAAGACAAAAAAATTTATATTTTTGCCGGTAGAACAAGAGGATGGTTCTAAACACTGCTTGCCAATTTATTGCGGCGCCTCTGAATGTTATGTACTGGGACCACTGGCTGTGATGACTGGACACATTTGTAAAAGGGCCAAACTAGCACTTGGCATTTCTTTAATGGCAATCAGAACATTTTATTGTATTCTTTGTTTTTGTGTTGCTGGCAACATCTAGCTGTTCAATATGGAAATAATTCCGCCAATAATTTAACGCTACAATTACTGTAGGTGTATAATTAAATCAAAACACTAATATTTATTTAACTAACCAATATTAAACCTTCTAAGAATCACAAATCCAGCAAGATATGTATCTTGTACAACTCTGAGGCTATGTGCACACGTCCGGAATCCCCGCGGAAATTTCCGCAGACATTTTTAACCTTTAATTCTGTAAAAAAAAATAAAAAAACAACTTTCTTGCATCTGCTTAAGACTGATCTTGGACTTTTTTCATGTGGTAATATGTTGAAGTTTGCTTTAAAATTAGTAAACATATTTATTTGCGGCTGATGTGCTGAGAACTATAAGGGCAGGTGCAGATGACCATGTTTTCTCTCATCTGAAAAAATCAGAGTATGATCATAGTATGATTCATTTCTTACTGATGAGGAGGAGATGGAGAAAAAAAATTCTTCTCCATTTTGTCAGGCCTTGGATATCGGACTGCAATCAGATGTCATGCGAGTGTAGTCTGATGTTTTCCACGGATTCATTGACTTTCTTGGCCGAGTGCAAGTGGGAAGAGCAAGGCTAAGTGACAGATTTCTGAGAAGGCTGAGAGCTGATGTTTTAGTATGGGAGGGGGCCAATATCCATGGCCCCTTCCTAGCCTATTAATATCAGCTCACAGCTGTCTGACTAATTTTTGCTGGTAATTAATTATAAGGGGACCGTATGCCATTGTTTTCTTTTGGGAAGGTCCCACATTTTAATAACCAGTAAGGCTAAGTATACAGCTGTGAGCTGATATTAATAACCTGGGAACCTGCATAGGTATTACCCTTTTCTCACACTATAAATATCAGCCTCCAGCCGTCGGCTTTCCCTCTGCTGATTAATAAAATGTCCGGGATCCCACTCCATTGTTTTCAGAAAATAATTTAGCATGTAAAACAATACATATACAGTAAGCTAGTCAAGCACTGTACTAGTAACTATACATGTGACTGACATCTTTATATCTATCTATTCTAAGTGTTGATATCTTTTTTAAAAGTTCTATTCTGTTGAGTCGCGCTGCGATTTTAATATACGCAGCATATGAATTGTCAGCTTTTCAAAGGACATCGGCGTATAAAAATCTGATGGTCCGAGTGCCATGCAATTTTTTTGTCACACCCATTGACTTGCATTGGCAAGTCTCATCTGAGGGACTAGGAAAGTGCAGCATGCTGCAATTTTTTTCTCTGTCCAATTTCAGCTGAGAAAAAAAACGCAGATGAGCTGTGACTCATAGCTTAACATTGGTCAGATTTTTTATTGGACTGCACTCGTTCGTTTTCCTCTCAGATGAGTATGAGCTCAAACAATAGTGGTCTACGAAGCTAAGATTTGTGGCACCTGAGTGTGGCTGAGCAGAAAAGCAGTTTGAGCTGTTGCATGAGGTATCAAGCCTCCCAGCACAGCAGGCTTATAAGGGTCCATCACCCACCTAGTCTTATTTTAAACTTATATTTAAAACTCTAAATGCTGGCCCAGACCCTGATACCTCATGCATGGCCCATGGCTGCTGTGCCATTATCAAATTTCTATTGTGGGTCAATTGATGCCACTTTTCCTGGAGCCTGCCACTAATTTTTGGAAATGTTTGGTCTCCAAGTTGGGTCTCCTTCATGTGTGTTGCCTGAATTTGGAAGGGGTCTCAGAGCATCATGCCTACACCTGTCACTCATCCACCTGCTACTGATGAATGTTTAAGTTAGAAATGCTGGTCCAAGCCATGTCCCAGGCCCTGCCCCATGCTTCCATGCTGGACAATTATATTATTCGTACTCTGGGGCAATTGATGCCATGTTTCCTGGTGTCTGCCCCCAATTTGAGCTGTTCGGCAGCTTTGTGGCCCCCCCGGAAGATGTTGTCTATGTGTTTGGTTTTGTCTCCCAACTGTTCAGAGAACATCAGGAAGTTCACCAATCTGAACTGAACCAAACCTTAAAAGGTTCACTCATTTCTAATTGACAGAGAGTAGCTGAATCTCTGGCAGGAGTGATCAATGATCAGCACCGGATACAACAGGCAGGTAGTTGCCTTTTTAGCAACTACATATCTTTTTTTAAAGTCCCAGAAATCCCCTTTAAGGAAGCATAGCAAAGCCTCCATATACACATATACATATACATAGCCAGTTGGGTGGTGTTGTCTCCACAGTAAATCAGTTGCATTAAGTGCTTTGTCTCTAGAGAAGTAAACAACAATTTCCAGTATAATATACCAGGTAACTTTATAAGTGAAATCATACATAACACACTTTATATTTCATGTAATATTTTTTGATAATAACTCATATGATCTCAAATTACTAGAGTTTATCCTATTGAACAGCCTGTCTACGTGTCCAATTAGGGCATATGACGGTCATGGAGGGGGGCCCCAGCCATGTAGAAATAGATTCACATGGCACTCCTTCACATGTGTACTCCTACCTGCAGTTTTCTTTAGTAACTACAAGGGGTATGAACAGTTGCACCTATTGGTGATACCTGGGAGGACTTCTTTACTTTGGAGCTTGGTCAGATGTAATAACCACTATTAATAAATGGAGTTACTGATATTCCCTAAAATATATTCCAATAATAACAAATAATTGAGAAGAGTTTGCTGAAATACAGATAAATTGGGTCTTTTTTGATTATTGGGAAGATACAGAATCTTGTGATATACTTTTCATCTCATTTAACTGAGTGTGTCTGTCATGCTGGGTTTACACTTTGTTTTATCTATTTTTAGTTTATGACTTATTGAACCTTATCTTTGATAGATTGCATTGATGTCTCTGTAGCTACTGTCTGCTTGTTAGATGGAAGTCATTACTTTACTAGTTAACGTGACACAGTTGCTAGCTTTCTTTAAATTTGTTTAAGGCCTGAGAGATGGATAAAAGGTAAATGATTATCAATAAGTAATTAACCCCTTCATGACCCAGCCTATTTTGATCTTAATGACCTGGGCATTTTTTGCAATTCTGACCAATGTCCCTTTATGAGGTAATAACTCACTAACGCTTCAACGCATCCTAGCGATTCCGAGATTGTTTTTTCGTGACATATTGGGCTTCATGATAGTGGTATATTTAGGTTGATAATTTTTGCCTTTATTTGTGAAAAAAATGGAAATTTGGCGAAAATTTTGAAAATTTTGCAATTTTCAAATTTTGAATTTTTATTCTGTTAAACTAGCGAGTTATGTGACACAAAATAGTTAATAAATAACATTTCCCACATGTCTACTTTACATCAGCACAATTTTGGAAACAACATTTTTTTTCGTTAGGAAGTTATAAGGGTTAAAAGTTGACCAGCAATTTCTCATTTTTACAACAAAATTTACAAAACCATTTTTTTTAGGGACCACCTCACATTTTAAGTCACTTTGAGGGGTCTATATGGCAGAAAATACCCAAAAGTGTCACCATTCTAAAAACTGCACCCCTCAAGCTACTCAAAACTACATTCAAGAAGATTATTAACCCTTCAGGTGCTTCACAGGAACTAAAGCAACATGGAATGAAAAAATGGACATTTTAATTTTTCCAACCAAAATTTTATTTTAGCATCAGTTTTTTCATTTTCACATGGGTAACAGGATAAAATGTATCCTAAAATTTGTTGGGCAATTTCTCCTGAGTACACTGATCCCTCATATGTGGTCATAAACCACTGTTTGGGCGCACGGCAGGGCTCAGAAGGCAAGGAGCGCCATTTTACTTTTTGAATCTAAAATATGCTTGAATGTTTAGCGGTTGCCATGTCTTGTTTTAAGAGTACCTGTGTGCCTAAACATTGGAGCTCCCCCACAAGTGACCCCATTTTGGAAACTAGACCCTCCAAGGAACTTATCTAGATGCATAGTATGCACTTTGAACCCCCAAGTGCTTCACAAATTGATCTGTAAAAAAAAAAAGTACTTTTTTTTTTTCACAAAAATTTTATTTGGCCTCAGTTTTTTCATTTTCACATGGGCAACAGGATAAAATGGATCATAACATTTGTTGGGCAATTTCTCCTGAGTACATCAATATCTCATATGTGGTCATAAACCACTGTTTGGGCGCACCGCAAGGCCCGGAAGGGAAGGAGCGCCATGTGACTTTTTGATTGGGAAATTAGCTCCAATCGTTAGCGGACAACATGTCGCATTTGGAGAGCCCCTGTGTGCCTAAACATTGGAGCTCCCCCACAAGTGACCCCATTTTGGAAACTAGACCCCCGAAGGAACTTATCTAGATGTGTGGTGAGCACTTTGAACCCCCAAGTGCTTCACAGAAGTTTATAACGCAGAGCAGTGAAAATAAAAAAATAATTTTTTTTCCTCAAAAATGATTTTTTAGCCCGCTATTTTTTATTTTCCCAAGGGTAACAGGATAAATTGGACCCCAAAAGTTGTTGTCCAGTTTGTCCTGAGTACACTGGTACCCCATATGTGGGGGAAAACCACCGTTTGAGCGCACGGCATGACTCAGAAGGGAAGGAGCATCATTTGACTTTTTGAATGGAAAATTAGCTCCAATCGTTAGCGGACACCATGTTGTGTTTGCAGAGCCCCTGTGTGCGTAAACTTTGGAGCTCCCCCACAAATGACCCCATTTTGGAAACTAGACCCCCTAAGGAACTTATCTAGATGCATATTGAGCACTTTGAACCCCCAGGTGCTACACAGAAGTTTATAACGCAGAGCTGTTAAAATAAAAATATTTTTTTTCCCTCAAAAAATAAATTTTTAGCCTGCTATTTTTTATTTTCACAAAGGTAACAGGATAAATTGGACCCCAAAAGTTGTTGTCCAGCTTGTCCTGAGTACGCTGGTACCACATATGTGGGGGGGACCACTGTTTGGGCACACATTGGGGCTCAGAAGGGAAGTAGTGACGTTTTGAAATGCCGACTTGATGGAATGGTCTGTGGGCGTCATGTTATGTTTGCAGAGCCCCTGATGTACCTAAACAGAGGAAACCCCCCACAAATGACCCCATTTTGGAAACTAGATCACCCAAGAAACTAATATAGATGCATAGTGAGCACTTTGAACCCCCAAGTGCTTCACAGAAGTTTATAACGCAGAGCCGTGAAAATAAAAAAATATTTTTTTTTCCTCAAAAAGTGATTTTTAGCCCACTATTTTTTATTTTCACAAGGGTAACAGGATAAATTGGACCCCAAAAGTTGTTGTCCAGTTTGTCCTGAGTACGCTGGTACCCCATATATGGGAGGGGACCACTGTTTGGGCACACGTTGGGGCTCGGAAGGGAAGTAGTGACGCTTTGAAATGCCGACTTGATGGAATGGTCTGTGGGCGTCATGTTACGTTTGCAGAGCCCCTGATGTACCTAAACAGTGGTAACCCCCCACAAGTGACCCCATTTTGGAAACTAGACCCCCCAAGGAACTTATCTAGATGTGTGGTGAGCACGTTGAACCCCCAAGTGCTTCACAGAAGTTTATAACGCAGAGCTGTGAAAATAAAAAAATATTTTTTTTTCCTCAAAAAGTGATTTTTAGCCCACTATTTTTTATTTTCACAAGGGTAACAGGATAAATTGGACCCCAAAAGTTGTTGTCCAGTTTGTCCTGAGTACGCTGGTACCCCATATATGGGGGGACCACTGTTCGGGGACACGTTGGGGCTCGGAATGGAAGTAGTGACGTTTTGAAATGCCGACTTGATGGAATGGTCTGTGGGCGTCATGTTACGTTTGCAGAGCCCCTGATGTACCTAAACAGTGGAAACCCCCCACAAGTGACCCCATTTTGGAAACTAGACCCCCCAAGGAACTTATCTAGATGTGTGGTGAGCACGTTGAACCCCCAAGTGCTTCACAGAAGTTTTTAACGCAGAACCGTGAAAATAAAAAATCTTTTTTTTCCACAAAAATAATTATTTTAGCCCCCATTTTTTTATTTTCCCAAGGGTAACAGGAGAAATTAGACCCCCAAAGTTGTTGTGCAATTTTTCCTGAGTACCCTGATACCCCATAAGTGGGGGTACACCACTGTTTGGGCACACGTCGGGGCTCGAAATGGAGGGAGCACCGTTTGACTTTTTGAACGCAAAATTGGCTGGAATAAATAGTGGCTCCATGTCGCGTTTGGAGAGCCCCTGATGTGCCTAAACAGTGGAAACCCCTCAATTCTATCTCCAACCCTAACGCCAACACACCCCTAACCCTAATCCCAACCCTAATCATAACCCTAACCACAACCCTAATCCCAATACAGCCCTAACGAAATCCCAACTCTAACCCTAACCACAAGCCTAACCGTAATCCCAACCCCAACCCTAATCCCAATTCCAACCCTAACCCTAAATTCAACCCTAACCCTAAATTCAACCCTAACCCTAAATTCAACCCTAACCCTTAGTCCAACCCTAACCCTTAGTCCAACCCTAACCCTTAGTCCAACCCTAACCCCTAGTCCAACCCTAACCCCTAGTCCAACCCTAACCCCTAGTCCAACCCTAACCCTTAGTCCAACCCTAACCCTAACCCTAGCCCTAACCCTAGCCCTAACCCTATCCCTGGACCTAACCCTAATGGAAAAAAAAAATATATATATTTTATTATTTGTCCCTACCTATGGGGGTGATAAGGGGGGCGGTGATTTACTTTTTATTTATTTTGATCACTATGAAAGTTTATCATAGTGATCAAAATAAATGAATGAATCTGCAGCGTTGCAGATTCGATTCGGCGCACTGCGCATGCGCCCGCCATCTTGCAAGATGGCGGCGCCCATGACGCTGGACGGCAGGACACCGGGACGGATAGCGGGAGATCGGAGGCACAAAGGAGGGTGAGGGGGTGATCGGAGGGTGAGAGGGGATGATCGGAGGGCTGGGAGGGCGGAGGGAAGGCGGGGGGGCAGATCATGAAGGCGGCTGCCGATCGGTGCCGTCAGAAGGTGGCGGCAGCCGATCGGTGCCGTCAGTCGGTGTGGGGGGGTCGGGTCTCGGTGTCCAGCCATGTCCGATGCTATTTCAGCATCGGCCATGGCTGGATTGAAATATTTCACCAATTTTCATTGGTGAAATATTACAATCGCTCTGATTGGCAGTTTCACTTTTAACAGCCAATCAGAGCGATCGTAGGCACGTGGGGGCTAAGCCACACCCCCAGGTGTTACCTCTGAAGGGTCCTTTGTGTGCGGGTCGGGTGACCTTTCAGTGACCCCGGTCACCCGACCCGCAGGGGGGCTATTTATAGCATGACGCCTACGTAGGCGTCATAGGTCGTTTGGGCACTGCTTTTCATGACGCCTACGTAGGCGTCATAGGTCGTGAAGGGGTTAAACTTCTTCCCAACTAATCAGTATGGTCTCCTATAGAGCACAGTGTGTGAATAATCATGGAACACCTACATTAAATGCATTTGAGATACGAAGTAACAAACAAGTACGATAACATCGATAACATGCAGGTCACTGGTGTCAAAGAAGGGAATTTCATTAACAATTTTATTTTGTTGATATTACTCAATAATACTACTCAATGATATACTATATTAGGAAAAATATTGAGACTTCTACACATTACACCTGCAAGAGCTTTCATTCCATTCCAAATCCATGAGTATCATTAGTATTAATATGTAGTTTGACCTCCCTTTATAGCTAAAACAGCTTGCACTCTTCTGAAAAAGCAGAAGAAAAAGATCATACCCATACAAGGTATGCACAAAAAATGTATAATAATATGTACAAATATGTAAATTTTATTAATGCTCAAACACAGGCACATATATGAAAAACAAAACACAAGTAAAAACAATTTAAATTGCATCCAGTTATGCAAAGAAAGCCAAGACAATACCACACCTTAGTATAAAGATAGTGGTAAACCACACAGGGTTCACACAAAAGGCACTATATCAGAGAAATAGCTGGCTAAGACATATATAACAAAATGATTAATGTATATACTAACACACCACCGAGTTTGCAAGAGACCTCATATATGCACAAAATGAATATGCAAGAAAATTAACATATACATGACAGTATAATAGTACGCATATACGATACCAAAAAGAAGGGGTCCAACTGTGTTCGTGATGGAAAGGGAAAGTGATGATAATAATAAAATGAGTCCTTTCCTAGCAGTAAAGGTGGAGCAAAGGTGTCCTCTAACAGGGCTTGCTGGCTGAGTCAGTTGGAAAAGACTCAGCAAATTACATAAATACCCCAGAATGATAAATCAAGGCAGTCATATATAAGTCCACTCAGATAAGACTGTATGAACTGTATGACCATGATCTGTCCAAATGCAAATAATGAGGCCAGCATCAAGCCATTTTTCACTAAGGAAGCCACCTCTTGTGTGGTGATACGCGTGAGATTTCATCCCACACTTGGGTTCTAATTACCATTTTTAATAAATAAAGTAACTTGGCACTCAACTGAATGATCCTTTACAGATGAAGTTTATTTTTTTATTTTTTGCAGCCCTAGAAAGACGTTTCGGTCCACAATCGGCCTTTGTCAGTCTGCCGACTGCTATCGCGGTAAAGTAACCCGGTATCAAACCAAGAATTTATGTGGGTACCTGCTTTAAGATATAATGTAGATTTATATTGTGCCTCCAGTAGTTACTAGAGTAAGTATGCTGTTGAAACTGGTAGCTACCAGACGAGCGGGGGAAACCGCGTCAAGCCCGGTACACCTATACCACAGTTCCACATGTCACATATGGGCCTACTCTTCTACCGTGACTCAAAGTGACAGTTTCAACAGCATACTTTAGTGACTACTGGAGGCACAATTTAAATCTGCATTATATTTTAAAGCAGGTACCCACATAAATTCTTGGTTTGATACCGGGTTACTTTACCGCGATAGCAGTCGGCAGACTGACGAAGGCCGATTGTGGGCCGAAACATCTTTCTAGGGCTGCAAAAAATAAAAAAATAAACTTCATCTGTAAAGGATCATTCAGTTGAGTGCCAAGTTACTTTATTTATTCACTTTGGTCTGCGTAACCTACTTGTGCACCTTGTGGTAGTGCCACGCTATACTTGACACTCATTACCATTTTTGGCACTGCTGGCCTCATTATTTGCTTTGGGACAGATCATGGTCCTGTAGTTCATACAGTCTTATCTGTGTGGACTTATATACGACTGCCTTGATTTATCATTCTGGGGTATTTGTTATTTGCCGAGTCTTTTCCATCTGACTTAGCCAGCAAGCCCTGTTAGAGGACACCTTTGTTCCACCTTTACTGCTAGGAAATGACTCATTTTATTATTATCATCACTTTCCCTTTCCACCACGAATGCTGTTGGACCCCTTCTTTTTGGTATCGTATATGCGCACTATTATACTGGTCATGTATATGTTCATTTTCTTGCATATTCATTTTGTGCATATATGAGGTCTCTTGCAAACTCGGTTGTGTGTTAGTATATACATGAATCATTTTGTTATATATGTGTTAGCCAGCTATTTCTCTGATATAGTGCCTTTTGTGTGAACCCTGTGTGGTTTACCACAATCTTTAGACTAAGGTGTGGTATTGTCTTGGGTTTCTTTGCATAACTGGATGCAATTTTAATTGTTTTTACATGTGTTTTTTTTTTCATATATGTGCCTGTGTTTGACTATTAATAAAATTTACATATTTTTACATATTATTATACATTTTTTGTGCAATTGAGGTGTCCCCCTTGTAGGGTATGATCTTTTTCTTCTGCTTTGCCAAGTTCTTTACATACCCTGGTGAACCCTCTTGTCTCTCTATACATATTTATGCCTATGGGTTGTTAGTGGTGCCCTCCGTTTTTTCTTATATACATAAGCTTGCACTCTTCTAAAAAGGCTTTGGGAAACTTATTGGAGCATGTCTGTGGGAATTTGTAGACTATTAAACCAGAACAGCACTTGTGAGGTCAGACCTGATGTTGCACAAAAAAGCCTGACTCACAATCTCCATTATAATTCATCCCAAAGGTTTTCAATGTGGTTTAGGTCAGGGCTCTGAGCTGACCTGTCAAGTTCTTCCACACCAAACTTGCCCAACCATACATTTATGGACCTAGTCATGTTGGAGCAGGAAAGAACCTTCCCAAAACTTTTCCCACAAAGTTGTAAGCATACAGTACAATTGTCCAAAACATCATGAAGTGCTGAGGCATTAAGATTTCCCTTCACTGTACCAAATGGGCCTAGGTGTCATGTGTGTGTGAGAGGCTGCAGACAGTCACACTGCATCTAGCTGCAGAAGGTCTCAGTGGTTGACCTTGCAGACTAGTGGCCACCTCTCCAGGCCTTAATGGTGTCGCCTGGATTTGGGTGTTTCTAAATTCCAATTTCCTGTTGGGAGTTGTGGGTGTTATATTTCAATTGACTCAATCAATCAAATTTATTATCGCCAAGTACATATTACATATATACAAGGAATTATTTGTGGCAAAGAGGCAACATAATATATAACAACAGATACAGCAAGTAACATCTAACAAGACAGATACAGTATATAGTCTACACATGACGATTTAATTGTTGAACAGAGAGTGGATAGAAGCTGTTCATATGGCGGTTGGTGCTGCATTTGGGGACTCTGAAGCGACGTCCTGAAGGGAGTAGTTGGAATGAGGAGTGTCCTGGGTGAGAGGGATCGGATGAAATTTTCAATGCTTGGGATCGAATACTCTTATCATAAAGATCCTGGATTTTAGGCAGGGGGGAACCTATAATTCTCTCTGCTGTTCTGAAAGTCCTTTGTAAGCGGAGTTTGTCATGCGCAGTGGCTCCCCCATACCAGACTATCAGAGAGGAACAAATCACAGATCTGATGACAGCATTAAAGAATAAGATCAGCAGATTCTTAGACAAACCATATCTTTTCAGCTGACGCAGGAAGAACATCCTCTGTTGTGCTTTTCTTATAACAGCATCCACATTTTTCCCCCATTTAAGATCATGAGAGATGATAACACCAAGGAATTTGGTCTCTGTGACCCTAAGAACCACTTCGTCATGGATGTAGATTGGAAGTATCTCATGTTGATCTTTCCTAAAATCCACAACCATCTCAGCAGTTTTTTTAGTGTTGAGTACAAGATTATTGGCTTTACACCAGTCACATATTCTTTTCACCTCACTCCGATACAAGTCTTCAGCATTTCCCCTGATGAGACCAATCAGTGTCATATCATCGGCAAATTTCAAGATTTTTACTGAGTCTGCTGAAGAGATGCAATCATTCGTATAGAGAGAAAACAGTAACGGGGACAAAACACACCCCTGAGGTGCCCCGATGTTTGTGACCAAGGTGTCCGAAGTGAATGGTCCAACTTTTACACTCTGTATCCTGGCTGTCAGGAAGTTATAAATCCACAAGCATAAGTTGAGAGGGACTCCAAGAGCTACCATTTTCTTATGAAGTAAATTCGGATCAATGGTATTGAACGCTGAGCTAAAGTCCATGAAAAGAATCCGGACATATGAGTGCAGTTCATCTGTATGATCCAAAATGTACTTCAGTGCCAGATTGACAGTGTCGTTTGCCGAACGATTCTCCTTATAGGCAAACTGAAGCGGGTCCCATAGCTTCTGCGTGAATTTTATCAGGTGGGACATCATAATTCTTTCGAAGACTTTCATAGCTACAGATGTGAGTGCTACTGGTCTATAGTCGTTCAACTCAGAGGATCCCACTTTCTTGGGGACGGGGATAATTGTGGAATTTTTCCAACACTGAGGTACAACGCACTCTTTCAGTGACACATTGTATATATTTGTCAGTATAGGGGCAAGCTGGGTAGCACATACTTTCAGACACATTGGAGATACACCATCAGGGCCAGGTGCCTTTTTGACCTTAAGTCCCTTCAGGATGCGCATCACCTCTGCCTCGGAGATCACTACTTGGGTGTTGCACAATGAATGATCTTTATATGAACAGACTGAGGAGCTTAGAGATGAATAGCCACTGTGTGTAGAGCTTGCCTCAAATCTACAGTAGAATTCATTTAACTCTGCTGCCAGACTTCTGCTGGGGTTCACTATAGTGGGGTGGCTTTTATAATTGGTGACCTCTCTTAATCCTCTCCATGCAGATCTAGTATCTTTTGATGAGAACCTTTCCTCCAGAATCTTTGCATACTCGTGTTTGGCTAACTTGATCTCTTTAGATAGCGAGTTCCTAAGTTTCTTGAATTCAGTAATATCGCCTCCTTTATAAGCCATCTCTTTTCTCTTACGGATCAACCTGACTTTATTTGTAAACCACGGCTTGTTGTTTCCCCGAAAGTGGACAGATTTGGATGGAATAAACGTGTCTTCACAAAAACGGATATATGAGGACACTGCATCAACCCATTCATCCAGACCCGAGCATGTTTCCTGGAATACCTCCCAGTCCGTGCATTCAAAGCATGCTTGTAGTTGCAATTTTGCTTCCTCAGACCATGTCTTCTTTGTATAAACTGTAGGTTTGGATGTTTTCAACCTTTGCCTGTAGGCTGGAAATAAATGAATTAGACAATGATCTGAAAAGCCCACTGCTGCTCTCCTCACTGCCCTGTAGGCCCCTTTCATGACTGTATAGCAGTGATCAAGCGTATTGTTCTCTCTCGTGAAGCAGTTTATATGTTGAGTAAATTTGGGGAGATACAGGTTGAGTTTTCCTTTTTTAAAGTCCCCCATTACGATCACAAATGCTTCTGGAGATCCTTTCTCCCATTCTGATATTTTGCAAGCTAATTCACCAATAGCAGCTTTAACAGATGCTTGAGGGGGAATATGTACTGCAACCAGAACCATAGATGAAAACTCTCTTGGAGAGTAAAATGGTCTACAATTGAGTACAAAGTACTCTAGATCTGGAGAGCAACCTTTTCCCAGTATGTTAACATCACAGCACCAGCTAGTGTTGATGTAGAGACATACCCCACCCCCCCTTTGTTTACCTGAAGCTACACAATCACGGTCAGCTCTGTAGATAACAAAACCAGGTAGATCCAGACTACAATCAGGGATGGTCTCATTCAACCAGGTCTCAGTAAAACAAAGAGCAGCTGAATTGGCCATATCAGATCTCATGTTACAAAGTAAGCTCAGATCCTCCATTTTGTTAGATAAGGAACGGACATTAGCCAAGTGGAGTGAAGGAAGAGCTGTTCTGAACCCTCTCCTCCGAAGGCGTGCCAGGATGCCTCCTCTCCTACCTCTCTTGCAGTACACCTCCACAGGTTTCACAGAAGTAATGGATTTTATGTACTCAATTGTTGAATTAGCAATCATGCTCCAAGAAGGGGAGTCCATGAGAAATTGCGGATGATTCCAGAATAATAAATCGTCCCTTGAAATCATAAGAGTAGGTTTACAGAGTGCAGTGGCCATGATTACACTCAGCTTGTAGCTATAAAGACTGAACAGTCACAGCTTAGCAGAGTTAAATGTACAACTTGCCATAAAGGGTGCTCCCAGCACTGCTGGGGGGGAGGGCATGGGTGCAACAAGACAAGGACATCAGGGGACATGCCAACAGTCAGTCCAAACCTGCCCAGCTTACCCCTTCAGCTCCACCTGGACCACAAGATCTCCAGAACATCTCCAGCACCGCACACTCCACCAGCTTTCCTATCCCGGGATCATCTGCATGCTGGAAATGGGTACAAGTTGTAGGAAAGTTGGCAGGCAGCCAGCAGCTTCACTCTCTCCCAGCTGAAACCAGGCACAGAGCTCCACGAGGACAGAAAGACACCGGTCCCAGCTGGTCGCAGTCTCCACACTACTCCCAGCTCTGCCGAATCCTGTAGCCCTACAGCTCCACCTGGACCACAAGATCTCCAGAACAACTCCAGCACCGCACACTCCACAAGGTTTCCTATCCTGGGATCATCTGCTTGCTGGAAATGGGTACAAGTTGTAGGAAAGTTGGCAGGCAGCCAGCAGCTTCACTCTCTCCCAGCTGAATCCAGGCACGGAGCTCCACGAGGACAGAAAGACACCGGTCCCAGCTGATCGCAGTCTCCACACTACTCCCAGCTCTGCCGAATCCTGTAGCTATGCAATGGTGAGTGAACCAAAGGGAGAATTAACAATTAAACGGGGGAAAAAAACTAAAAAACTCAGGAGCCTCATGCCAGAGCAGTCATCTCTCGGCGCTTGTCCTCCTCACCTCCTCTCCTCATATTTTATTTGTATTCTCCTGTTGAGGCTTGAAGCAGTAGTTGTCGGCTATTATCCTTTCTGGACTTTGGAGAACATTGCTGAGTCTTCTCATGCTAAGTGTTCCCTTGTTTCATTCGTCTATCCCAGTTGTCTTTAGCAGTAGTGAGGATTGATTAGCACTCATCCTGTCCTCCCCGATGTAGTGCCTATTGCCAGGGTCAGGCAGGGCTTAGGTATTCTGCTCGGTGATAGGTGCAGAACCTATATAGGGACAATAGGACAGACAGGGTGACGTTAGATCGGTCTAGGGGTCTCCACCCCCCTTCCCTATTGTTTAGTTCCCCTTCCCTTATCCCTTTGTGTTGCACTTAGTCTGTCCTTGTCATGTCGGACGCTGTTCACACCACAGCGTCCGGCAGGCAGAGGTAGTTCCTCCTCCAGCCACTATAGCCTCAGTGGCGCCGGCCTGATCTTCAGGCTCTCGGGGGTTAATCCCTCAGGAGACCAGGTTGGATGCTTAGTCACGCCCACGGTCTTTAAATAGTCATGCTGGCCTATGGGCGTCGCCGATTATAGCTTGTGTTTCATACCAAGTGGTTCCGGTCTGGAGTGGAGGTGTTGCAGAGAGAGAGATTCGTGTCTGGTGTCGTATGATCCGTTGTTATCCTTTCTCCTTCCCATATTTGTGTTTAGTTGTGCCCTGTTCACACTACTGTATAGTCCTGTGTGTATGCGGCGCGGTGCAGTTTAAGTTCTCCCTGTCTGTCATTATTTGTGTGGGGGCTTTGGTGGTGTGTCTCCTCACTGGGTGGAGGGTGGAGGGTTAAGTGCAGGGCTGAGCAGGAGACAAGGAAAGGGTGGAGGCTCAGGCATTTGCACCATCAGCAAAAACCCTGGGTTGAGGGTCAGACAGGGTTTCCCCTAGTTATAGGGACATCACAGGGCCCCCGGGTATTACAGCCTTAGTGGGACTAAGCCCCACGTGACATTATAATCGGCCCACATTTTTTCAGGAGTCCATGGATCCATTAGATTCCATAACCCACCAGTTGGCGGCGCTGTCCTTACAGGTCTCCGAGTTGAAAGGGGCAGTTCAGCAGCAGGGCCTGGTAGTAGCGAAAGTGCAAACGGCATCTGCAGGTATCGGTGCAGAGCCGAAGTTTCCGCTGCCAGAACGTTTTTCAGGGGATCGCAGCAAATTTGTCGTATTTCGGGAGGCCTGCAAGTTATACTTCCGCATGCGGCCAATCTCCTCAGGTAATGAGGCCCAGCGGGTAGGGCTGGTGTTGTCATTACTGAGTGGTGACCCCCAAGCATGGGCATTTTCCTTACCAGCTGACTCTGCTACATTTCTTTCTGTTGATAATGTTTTTTCTGCCCTCGGACTCATTTACGATGATCCTGACCCACTGGCTCTAGCGGAATCTAAAATCCGCGCCCTCCGCCAGGGGGAGCGCTTGGCAGAGGACTATTGTTCGGAATTTCGCCGCTGGGCCGTAGACACACAGTGGAATGACCCAGCGCTGCGGAGCCAGTTTATGCATGGGGTGTCAGGGAGGGTTAAACAAGCCCTCCTGATGTATGAGTCTCCGGCATCGTTGGAGTCTGCCATGAGTTTGGTGATACGTATTGATCGCCGTTTTCGTCAGGGGGCACAGGAGACGCTACCTCTGGGGGAACGCAGAGGGGCAAGTGTGGTTGAAGTAGATGAGTCCCCTGAACTTATGCAGATTGCTGGCGTGGCACAGGTTAAGCGTCGCGCTCCGGGATTCCGGAAGCCCGGAGCATGTTTCTACTGTGGTAAAAGAGGTCATTATATTAACGTTTGCCCGGTACTACCTAAGAGGGTCACTTCGGCGGAAAACTGTTAAGCTCAGAGGGTATGGAGGAGACCCAACTGAGCGTATGCATATCCTCCATGATGGTATCTCAATGTATGCTCCCTGCCAAGGTTATTATCGCGGGCAGAGAGCTACCAATATCAGTGTTTGTGGATAGCGGTTCCGCCACCAATCTCATAGATGAGGAGTTTGCACACACCGCCGGGTTTAAGATTGAAAAACTTCCTCACCCCATACAGGTGGTGACCATTAATGCTGTTCCCCTCCCTCAAGGGGAGATTACGGAGTTTGTGGCAGAGGTGAAACTCCACATTGGGGTCCTACATTCTGAGTCGGTTACATGTAGGGTCCTCCGTAATCTCCCAGCACAAATGGTCCTGGGTTTTCCATGGTTGTCCAGACACAACCCGGTAATTGATTGGAAAACTCAGGACATAGTACAATGGAGTGGTTTTTGCCAAGACAATTGCTTGGCCACATGTGTGTCCGCCGTGACGCCCAGCCTGCCGGAGGCTTTGCAGGATTTCGCAGATGTTTTCTCTGAGAAGGGTTGCTCAGAACTGCCTCCACATAGAGCCTATGACTGTGCGATCAGGTTAAAACCCGGGGCCAAATTACCTAAGGCCAGGATGTTTAATATTTCTGGTCCTGAGAGACAAGCTCTGAAAGACTACATCGCGGAGAGTCTGAGCAAAGGACACATCCGGCCTTTGTCCTCGCCTGTAGCCACGGGGTTTTTCTTCATTAAGAAGAAAGATGGGGGGTTACGCCCGTGTCTGGATTTCCGAGAGTTAAACCAGATTACTATCCGTGATCCTTACCCTATGCCGTTAATCCCGGATTTGTTCAACCAGGTAGTGGGGGCGAAATGGTTTTCCAAGCTGGACCTCAGGGGGGTGTATAACCTCATAAGGGTCCGTCAGGGGGATGAGTGGAAGACAGCGTTTAACACTCCTGAGGGTCATTTTGAGAGTCTGGTTATGCCGTTTGGGTTGACCACCGCGCCTGCCGTTTTCCAACATTTTATTAATGATGTATTTGCTCATGTCCTGGGGAGATTTGTGATTGTATACCTGGATGATATCCTCATTTATTCTAGCGTTCGGGACACTCATTTGGAGCATGTCAGGCATAGTTATAGTTGCTCCGGGAGAACCAGCTCTATGCTAAGCTGGAAAAATGTTTATTTTTTGTCCAGGAGTTGCCCTTTTTGGGATATATTGTGTCCGCAGCCGGGTTTAAAATGGACACCGCTAAGGTGCAAGCGGTGCTGCAATGGGAGAGGCCGGAGAGTCTGAAAGCACTCCAGCGGTTCCTTGGGTTTGCGAATTATTATAGGAAATTTATTAAACACTTTTCGACTATCGCCAAACCGCTCACAGACATGACAAAAAAGGGTGCCGATCTGGCGAACTGGCCTGAGGTGGCTATACGTGCCTTTGAGCGTCTGAAGAATAGTTTTGCTTCAGCCCCCCATTCTGGTGCAACCAGATGTGTCTAAACCTTTTGTGGTGGAGGTTGATGCGTCGGAGGTGGGAGTGGGGGCAGTACTGTCTCAAGGCTCGTCCTTGAGCGAGATGCATCCATGCGCCTACTTCTCCAAGAAGCTGTCGCCGGCCGAACGGAATTATGATATCGGCAACAGGGAGTTGTTGGCCATCAAACTGGCTTTTGAGGAATGGCGACACTTCTTGGAGGGGGCGGCTCACCAGGTCACAGTCATCACCGACCATAAGAATCTGCTCTATCTGGAGTCGGCTAAGCGTCTGTCTCCTAGGCAGGCTCGCTGGGCATTGTTTTTTACTCGTTTCAATTTTCTGGTGACTTACCGTCCCGGGGCTAAAAACACCAAGGAGGATGCTTTGTCTAGGTGTTTTCCGGGGGGAGAACCTCCGGAAGAGCCGGTACCCATCCTCCAGAAAGGGGTAGTGGTCTCGGCTCTCACGACGGAGGTAGAGGAGGAGATTGCCGAGGCCCAAGAGGAGGTACCACCAGGACTTCCAACCAACAAATCATTTGTACCCCTGCATCTTCGGCTTAAGGTGTTGAAGGAACACCACGACTCGGTACTGGCTGGTCATCCAGGGGTGAGGGGCACCTTAGAGCTGGTATCGCGTCGTTTCTGGTGGCCCAAAATCCGGCAGGACGTGGTCTCATACGTGGCAGCTTGCATCACGTGCGCTAGGGCTAAGTCACCCCGTACCCGTCCTGCTGGCACGCTACAGCCTCTGGGGGTACCCAATAGGCCATGGACAGAAATCTCCATGGATTTCATCACTGACTTGCCAGCCTCGGCGGGGAACACAGTCATCCTGGTGGTGGTTGACCGTTTTTCAAAGATGGCGCATTTTGTGGCGTTGTCTTCATTGCCCAATGCTAAGACGTTGGCTCAGGTATTTGTGAAGGAGGTGGTCAGACTCCACGGAGTACCGTCGGACATAGTATCTGATAGGGGTACGCAATTTGTGGCGAGGTTTTGGAAAGCTTTTTGCTCACGTTTGGGGATCAAGTTGTCACATTCATCGGCGTTTCATCCACAGTCTAATGGACAAACTGAGCGAATGAACCAAAATCTAGAACAATATTTACGATGCTTTGTGTCCGACAACCAGGAGGAGTGGTCTACTTTCCTTCCTCTGGCCGAATTCGCGTTAAATAATCACCGCCAAGAGTCATCGGGAGAGTCTCCATTCTTTTGTGTGTACGGTCAACATCCTCAGTTTTGTACCTTACGTCAGGGTGACTCAGGGGGTGTCCCGGAGGAGGATCAGCTAGGAGCCCAATTGTCATCAGTCTGGAGGCGGGTGAAACAGCGTTTGTTGAGCATGAGTGCCAGGTACAAACGGGTGGCTGACAGACGTGTGCCAGGTCCGGACCTGTGTGTGGGTGAATGGGTGTGGTTAGCTACGAAGAACATAAGACTCAAAATTCCATCTTTAAAACTGGGTCCAAGGTTTATTGGGCCTTTTAGGATTTCTGCCATCATTAACCCAGTGGCGTATCGGTTGGAACTTCCTGCGGTGTACAAGATACACAACATGTTTCACAGAGCTTTATTGAAAAAGGTGGTAGGCTCTGTGGACGTGATGCCGATGCCACCTCCAGTCATGGTGGATGGCGATTTAGAGTTTGAGGTCGCCAAGGTAGTGGACTCTCGAGTAGTACGCCGTACTCTTCAGTATTTGGTGCACTGGTGGGGGTATGGTCCGGAGGAGAGGTCTTGGGTTCCAGCCTCAGACATACATGCGGATCGGCTGGTCAGTTCTTTTCACCGTCGTCATCCGGACAAGCCGGGTCCTATGAGTCTTGAGGGTCCGGAGGTCCCTCGTAGAAGACGGGGTAATGTCATGTCGGACGCTGTTCACACCACAGCGTCCGGCAGGCAGAGGTAGTTCCTCCTCCAGCCACTATAGCCTCAGTGGCGCCGGCCTGATCTTCAGGCTCTCGGGGGTTAATCCTGCAGGAAACCAGGTTGGATGGTTAGTCACACCCACGGTCTTTAAATAGTCATGCTGGCCTATGGGCGTCGCCGATTATAGCTTGTGTTTCATACCAAGTGGTTCCGGTCTGGAGTGGAGGTGTTGCAGAGAGAGAGATTCGTATCTGGTGTCGTATGATCCATTGTTATCCTTTCTCCTTCCCATATTTGTGTTTAGTTGTGCCCTGTTCACATTACTGTATAGTCCTGTGTGTATGCGGCGCGGTGCAGTTTAAGTTCTCCCTGTCTGTCATTATTTGTGTGGGGGCTTTGGTGGTGTGTCTCCTCACTGGGTGGAGGGTGGAGGGTTAAGTGCAGGGCTGAGCAGGAGACAAGGAAAGGGTGGAGGCTCAGGCATTTGCACCATCAGCAAAAACCCTGGGTTGAGGGTCAGACAGGGTTTCCCCTAGTTATAGGGACATCACAGGGCCCCCGGGTATTACAGCCTTAGTGGGACTAAGCCCCACGTGACAGTCCTTCACTGTGCATGACACTTGGCCAACCTCTAAAAAGACAATCCTATAGCACTTCATTTAAACATTATAGTCAGACAGGTAATATTATTCTGATATTCTTTAAATCCAGACTTGTCTATAAGCCTGAAAGAAAGAGAAAATGTATTCCATACATGTCCCTTGATCCAGCATCCATTGATAGTATGCTTTACTTGACGATGGAAGACTTGCATGCAGCTGCTTGGTCATGGAAACCCATGCCATGAAGCTACCAGCACAGTCTTTAGTTATTGAGTTAGCAAAAAAGTTGTAAAATTTTATAAACTGCGTGCATCAGCACTCGGCGACATTGCTCTTTAACTTTACATGGTCTATCACTTCATGCCATGAGTTGATATGGTTCCTAAACATTTCCACTTTTCAATACACTCACACATCATTGTAGAATAGATAGGAGGGAGGACATTTCAAAATGGTTCCACAAATTTTGTTCTCAGCTTTTTGTCTGAGACCACATGGAAAGTGAGTTCTTTAGATCAGTTCACTTAGTGTTGGTGCTATGTGAACAGCATTGTTGCTGTTTTGTTGTGTCTGTGGGGTTGCCCCCCTCCTTGTTCAATGCAGCAGCAGCAGCATTTGCCATTCAGCAGTATACTTTACAGGTGAGGGATACACTATGAGGTTTACAGTGTTGTGACAGTGGGTTTACTCATTCTGATGAAAATTTTAATTCAGAACTTTGCTTTTGGTTTTGAAAATTTTGCTTAGGCCTAGTACATGAATGTAATATTTGGATGTGTGGTCCATGTTTTTCTTCCACAGTTATGCTAATCGGATAAGTTTTGGAGGCAGAATGAGGTAACGGGGTAATACACATTATCTTTACTTTATCAGATGTGTTGAGGACATGACTTTGTGGCACCTACTGTTATATAGATATGACAGGTTCTTCTCCTGCTCTTGTAAGGCTACTTTCACACTAGTGTTTCCTGGAGCTGAGGAGGGATGCGCATGGCCACCATGAAGCTCCGCCCACAGCTGCACCTTCTCCGTTCAGCTCCGCCTATGGGCGCATGACGCTGCATGCGACCTGTGTACCCTATCCTTTTGACGGTGCGCCGACCTGCCCCAAACACATTGTGTTGCATTTTGGTGTGCTCAGTGCACCATCAAAAGGACTGGCAAACGCATACCTGCGCATGGCCTGCGTACCCAATGCTAAAGATAGGGTACGCAGGTTGCATGCAGCGTCATGCGCCCATAGGCGGAGCTGACTGGAGGAGGTGCAGCCATGGGCAGAGCTTCACGGTGGCCATGCGCATCCCTCCGCAGCTCCAGGAAACGCTAGTGTGAAAGTAGCCTTAGTGCAGCTTACTTCGCAGACTGCACAGCTCTCCTGTCCATACAATGACCGCTGGTGAAGGAATTTGTGACCAGACCTGTCCATAAGCTCCTCCAATAAAAAAGCAGTTTGCTTATGTGAGGTTTTCAATTTATGGTCATTATTATAATAAGTGCCACAAAGTTATGTCCTCAACACATCTGATAAAACAAAGATAATGTGGCTGACCCGTTACCTCGTTTTGCAGTCAGCAATTGACAATGCAATATAGTGGTTATAGGAGGAAAATGGTGCAAATTTGTAATGGAATCTAATTGCAGAAATTATTTTTAGCCGGAATTGCATGCACTTAAGTAAGAAAAAATATTGTCTACAAAAGGTGAACAACCCCTTAGTGACTGAGCCAATTTGGTACTTAATGAGCAAGCCACATTTTACAATTCTGATCACTGTCAATTTATGAGATTATAGCGCTGGAACGCTTTAACGCATCCCACTGATACAGAGAATGTTTTTTCGTGACATATTGTACTTCATGTTAGTGGTGAAATTTATTCGATATAAATTGCATTTATTTATGAAAAAATGGAAATTTTGGCAAAAATTTTGAAAATTTGGCAATTTTCAAACTTGTAATTTTTGTACCCTTAAATCAGAGAATTGTGTGGTGTCACACAAAATAGTTAATAAATAACATTTCCCACATCTACTTTACATCACCACAATTTTGGAAACTTTTTTTTTGTTAAGACGTTATAAGTGTTAAAAGTTGACCAGCGATTTCTCATTTTTCCAACAAAATTTACCAAAACCATTTTTTAGGGACCACCTCACATTTTAAGTGAGTTTGGGGGGTCAATATAACAGAAAATACCCAAACGTGACATGATTATAAAAACTGCACCCCTCAAGGTGCTCAAAATCACATTTAAGAAGTTTATTAATCCTTCAGGTGCTTCACGATAACTAATGCAATGTGGAAGGAAAAGATGAATATTTTACTTTTTTCACAAAAAATTTACTTTGGAACTATTTTTTTATTTTCACAAGGTTATCAGGAGAAAATGGACAACAAAATTTGTTGTGCAATTTCTCCTGAGTATCCCATATGTGAGGAAAAGCCACTGTTTGGGTGCATGGCAGGGCTCAGAAGGGAGGGAGCACCATTTGTCTTTTTGAGCGCAAAATTGGCTGGAATCAATGGTGGTGCCCTATCATATTTGGAGACCCCCTGATGTACCTAAACAGTGGAACCCCCCAATTCTAACTCCAATCTTAACTCCAACACACCCCTAACCCTAATCCCAACTCTAACCATAAGCCTCACCACAGCCCTAACCCCAACACACCCCTAACCCTAATCCCAACTCTAACCATAACCCTAACCACAAACATAACCCTAACACACCCCTAACCCTAAACACAAACCTAAACCTAGCACACCCCTAACTCTAATCCATACCCTAACTGTAATCTCAACCATAACCACAACCCTAACCCAACCCTAACTTTAGCCCAACCCTAACCCTAGCCCCAATGTAACTTTAGCCCAACCCTAACTTTAACTCAACCCTAGTCACAACCCTAACTCTAGCCCCAAGCCTAAGCCTAACATTAGCCCAACCCACTTTAGCCCATCTCAGTTTAGTCCAACTCTAACCCTAATGGAAAAATGGAAATAAATACTTTTTTTATTTTATTATTTTTACCTAACTAAGGGGGTGATAAAACGAGGTTTGATTTACTATTTTTTGTTATTTTGATCACTGTGATAGGATCTATCACAGTGATTAAAATGAACCAATAGGAAAAATTTCCTATTGTTTCCTGGTGCCGGCCGGCATGTGTCACCATTTTCTCCCGTAAGAAGACGCCGGTGGCCCAGGGGACTTCATGGGGGTTGCAGAGACACCAATGGTACAGGGAAGATCAGGGGACCCTATTTCTCTTTCCTCTGATGTGCGATCACATCAGAGGAGAGAGAAATAAAATGGAAAATCAGACTATTTTTTGTTGCTGCCACCGTTATACTGTTAATAACGGTGATCGCAACACTGGGGTTGGCAAAAACCAACTCAAATCATGTTCTCTGGGGTCTCGGCTACCTCCAGTAGCCAAGACCCCGGAGAAATTCCGAATCTGGGGGGGGCGCTATGCACTTTTTTCTCTGCGCCGTTAAAAAGCAGTTCTGAGGCATAAGTACCCTTAACTGCCGCCGTTAAAAGGCGTATCGGCGGTCGTTAAGCGGCTAAGGTTCACATACAATCATGACGTATGATATACCAAAATATTGTATCAAATGACCAACTCATCTTTTACATCTGTTACTCAACTGTAGCGCTGATTTACAAAAATATCTGGGTAGCGCCATTGACGTTCAAGTGCATTACAGAGTTTGTTGGCTTCATTCTGCCATATGTTTAGTTACTCTTCAATCTTGCATATCTATATAGTTAAAGACTAAAAATACACAGTAAACATATTATAATCAGTACAGTTACCCTTCATGCCTAGGCAGTAGCAGCTGAATTTTCGCTCCATAAACAAGTGTTGACAATACAATACATTTTGTTAAGTCAATGTAAGCTGTTTTCATGTGTGTTATTGTTCACTAAGTGGTATTTGTAGACACAGGCTTCCATCTCCTGTATGGCGATAATGATCATCGGAATGTGGAAAGCAAACACTTCTGTGACAGGTCCAGTAGGTTAAATAAAAGAAAATGAACTTACAGTATGAGTTTGTAATGGCATTAATAGAAATATTTTGTTTTTACCCTTCAATCACCCATTAAAAAGATGCGTAATAGGCTGCACACAACACGTAACATTTTACAGAATCATTTTAAAACCTCCAGGACATTGTCTTAACACAATAGAATGGCAATGTAAATCTATTTTGGTATTGTGTAGGTGTGCCTCCATTCATCACAGACAGAAAGAAGTCTTACTAGAAAACAGCCACAATTAATACACATTAGCACAATTCCCTCATGTGAGCTGCTTTTGCTATAAATTACACATTTGGGTAAAGCTGTGTCAGATGTGTTCAAAGTGAGACAAGCGCTCTCGGTGGTGTACTTCTTGGAAGCGAAAAAACATTCATATCATGAGCCCTTTGTACAGCACATAAAACCCGTGGACTTGTTGGATGTGACAGGCTCATTGAAAAATTCAATATCCCTCTTGCCAATCAATCATGCTTTTCAATCCCTACTTCAATCAATCACATAAAAATGTCGTGTTCTGTGATAACTACACAAAGGAGAGCACCATGCTCCTGTAGAACTACCATGCCATGCTCTCAAACTGCACAATGAATGAACGTATCTCTTCTCGGTAAATTCTACAGGCAGTGGCCGTTTATTTTCAGACGTGAACAATGTCAGCAAGCTATTGTTTCAGTCCTTTCTATAGGCATAAATTATTGTGGATAGTGCACAGCATGAAGGCACCATTTCTGCTTCTGTATAATTTAGCTCAAACTTAGTCTTAGGTGTTACATGGAAAACTACTCCTTTTAACAAGTTATTGTTCTATGCAAAAAGAAGATGTTTAAATGGTAGATCAAGAAACATGCAGATCTTTGACACATAAGTAAGCAAATAAAAAAAATTAACCATGTAGCCAAATGTATGGAAAAAGCTCCCAGTGTATACTTTAACACCTTAACCCTCGGAGCTTTATTCGGTTTTGCTATTTCGTCTTTTGCTCCCTTTCTTCCCAGAGCCATAACTTTTTTATTTTTTCGTCAATATGGCCATGTGAGGACTTGTTTTTTGCGGGATGAGTTGTACTTTTGAACAAAATCCATGTCGTGTACTAGAAAACAGGAAAAAAATTCCAAGTGTGGTGAAAGTGCAATCCCACGCTTGTTTTTAGTTTGTCTTTTTTACTAGGTTTACTAAATGCTAAAACTGACCTCCCATTATAATTCTTCAGGTCATTACGAGTTCATAAACACCAAATATGTCTAGGTTCTTTTTTATCTAAGTGGTGAAAAAAAATTCCAAACTTTACACAAAAAATAAAATTGTTCCATTTTCTGAGACCCGTAGCGTCTCCATTTTTCGTGATCTTGGGTTAAGTGAGGGCTTATTTTTTGTACACCGGGCTGACATTTTTAAGGATACTATTTTGGCAATGATATGATCTTTTTATCGCCCGTTATTGCATTTTGATTCAAAGCCGCGGCGACCAAAAAAACGTAATTCTGGTGTTTTGACTTTTTTTTCTCACTATGCTGTTCAGCAATCAGGTTAATCCTTTTTCATTGATAGATCGGGCGATTCTGAATGCGGCAATACTGAATATGTGTATGTTTGATTTTATTTTTATGGTTTTATTTTGAATCTGGCAAAGGGGGGTGATTTGAACTTTTAATTTTCTTTATTTTTTCATATTTTTAAACACTTTTTTTTTTACTTTTGGCATGCTTCAATAGTGTCCATAGGAGGCTAGAAGTTGCCACAGCTTGATTGGCTCAGCTACATACAGGCGATGAGCAAATCGCCTCTATATAGCAGATTTACTCATTTGCTATGAGCGCTGACCACTGGATGGTACTCATTCAAGCCGGCACTGACAACCATAGAGGTCTCCAGGAGACCTCAGGCTGTCATACAAACACACCGGTGACCTGTAATCACATGACGAGGGTCACCGGTGTGCGTATTTCTGGCACAATTGCCGGAAGCGCTTGTTAAATGCTGCTGTCAGAGTTTGACAGTGGCATTTAACTGGTTAATAGCGGCGGGTGGATCGCGATTCCACTTGCAGCTATTGCGGGCACATGTCAGCTGTTCAAAACAGCTGACATGTCCCGGGAAAGATGTGGGCTCACCACTAGAGCCCACATCAAAGGGGGGGGGGGGGGGAGTCCGACATCGGTGTACTATTACGCCCGATGTTGGAAAGGGATTAAAGAACCATTCTATGTTTTTTTTATTTCTCAGCCAATTCGTTATCTTTGATGTATATTCAATGTGTGCATTTAAATAATTATCAATGTATTCTACGATTTCCAGTGCCGTTCTATTCCTGTTCTGGACTACATGACTGCAGTTGTGGCTAATCACCAATCGCTGGTGTGTCGCTACATGATCGTTGGTGAGCTGCCAAACAGGCAGCTTTACCAGCAATCAGCACCAGCGACACGTGGGTAACAAGCGATGCACGTCGCTTAGTTACCCACTGTGTACCTTAGTTACCAGCGCTCTGGTGCAGGGAGCTGGTAACCAAGGTACACATCGGGTTTCTAAGCGGCACGCGGCACTTACAAAGCTTGTGACTCAGCAGCGATCTTGCTAGCGAGATCGCTGTGTGTGATGGGGGCTTTAGAGACTCACAACTAAACTCAGAAGCAGTAATTAAGTAAGTAATTAAGTAAGCAAATAGTACAAGTAGATAACATGGGGTACTTAGCTGACACTATTTTGATCTAAAAACATAAATGCCAGCCCACTGTGACAAGGTGTGCCAAATCACAGCGGTCCTCTCCACAGTATTTAACATCTCCATGTGCCAGCAGACCTCAAAAGGCAGGGACAGAGCATGACCCAGACTTGACCATTAAGACACCTGGAAAGCTATATAGACTAAACGAACAGCCCAAAAAGGGGAAGCCACACTCCTAGCACAGAAAAAAACAAAACCAAAGAACTGAGCTGGAACACATGTTGGTATAAGTGCAGTGTTTAGGTAAAAAGAATCTGTCACAAGGTTTTTGGCAACTAAGCTGAGAGCAGTATAATGTAGAGACAAAGACTCTGGTTCCAGGGATGTTCAGTGGCATGTAAAAGTTTGAGCACCTCTGGTTAAAATTATTGTTATCGTGAACAGTTAAGCAAGTTGAAGAAGAAATGATCTCTACGAGGCCTAAAAAAATATATACATATAGTACTTTTTTTTTCATTTGAAAAATTACAAAAAGGAAAATGGGCCAATGCAAAAGTTTAGGCACTAGTGATGAGCAAGTATACTCGTTGCTTGGGTTTCCCCGAGCATGCTAGGGAGTCCACTGAGTATTTTGGCGTGCTCGGAGATTTAGTTTTCGTCGTCTCAGGTGCATGATTTGCAGCTGATAGACAGCCTGAATACATGTGGGAATTCCCTAACAAACAGGCAACCCCCACATGTATTCAGCCTGTCCAGCAGCAGCAAATCATGCAGCTATGTCGACACAAACTAAATCTCCGAGAACGCCAAAATACTCAGAGACCACCCAAACATCACGAGTATACTCACTCATTTTGTGTGCTCAGATAACTTTGAACAAAGTGTCAGACCTTAATTAGCCTGTTAGGGTTATGGCACGTTCACTATCATCATTGGGAAAGGCCAGGTGATGCAAATTTCCCAGCTTTACAAAAACCCAACCTCCTCTAACCTTGTGCCAAAACCAACAGCCATGGGTTCTTCTAAGCATCTGAATAGCACTCTGAAAATGAAAATGGTGGAGGCCCACAAAGCAGGAGGAGGCTATAAGAAGATAGCAAAGTTCCCCTTTCATCTATTCAAACTGTAATTGATAAATGGAAGTTGGTAGGAACAGTGTAGGTCAAGATAAAGTCTGGAAGACTAGATTGCTAGAGAGGCAAATCAGAACTCCAGTTTGATGGCAAAAGACCTTCAGATAGATTTAGCAGACTATGGAGTTGTGGTACATTGCTCTACCGTTCAGAAACACATGCACAAATATGGCCTTCATGGAAGAGTCATCACAAAAAACCTCTCCTGTGTCCTCACCATAAAACTCAGCATCATAAATGTGCAAAAGAACATCTAAACAAGCCTGATGCATCTTGGAAACAAGTCCTGTGGACCGATAAGGTTAAAAATAAATTATTTGGCCACAATGATCAAAGATATGTGCGGAGAAAAAAGGCATAGAATTTCTGAAAAAAAAATCTTGTGAACTATTAAGCATTGAAGTGCATTAATCATGCTTTGGGGTTGTGTTGCAACCAATGGCACGGGGAACATTTTACAGGTAGGGGGAACAATGGATTCAATAAAATATCAACAAATTCTTGATGCAAACATAACATAACACATGCAGGGATTGCCTGTTTGTTAGGGAATCCTCACATGTATTCAGGGTGTCTAGCAGCCGCAAATCATGCAGCTGCGGGGACTCAAACATAATCTACGAGCATGCCCAAGATATTTGGAGAACACCCCAAGCATGCTTGGAAAACTCGAGTAACGAGCACACTTGCTCATCACTAGTTGTCACAAGAGCACCTGTGTTGAAAACATTTATGACTGTTAATATGTTCCTCTTTAAAGAGATACTCTCATCATATAATGTTATGATATGACTCTAGAATATTCCATAAAACGAAGATTATTTAGAGTCAAACTTCCTGCCACATGGGAATTCACGGAATTACATTGAAGTTCCATTCACCTGAATGTTGCTGTGGAGGAGGAATCAGTTAAAACTTATAGCCCTTAGCTTGTGCTGACCTGTTGATCCTAGAAATACCCTATCACCTACTGAAGTAGAAAACCCCCTTTTAAGACATGACCTTCAGAGTTAATATTTAAACTCAAATCATGCACTAGCAACTATTATCAATTTTTTTATCCCTTTAGTCTGAATCTAAGGTATTCAAGAAGAATACTTTTATATTGCTGTTTTGTTCCCATGTGTATGTGAAGTACAGTAGTTACTTTTGATTTATGCTTGAAGAACATCACTCACCTACAAGTGGATAATAATGTGGGATGTTCATGTTGAACTTTTTGAATTTCAACTGTGAGTGAAGTGCCAGTGGTGAAACATCTGTAGTAAAAATTTGGCCTTACATTTGGTATTGGGATGATGTGATAAAAGCAAGAATTACTTAAAGGATTTTCTCCACTGCTGATTAAATTTCCAGGCAGCCTTGTAAAAAAGTAAATAGAGGTTTAGCGGAATATAAAAGCAAACCTTTTAGTAACATACATTTTCTTATCTGAATTCTTGTTTCTGTCTTTTTACTTCTGTAAGATGAATTACTATCCTTGTATTTTATTTGTGTATAAATTAATCTTACAGTAAAAATATTTGTGAGAGGTAAAGAAATTAGATTGTAGATGGGGCTAATATCTCTTATTTCAAATTTGGTAAATGAAAAGGATAAAATACAAAAATAGAATATGAGAATTGTATGAAAGATAATGAAAATAGGATATAGAGGTATAAGGTGGTCCTGGATTTAATGCACAATGTATAAGAAGCTTCTATACCTATGGTATACCCCTCATAAAGGCCCCATCACACTAAGCGAGATCGCTAGTGATATCACTTAAGCATCACCGATTTTGTGACGCAGCAGCGATATTGCTAGCGATATCGCTAAGTGTGATACTTACCTCCGACCGGCTTCCCCGCTGTCTATCGCTGATCACGCGAGATCGTCCAGGGCCGTTTCTCGTTGGCCACTTCCTGCTGGCGCCGACGAGTGACGTGTGGACACTGGCGGGAGGACTTCTTCATCGCCGCGCCTGACAGGTAAGTAATGACCGCCGACCGCTGCTGCATCGTTGGTGAGATCTGCCTGTTTGGCAGCTCTCTAGCGACCATTTAGCGATGCACCAGCGATCCTGACCGGGTCATATCGTGGTCAGGATCGCTGGTGCATCTCTAAATGTGACGGTACCTTAAGACAAATAGTCTGGTGGATTCAGATAGAATTGTAGCTCCACTGTTGTCTGTTCAAATTGTATAAGAAGCATTGTGTCCCTTTGTGTTTTCTCCAGGTACTCTGGGTTATTTACAGAATCCAAAAACATACTGATATTATATTATATTATACTTTTTTATGTAAATTGGCCCTGTTATATTTGTAAGCAATAGTAAATTAGATTGTGAGCCACATTTGGAACAACAAATGCTAATGATCTCTGTTTAGTGCTGCAGAATTTGCTTAGATATGCAAATCAATAAGATATTAAATGTTTAGCGCAGGTCAAGGTGGGCATACAGACCCAAGATTTGGCGGCACAGAGTGGAAGACACTAGGCACAGCGAGGATTTGGACTCCATGTAGTCACAAAAACAGGAGGGCAGATGAAGAAGGAAACAGAAACTCCAAAGCAGTACAGATGAAGGCACAGGGGTCAAAGGAGTTTGGCAAAGTTACAAATCCAGTCCAATTTATCATCTGTATCCCATGGAAAACTTATAATCCACGGTCATATCCTGTTAGTCTCATCTGGTATGGTGGCTTGGCAAAGCCGGAGGTCATAGTAGACACACGAACCCAGGACATTGGCAAAGGAGACTGGAAGGCACATGGGACAGCAAGGATTTAGACACAGAACCAGGAGGAGAATGGTCTGTCTGAAGAAAATAGCATAATGCAGAGGAAACACAAGAATTTTGCAAAAGATAAATAGACAATGTGAATAGAGTCCAATAGCAGATTGTGATGCTTACTGCAAGTGATGATTTAACCAAAAGTAGAAAGCAGTGTTAGCCAGCCGATGTTAGGGAATTCAGGAATCACAAGAGGTTAGCAAAGATGAATGTATAATATGAATGGATAATGGAGTATTTCATCAGCAACTGAACATGTAAGATTCAATTCCAAGACACAGGTGTATGTCTAACTGGGCCTTAAGAGGCCTAGAAAACAGAGAAGTAGGGAAGCCTTTATTACCTGGCATGGAGCACAAGAAAGGGTGGTGGTCCCAGGGGAAGAGAGAGTAGCCAGGCCCAGCTGGGACAGGAGCATAACATTATATAGACTGGGTTCCTTCAAACAAAAACCCTTCTATTTTTTATTATTTATTTTTAACGGACCAAAGATAAAATAGCAATACTTAACAGAGAAAAACCTGAGACATAAAAGAAATTATATTTACTTAATTCAGAATCAATACAATTTCAAAAACAACTCTTAAGTGTCAAGACGTATTCATAGCAAGCCATTTACTGTGACTACACTAAAAAGGTTGTCCTGGGATGTGGTTGCTCTTTCTCTTTATTCTTTAATAATAAATATTAATAAACTGATTGTTTCAACTTCAGATTTTACAGATGGTGTTATGTTTGCATCAAGAATTTGTTGAAATTTCATTGAATCCAATCTTCCCTCTACCCATGAAATGTTCCCCATGCCATTGGGTGCAACACAACCCTAAAACATGATTGATCTACCCCAATGCTTAATAGTTGAGATGTTTCCTGAAATTCGGTGCCCTTTTTTTCTCCACACATACCTTCATTGTGGTCAAAGAGTTCTATTTTAACTTCATCGCTCTATAGGACTTGTTTACAAAATGCATCAGGCTTTAAAAGTTCTTTTGCATACTTCTGATGCTGAATTTTATGGTGAGGATGTAGGAGAGGTTTGCTTCACGTTACTTTTCCATAAAGGCTATATTTGCGCAGGTTTCTCTTGCACAATCTTACAAGCAGCTCTCACTGACATTTTGCTAGGTCTTCTAGACCTTATCTTGACCTACACTGTTCCTGTTAACTGCCATTTCGCAATTATATTTCAAACTATGGAAAGGACAACTTGAAAACGCTTTGCTATCTGCTTATAGCCTTCTCCTCCTTTGTTGGCCTCCACCATTTTCATTTTCAGAGTTCTAGGCAGCTGTTTAGAACAACCCATGTCTGCTGTTTTTCAGCACATGGTTAGAGGAGGCAGTGTTTTTATGAATCTTGGAAATTTGCATCACCTGGCCTTCCTTAATGATGATAGGGAACAAGCCATATGTTAGAATTCGAACCGAGCAGCTCCTGTGCACCAGACAGCAGCTCTTCCCTCTGAGCTTTTCAGCTCACTGGACAGTTCTGTGCTAATCCCAATACTTGTACCTATGTTGTTGCTGATGGTCTCCACCCTGAGTTCCTGTTGGTCACCACCCTGAGTTCCTGACTGGCTCATCCTGATTGAACACTCTATTTAAACCTGGTATTGCTCTCCTTCCTTGCGCGATTATTGAGCTACCAGCCTCTAGTCAAGCTTCCTTCCACCTGCTGCTTCTTCAAATGACTTTTCTGCTCCTGATATCGACCTCTGGCTTCCCTGACTACAATTCCTGCTTATTCTTTCAAACGACATTGCTGCTGATAACAACCTCTGGCTTCCCTGACTAGGATTCCTGCTTATACCTTCAAACAACATTGCTGCTCCTGATATCGTCCTCTAGCTTCCCGGACTATGCTACCTGACGGTCCTACCACTAGTGGTTGCAATATCACTACTCCAAACCAGATCAGTTCATAACACCATAAGTCTAACAGCTAACTAAGGTTATCTGATCACACAAATCTACAAGGGTATCCAAACTTTTGCATTATCCAATTTTCCTTTTTGTCATTTTTAAAATGTAAAAAATGACTATATATATATATATATATATATATATATATATATAAATATATATTATTTATAATATATACAGTATATTTATTTTTTTTGGCATCCATTACAAAGGAAATGTGCCAATTTAAACAAGGTCTTTTAGAGATCATTTCATCTTCATCCTGCCTAACTGTTCACTATAACAGTAATTTTGACCAGGGGTGCTCAAATTTTTACATGCCACTATACAGGAGTTCTGAGTGTCTAAAGCAACCTTTTTTCATGCAATGGACAATCACTCCCAGTGTGCTCTTTCCAATCAACATAATGAAAACTAACTAAGGGTACCGTAGACTAAGCAATGCACCAGCGATCCCGATAACAATATGGATCGCTGGTGCATCACTAAGTGGTCACTAGTGAGCTGCCACACAGGCAGATCTCACCAGCGACATAGCAGCGGTCGGGGGTCGCTACTTACCTGTCAGACGCGGCGATCCTGACGACCTCCCGCCCGCGTCCACGCGTCGCTCGTCGGCGCCACAGGAAGTGCCCGATGAGAAATGGTCCAGGATGTTCTCGCGCGATCAGCGATAATCAGCGGGGGAGCCGGTCGGAGGTAAGTATCACATGTAGCGATATCGCTAGCAATATCGCTGCTACGTCACAAAACCAGTAACATTATAGCAATATTGCTAGCGATATCGCTATGTGTAATGGGCCCTTAAGCCATGTACTTCTCTGCAGTGGACAATGTACGGTAAACTTTTTTATGAAAAATACATAATATAAACAATTAACAAGTATTAAATAGAAGTATTCTTCACATCTGAACGGTTGAGCTTTTAGTTTAAAAGATTCCCTTGAGTCTAAGTCATACCCTGTAATCACACCATGCTGACATCATTTTTCTCCTCTATGTCTACTGTATACACTGGGAATCCTTTTGTCATACATGCTAAAAGTATTCCTGGAGATGTCTTAAATGACAGAGTCCAAAATGGTGTATTTTGGACTCCTACTGGCTGAAGTAGGTCAGTATAGAAGATACAGACTACTATAGTAAATTGTATATTAATTTCATATGTTTTTTTAACAATGAAGTGCATGGGTGATGCACAGCACAGTCACAAGCATCAGTTCAATGGATGTCATGAGCTTTTCAATAATACGTGTCCATTAAATGGATCTTACATTAGTGTAGTGTTGCAATTATAGATTAAACTGTGCTTCTTTACTATACATTTCTAAAAATATTGAGTAGTGATCATGTGATACTGAGGAGTCTGTCAGTCAAGCTGGGGGTAATTGATTTATTGAGTCAAGTTTCTTTCTCCTTTAATAGAAAGGATTAAATCGCTATTCTGATATTAATTTCCAAAGTAAAGTAAATACATCAACGCTATTAGGTATAAAGCTGGCCATATACACTTGATGTCTGATGTAAGGCCCTCATTTCTTTAAATATGAACACTCCTTGTTGGGTGTCCGTCTGCTGGATTGGGTATAGTGGAAGAACTGTGGGTCCCTATTATACTATTTGTACTTTGGTGAAATTGATGCCACTTTTGTGGTGTCTGCCAATAATTTTTGGAAATATGAACACTCCTGGTTTGGTCTCCTTTATGCATGTTGCCTGTAGAAGTAGGCCGCCGAGACCATCAGGCCTCCACTAACTTTGACTCAATTACCCGTGTTACTAGCCTTAAATTTTTCTGACAATAGTAGTCTACAAAACTGATATTTGTGCCACCTTAGTGTGAGTCAGCATGAAAGCAGGTTTAGGTGTTGCATGTCATATCAGGGCTCCCAGCAAAGGGGCCCTACACCGATCCCTCACCCACCTCGTCTTACTGTGACGTTCAATTGAAAGCCGTAAATGCTGTCCCAGACTCTGATACCTCATGACTGGCTGATTGCTGCAGTGGCATGCTAAAATCTGTACCGTGGGTGAATTGAGGCCACTTTCATGGTGTCTGTCCCTCATTTGATGTGTTTTGGCAGCATTTGGGGCCATTATAAGTTGTTGAGCATGCATTTGTTTTTACCTCCCATTGACGTCAATGGCATTTAGCTATGTTTGGCGAATATTCTATGAATTAAACAGCGAATATTGCAAATTCGGCAAACGCAATCTGAACCGAACATTGAAATATTCACTCATCTCTATTGTCAATATGATCATTGCATCCTTATATGAATTCATTGAGAAATGTAGTTTGCAAAATGAGTTCACTTATGGGGGGTCCTACTGTTCTAGGACCTCAGAGGCTCTTCCAGTGGGTCATGACACCTGCAAAACATAAAAGTCAAATCTGCACTAATAGATGCTCCTGCCTTTCTGAGCCTTCCACTGTGCCTGGAAAGTAGTTCCCGATTACATGTAGGGTATTTGTACACTCAGGAGAAATTGCACAACAAACTGGGAGTTCCATTTTTTTCTTCTTAGCTCTTATAAAAATGTAAAACTTGGCACCAAAAAAAAATCTTAGTAGTAAAAATGTAATTCTGTTATTCATTCTTTGTCGCTCAATGGTATAAAATTCTGTTAGGCACATGTGGTGTCAATATGCTTACTGCACCCCTAGATAAATTCATTGCGGGGTTTAGTTTACATAATGTCAGGTCAGTTTTACCATATAAAGCTTGTGATAAATAAAAAACTAAAATAACAATTGTGGAATTTCACTTTTTTTGGAATTTCAACACACTTGGAATTTTTTCCCACCTTCAATTGCATCACATAATAAAGTAGACGGTGTCAATAAAAAGTGCAACTCATCTCACAAAAAACAATTCCTCACAAGGCTATGGAGAAAGAAAAAAAAGTTTGGCTCTTGGAATAAGGGGAGAAGAAAAATGAAGGCGCCAAAATGGAAAATCACACTGTCATGAAAGAATTAAAGGGGTTTTCCCACAAACAAAGTGTAAAGGCCCCTTTACATTTAGCGATACACCAGCGATGCCGACCATGACACGACCCGGTCAGGATCGCTGGTGCATCGCTAAATGGTCGCTAGTGAGCTGCCACACAGGGAGATCTCACAGCGACGTAGCGATGCAGCAGCGGTCGTTACTTACCTTTCAGACGCGGTGATCCTGATGTCCTCCCGCCCGCGTCCACGTGTCGCTCGTTGGCGCCAGCAGGAAGCCCAGCTGGAAGCGCACGACGAGAAATGGAGCTGCGCGATCTCGTGCGATCAGCAACAGACAGCGGGGGAGCCGGTCGGAGGTAAGTATCACACCGCGCGCCGATCTTTCATCGTTTTTAAGAAATCTCAAGATGGAAGAGGCCAGGAGCCATTTGGTGAGCTGCATTTCTTGCTACATGTTCACAGATTTACCAGTGGAAAAGCCAAACTTCACATGCCACAAATGCAAGCTTGTGACCCTGTTGGAGGAAAAGTTGCAAAATCTCGAAGAGAGGTTAGCTACGTTGAAGATCATTAAGGAAGGTGAAGAGTTCTTGGACAGAGCAGAATTATCTCTTCATGTTACAGAAAGAGAAGAAATTCAAAGTGCACCTGAAGAAACAGAGGAATGGAGACAAGTGACCCAGAGAAGCAGGAGGATCAGGAGGCAGTCAGCACCCATACTGCTCAGAAACCAGTACCAGGCTCTCACGCAGGAAAACGATGAAGAAATACATCAGGATAAGACTTTGCCAACAAACAGCAACCTTGTACGCCTTCAGAGTCCTCCTGGATGGAGAAAGAAAAATGTTGTGAAGAAGAAACGGAGAGTGGTGGTCATGGGGGATTCCCTGTTGAGAGGAACAGAGGCCGCTATCTGCAGACCGGATATAACTTCAAGAGAAATGTGCTGTCTTCCAGGTGCAAAAATTAAAGATGTGTCTGACAGGATATCAGGACTCTTCAGACCTACAGATGACTACCCATTCCTGCTACTACATGTGGGGACAAATGACACCGCAAGAAACGACCTGGAAACCATCTGCAGAGACTTTGAAGACTTAGGCAAGAAAGTGAAAGAACTGGGAGCGCAGGTGGTCTTCTCTTCCATCCTCCCAGTGGATGGCCATGGAACAAGGAGGTGGAATAAGATTCTGCAGGTGAACAACTGGCTACGTCGATGGTGCCGTCAGCAACGATTTGGATTTCTGGATCACGGAGTGAACTACTTATACGATGGACTACTTGCTAGAGATGGGGTGCACCTTACGAAGACTGGAAAGCAGGTATTTGGAAGTCGCCTTGCTACACTTGTAAGGAGAGCTTTAAACTAGAACAACATGGGAAGGGAAGCAAAAGACCAGAAAAAGCCATACACCTGACAAATGCTATTGAGAACTCTGCTATTAGAAGTGGAAAGGAAGAACAAAGATGAAAGAATCTAATTAATAAAAATATTGGAGAAAGAGAAACCAATCACAAACTAAAATGTTTCTATACTAATGCACAAAGCATGGGCAACAAACAAGGAGAATTGGAACTACTAACACAGGAAAAGAAATATGATGTCATTGGAATCACTGAAACTTGGTGGGACAATACACATGACTGGAATACAAGACTAGAAGGATACAACTTATTTGCAAGAAACAGACTTGATAAACGAGGAGGGGGTGTCGCATTGTATGTTAGAAATGCGTATATCTGCACAGAGATTGAAGCTTCAGAGACTGGGAGTTCTGTGGAAACTGTTTGGGTAAGAATACAAGGACAGAACAATGGAAAGGACACCATTGTAGGCATTTACTACAGGCCGCCTGTGCAAGCTGTAGATATGGATGAACTCTTTATGCATCAAATGGCCAAGTTCTCCAAAAAATATGACATAGTTGTCATGGGAGATTTCAACTATCCAGACATTTGTTGGGAATCTCTCTCAGGCAAAACTAACAGGTCAAGGAAATTCTTATCCTCTCTTGCTGACAACTTTATCTTCCAAAAGGTAAAGGAGAAAACAAGGGGAACTGCTACCTTGGATCTAATCCTTATAAACAGGGAGGAAATGGTTGAGGAGGTAAAAGTGGCTGGGACTCTAGGAGGTAGCGACCATGCTATTTTAGAATTTTGGATAACTAGAGGCGGAAGACCTGTGAAGACTCAGACGTCAAGGTTAGATTTCAGAAAGGCATATTTTAAGGGATTCAGAAAGAGAATTGGAGGGATCCAATGGCTGGATATCCTTAAAGACAAAAATGTCCAGGAAGGATGGGAAATCTTGAAAAATGAAATTCTCAAAGCACAGTTGTTAACAATTCCGAAAAGAGGGAAGAATAGGAAGCATTTAAGGAAACCAGGATGGATGAACACAGAACTTAAGCACATGCTAAAAAGGAAGAAAAAAATGTTTATAAAATGGAAAGAGGGAGGCATATCTAAAGAAGAATATAATGCTGTCTGCAGAACCTGCAGGGCACAAATCAGATTATCTAAAGCTGAAAATGAATTGAGACTTGCAAGAGATGTCAAAAGCAATAATAAAGGATTTTGGGGATATGTCAAAAGTAAAAGAAAAGTCAAAGATGCTATAGGATTTTTACAGGATGAAAATGATGAAATGGTAAGACAGGATGTTGAGAAGGCTGAACTTTTAAATTCCTATTTTGCATCTGTTTTCTCTCAGAAAGGAAATGTAACATCAACTGTTATTCACTGTCCTATTAAGGGAATAGAAGAATCCAGGATATTTATAAACAGAAAGATAGTGAGGAAACACTTAGCTAACCTAAATGAATTCAAGTCTCCAGGTCCAGATGAATTACACCCCAGAGTACTGAAGGAGATAGCAGAAGAAATTTTTGAACCCCTCTCCATAATCTTTGAAAATTCTTGGAGAACAGGAGAAGTGCCAGAAGACTGGAGAAGAGCAAATGTTGTTCCTATCTTCAAAAAGGGGAAGAAGGTGGACCCAGGCAACTATAGGCCGGTGAGTCTGACTTCTATACCAGGAAAGATCTTTGAACAAATTATTAAACATGTATGTCAATACTTGGATAAGAATGAAGTGATTAAACAGAGTCAGCATGGGTTTGTAACTAATAAGTCATGTCAGACTAATTTAATTTCCTTCTATGACGGTATTACTGATTGGGTGGATCAAGGAAATGCTGTAGATATAGTATATCTTGACTTCAGCAAAGCATTTGACAAAGTCTCTCATACAATCCTTATTGAAAAAATGACTAAGTATGGAATGGACAAGGCAACTGTTAGGTGGATTCATAACTGGCTTAGTGATCGGACCCAAAGAGTGGTCGTAAATGGCTGCACATCCAGTTGGAAGAATGTCTCAAGTGGGGTACCACAGGGCTCTGTCCTGGGCCCTGTATTGTTCAACATCTTTATCAACTATTTAGATGAAGGAATTGAGGGTAAACTGATTAAATTTGCTGATGACACAAAGTTAGGAGGGATAGCTAATACTAGAGAAGAGAGAGAGAGGATTCAAAAAGATTTAAATAAACTGGAGAAGTGGGCAGCAACTAACAGAATGGTTTTTAACAGGGAGAAATGCAAAGTACTACATCTGGGCAATAAAAATGAAAAAAGCATATATAGAATGGGAGGAATAGGGCTAAGTGACAGCACATGTGAAAAAGACTTGGGTATACTAATAGATCACAGACTGAATATGAGTCAACAGTGTGATGCAGCAGCAAAAAAGGCAAATGCAATTCTAGGATGTATTAAAAGAAACATACAGTCTAGATCACGTGAAGTAATTATTTCCCTCTACTCCTCTTTGGTCAGACCTCATCTGGAATATTGTGTCCAATTTTGGGCACCACATTTTAAAAAAGACATCAACAAACTGGAGCAAGTTCAGAAAAGAGCGACAAGAATGGTGACCGGTCTGCAAACCCTGTCTTATGAGGAAAGGTTGCAGGATTTGGGAATGTTTAGTTTGCAAAAGAGAAGACTGAGAGGAGACTTAATAGCTGTCTACAAATATCTAAAGGGCTGTCACATTGTAGAAGGATCAACTTTATTCTCATTTGCACAAGGAAAGACTAGAAGCAATGGGATGAAGCTGAATGGGAGGAGACACAGATTAGATATTAGAAAAAACTTTTTGACAGTTAGAGTGATCAATGAGTGGAACAGGCTGCCACGAGAAGTGGTGAGTTCTCCTTCAATGGAAGTCTTCAAACAGAGGCTGGACAGACATCTAACTGGGATGATTTAGCGAATCCTGCTTTGAGCAGGGGGTTGGACCAGATGGCCCAGGAGGTCCCTTCCAACTCTACGATTCTATGATTCTATGATTCTATGATAGCGATATCGCTAGCAATATCACTGCTGCGTCACAAAATCGGTGATGCTTTAGCGATATTGCTATCTGTAAAACCCCCTTTAGGGTTGGAGGATTGCACTAAGTAAAATAATAGAATAAAGTGCAATTGCAACCCGGGGTCCACCTGTTGCTAGTGTGGACAATGATGGAACAAAACAGGGTTACCTTAAACATGCTGTTTTAATGCCACACATTGTGAACGGATTGCTTGTACCAAGCTCTGTTACATTACAGAGCAGTACTGCATGAAGTATGCTAAGTGCTATACCCTGTTAATGTCACAGGGACGTTAGCACATGGATAGGCTTGCTCTGCAACTAAACTGTGCTAGTGTAAGGAGAGAAATCGGGCTGGGGTTTCCTTTCTTGTACCGGGTCCAGAACTGTCGGGGCTGTCTCCTCTGTTGTCCGGGGGAAAGTTTAGGCAACCAGACCAATCTTTACACTTGCTGACAGAGGGTCTGGCTAAGCGTTACCAGGGGCAGTGCAGCACGCAAGCACAGACAGAATTGATGGGAAGGCGCAGCGCTCGGCTGAGGGGAGTGAGTACTCCTGCTTCAGTGTCCATTAGTAGAGAAAGAACACCGTGAGCACAACTCAAGATGGTGCTAAGGTTACGTTCCCAGACCGTTAAAGCAACAAATATGAACCTAGCACTCAACTTAAAGGTATTTGTAAGGCGGTTTATTGTAGTACACGAAAAAAGACGTTTTCGGTCAATGTGACCTTCTTCAGTTACGTGTGGTATATAGATTGTGCAGAGCTTATAGGCATCTATCAGAAAGGACGATGGTGCTTTAGGCATTGAGGAGAATGATCTCTCTAAGGTAATGAGCTTGTCAGTATATAGGAGAGGGGCAAACGTGCCTCCAGATGCGGTGTCCACCGGCCATCCATTAGTGACACAGATTCACACCCGCCCGTGACAGGAATTTACAGCAGAAGCCCGCCGGGTGAAGGTTGACTCCGACCCATCGAGATGGAAACTGCTACGCTACAGTCAGGGGTGCTTGCGTGATGCCAGATAGAGACTGTGACTTTTACTGGGGATGGTTTCTTGAACCCTCGGTGAAGAATCGTCGAGCCTTGCTTAATTCTGTCAGCACAGTGACCTGTACCCTGCCAAGTCACAGGACTCCAAAGAATGCTTCAAAGACTTAATGTTGTTGACCGGGCATGGACCGTCGCCTCTTTCCGGACCACACCGGATTCACGCAGTGCCGATGACTGTTGGCACCATCATCTACTCCGGGAACTTTTCTGTCAGGAAGATGTCTGATTAATAAAGGACTTCATTGAGAATGAATATTTTACCTCACATCTCCCATATCTTCCTGCGTGGAGTAATACCCTGTTAAGTGAAAACTTGATAACCCTTGGTTTGCCTCCTGACTGTCACTGCATCTGCCAACCTGCTCACACTAACTGCACACACGAATGAAGCAGACACTGAGCCAATAGAACAAACTCTATGACGCTAGGTTCGATACCCTGTTGCCTTAACTGAGACGTATAGCCTAAGGGTTGAGCTTGCTCTGTAACTGGACTGTGCTAACTGCACACAAGAACGAAACAGATGCTAAGCCAAGTAGCTAGTTACCCCAGTCCTGACACTAATGAACCTATGTCTATCGGGCACCCTAAGCAAGTTGCAGACAAGAGACTCAAGCGTTGAGCCATGGGTACGAAACCGCATAAGTGTGCAACCTGCCTGCCAACGTGTACAGTCTCAGAACATAAACAGACACACACAAACGTGCAAACAGAGTGGTAGAGTATCCACCCACCAAAAGATAAATTAAACTAGCGCAGCTGTGTGCGCTGCTGAGAGCCTTTTAAATGCTAGGCTCCACCCCAAACACTCACACCAAGTCGGTCAAGGCACTGCTCGCGGGCCAATCCATGACTGCCACATCACCAGAGCAGCTAGCATCTGTCCATCAATGAGAAGACACCACATCATGGACATGCTCAGTAAGGTGATCTCTGGACTTAGACTCCGGAGTGCAAGGCTGCACCAGTATATCACTGGTTACCATAGACTTGGCTGGAGAGCCAGCAGTAACCAAACTTAAACCACGAGCCTGAGCAAGATGCTGGGACCGATGTCTGTGCTGAGCAGCACCTGCCATCGCCGGAGCTGAATGGGAGACCATAGGACCAGATAATGCTTGGGAAAATCCCAACACCTAACACAAAGTGCATTTTAATTAATAGTAGAGTCCACAAGAGAAAATAGAATGTGGCACAGCCCCTGAATACTCTGTTACAGGAAGGATCACACAAACATGGCCATTAATAGACACCTAACTCAACCAGAACAGGTGCACTGCCAAAAAATAGTCCAAAGTCCTTGCAATAAACAATATAAGAAAAAGATAGATGGCACTCACCATCTTAAAAAAATCCAATGCTTTATTAGGACATCTTAAAATTGCGGAGGCAGGAGAGTTCTCAGTGGATATGGCTGGAGAGCCAGCAGTAACCAAACATAAACCACGAGCCTGAGCAAGATGCTGGGACCAATGTCTGTGCAAAGCAGCACCTGCCATGGCTGGACCTGAATGTGAGACCGCAGGACCAGATAATGCTTGGAATCTATCCTGCGCAGCGGGAAAATCCCAACACCTAACACAAAGTGCATTTTAAATTATAGATCTTGGAATAAAAAAAGTTCCAGAATTTGATGTGTTGAAAAACAAATTCCTTTGCTGAGATTATCTAATAAATGTGCCCCTGCTATGTAATGTGTAATGGCTGTGTCTGACCATGCAGGAACATGGTCTTATCATACCACATCTCCTGGGTAGGTGAGGAAATAAAAGAGTATACAGACAAGACAACAAGGGTTCACAGCTGATTCTTTTTGGGAGGTAAAACATTTCCATGCCTGTTTTAAAACTTTGTTTTACCTCAAAGAAAGAATCTTTTGCACTCTTTAGCTGTAACGTCTGTATACTCTCTTTTGCTTCCTCCCCTGCCTAGAAAATGTGGTATGATAAGACCATGTTCCTGTATGGTCAGACATGGCCATTACACAGTAAGCTTATAAGATTCTCTCAGCACAGGAACATTTTTTTAAACACATCCAGTTGTGAAAATTATTTTTATTTCAAGATCTCGTGATTAAAATGAACTTTGTTCATAAGACAACCCCTTTAAAGAATTGACATATTATAGAAGAAGTGCACAATTACCCATGGAGATAAATAATAAATCAACTTATTAAAAATGCTGTTATAATTAAAAACTGGATAGCATTGGGTTAGGAAACTCTTACTCCTGACAATACTCAGACAAGAATGAATGATTGATGTCTTTCTGTGCTAATTTAATGAGAGTTGCATTGAAGACATGTCAAACAGCTCCGAAGTCGGTCTACTAAGTGATCAAGATCAAACACAGCGGACACTTATTGATAGAGGCAGATATCTAGACAGCTCTCTATTGGCAAAGTTACACATATTACAGTCACTTGGTTTGAGTACTATCTCTAATGTCAGGAGTTCAATCTACATAATATATGTGATTTACAGACTTTCCCTGTTCTTACAGATCTTATCTCTACAGCAAGCAACGATTAACTTGCTTTTACAAAACAGAGTTTATGGACGCTTTTAGGAAAAATCAATGAATCTAATAAGAAAACCACATCCATTGTCTTTCAGTTTATAATACGTAAAATAAGACAATTGAATACACAGTTTTTTTCTTTTCATATGTAGCCTATAGTCATAGCTAGGCTGTGCTTCATCTATAATTCTTATCCTCTAGTCTATAATCTACATACTTCTGTCAAGTCAGAGAGACCTGTTGCTGCCCCTTGGCACTCCAGGCAGTCAGAGCACTTGCTATGCTCCCACAGATTTTGCTCCTTTGCAAGAGTCTTGATGGTTACATAACAAACTGTCTTGGGAATGTCTGTTAGGATCCAAAGATAAGGAGGTACCTCCTAAACTCCCTAAAGAGACTGTATATCCATCCATCTTTCATGGAACCAGCCTCAAGTCTAAACTAAAATATTTCTTAAAAGGAACCTGTCAGCAAAATTGTGCACAGTAACCTACAGACAGTGTCAGGTTGGCGCCATTATACTGATTAAAATAATACCTTGGTTGATGAAATCCATCTAGTGGTTGTTCTTTAATCTTTATTTTCAGTTTGTATGTAATGAGGTATCATTTTAATCAGAATAACAGTGACCTGACACTTTGTGTACAGTTGTGGCCAAAAGTATTGACACCCCTGCAATTTTGTCAGATAATACTCAGTTTCTTCCTGAAAATTATTGCAAACACAAATTCTTTGTTATTATTATCTTCATTTAATTTGTCTTAAATGAAAAAACACAAAAAGAATTGTCCTAAAGCCAAATTGGATATAATTCCACACCAAACATAAAAAGAGGGTGGACAAAAGTATTGTTCGAAAAATCATGTGATGCTTCTCTAATTAGTGTAATTAACAGCACCTGTGACTTACCTGTGGCACCTAACAGGTGTTGGCAATAACTAAATCAAACAGTGCAGATAGAGACCTGGGCACAAATAATGACATTGGGGGTGGGGGTGGCATGGGCGGTGGGTATGAACAGTTAATAATTTAAGAAAGAATAGAGGTACAGAGAGATACATAAAGTGCATGTATACTAATGCCAGAAGCCTTGCCAACAAAATGGAGGAATTGGAGTTAATGTTGTTGGAACATAATTATGACATGGTGGGGATATCTGAGACATGGCTGGATGAGAGCCACGACTGGGCGGTTAATTTACAGGGCTATAGTCTGTTCAGAAATGACCGAACAAATAAGCGAGGGGGAGGTGTGTGTTTATATGTAAAATCATCCTTAAAACCCATGCTTCGTGATAATATATATGAATCTAAAGAAAATGTAGAGTCCCTGTGGATAGAGATAAGGGGAGGGGGGAAAAATAATAAATTACTGATAGGGGTTTGTTATAAGTCTCCAAAAATAATGGAAGCAACAGAGAATATCCTCATAAAGTAAATAGATGAAGCTGCGACTCAAGGAGAATTCATTATTATGGGGGACTTCAACTACCCTGAAATACATTGGGGAACCGAAACCTGCAGTTCCAGCAAAGGTAATAGGTTTTTGACTACTATGAGAGACAATTACCTTTCACAACTGGTTCAGGACCCAACAAGAGGGGGGGCTCTGCTAGACCTAATATTAACCAACAGGCCAGACCGCATATCAAATGTAAGGGTTGGGGGTCACTTGGGTAATAGTGATCACAAATTAATAAGTTTTCATGTATCCTTTAATAAGATGTGTAGTAGAGGGGTTACAAGGACACTAAACTTCAGGAAAGCAAATTTCCAACGGATGAGAGATGATCTTGGTGCAATTAACTGGGACGATATCCTGAGACATAAAAATACACAAAGAAAATGGGAGACGTTTATTAGCATCCCGAATAGGACCTGTGCACAATATATACCATATGGGAATATACATGCTAGAAATAGGAGGAAACCACTATGGCTAAATAGAGCTGTAAGGGGCGCAATAAGAAATAAAAATAAAGCATTTAGAGAATTAAAGCAAGTAGGTAGTGATGAGGCATTAACTAAATGCAGAAGATTAAATAAATTCTTTAAAAAGCAAATCAAAACAGCAAAGATTGAGACAGAGAGACTCATTGCCAGAGAAAGTAAAAATAATCCCAAAATATTCTTTAACTACATAAATAGTAAGAAACTAAAAAATGATAGTGTTGGCCCCCTTAAAAATAGCCTGGGTGAAATGGTGGATGAGGAAAAAGCCAATATGCTAAATGACTTTTTTTCAACAGTATTTACACAAGAAAATCCCATGACGGATAACATGATCAGGGATAAAAATTCTCAATTAAATGTCACCTGCTTAACCCAGCAGGAAGTACGGCGTCTAAAAATCACTAAAATTGACAAATCCCCGGGCCCGGATGGGATACACCCCCGAGTACTGCAGGAATTAAGCACAGTCATAGATAGACCATTATTTTTAATCTTTAAAGATTCCATAATAACAGGGTCTGTACCACAGGACTGGCGTATAGCAAATGTGGTGCCAATATTCAAAAAGGGGACAAAAACTGAACTTGGAAATTATAGGCCAGTAAGTTTAACCTCAACTGTGGGTAAAATCCTGGAGGGTTTTCTAAGAGATACTATACTGGAGTATCTGGAGAAGAATAACCTCATGACCCAATATCAACATGGGTTTACAAGGGACCGTTCCTGTCAGACTAATCTGATAAGCTTTTATGAAGAGGTAAGTTCCGGACTGGACCAAGGGAATGCAGTGGATGTGGTGTACATGGACTTTTCAAAAGCTTTTGATACGGTGCCACACAAAAGGTTGATACATAAAATGAGAACAATGGGGATAGGGAAAATATGTGTAGGTGGGTTAAGAGCTGGCTCAGGGATAGGAAACAAAGGGTGGTTATTAATGGAGCACACTCGGACTGGGTCACGGTTAGCAGTGGGGTACCACAGGGGTCAGTTTTGGGCCCGCTTCTTTTTAACATATTTATTAATGACCTTGTAGGGGGCATAGAGAGTAGAATTTCAATATTTGCAGATGACACTAAACTCTGCAGGGTGATCAATACAGAGGAGGACAATTTTATATTACAGGAGGATTTATGTAAACTAGAAGCTTGGGCTGATAAATGGCAAATGAGCTTTAATGGGGATAAATGTAAGGTCATGCACTTGGGTAGAACAAACAAGATGTATAATTATGTGCTTAATTGTAAAACACTGGGCAAAACAGTCACTGAAAAAGACCTGGGTGTATGGGTGGACGACAAACTCACATTTAGTGGCCAGTGTCAGGCAGCTGCTGCAAAGGCAAATAAAATAATGGGATGCATTAAAAGAGGCATAGATGCTCATGAGGAGAACATAATTTTACCTCTATATAAGTCACTAGTGCGACCACACTTAGAATACTGTGTACAGTTCTGGTCTCCGGTGTATAAGAAAGACATAGCTGAACTGGAGCGGGTGCAGAGAAGAGCGACCAAGGTTATTAGGGAACTAGGGGGTCTGCAATACCAAGACAGGCTATTACACTTGGGGTTATTTAGTTTGGAGAATCGAAGGCTTAGGGGTGATCTTATTACAATGTATAAATATATGCGGGGACAATTCCAAGAGCTTTCTAATGATCTTTTTACTCTTAGACCTGTGACGGGGACAAGGGGGCATCCTCTACGTCTGGAGGAAAGAAGGTTTAAGACTACTCACAGACGCGGATTCTTTACTATAAGAGCAGTGAGACTATGGAACTACCTGCCATATGATGTTGTAATGAGTGATTCCCTACTAAAATTTAAGAAGGGACTGGATGCCTTTCTTGAAAAGTATAATATTACAGGGTATATACACTACTTTCCTTAATATTGCGCTGATCCAGGGAGCTAGTCTGATTGCCGTATGTGGAGTCGGGAAGGAATTTTTTTCCCCAATGTGAAGCTTACTGTTTCCACATGGGTTTTTTTTGCCTTCCTCTGGATCAACATGTTAGGGCAAGTTAGGATAGGATATGGGTTGAACTAGATGGACTTAAAGTCTCCCTTCAACCTTAATAACTATGTTACTATGTTACTATGTAAACTTGCAGCCAGTTGACATGGATTAAAGCTGTTTCAACCTCTGTCCTGTGTCCTTGTGTGTACCACATTGAGCATGGAGAAAAGAAAGAAGACCAAAGAACTGTCTGGACTTGAGAAACCAAATTGTGAGGAAGCATGAGCAATCTCAAGGCTACAAGTCTATCTCCAAAGACCTGAATGTTCCTGTGTCTACCGTGCGCAGTGTCATCAAGAAGTTTAAAGCCCATGGCACTGTTGCTAACCTCCCTAGATGAGGACGGAAAGGAAAAATTGACAAGAGATTTCAACGCAAGATTGTGCAGATGTTGGATAAAGAACCTCGACTACCATCCAAACAAGTTCAAGCTGCCCTGCAGTCCAAGGGTACAACAGTGTCAACCCGTACTATCCGTCGACGTCTGAATGAAAAGGGACTGTATGGTAGGAGACCCAGGAAGACCCCACTTCTTACCCTGAGAAATTAAAAAGCCAGGCTGGGGTTTGCCAAAACTTACCTGAAAAAGCCTAAAACGTTTGGAATAATGTTCTCTGGTCAGATGAGACAAAAGTAGAGCTTTTTGGGCAAAGGCATCAACATAGAGTTTACAGGAGAAAAAAAGAGACATTCAAAGAAAAAAATACTGTCCCTACAGTCAAACACGGTGGAGGTTCCCTGATGTTTTGGGGTTGCTTTGCTGCCTCTGGCACTGGACTGCTTGACCGTGTGCATGGCGTTATGAAGTCTGAAGACTACCAACAAATTTTGCAGCATAATGTAGGGCCCAGTGTGAGAAAGCTGGGTCTCCCTCAGAGGTCATGGGTCTTCCAGCAGGACAATGACCCAAAACACACTTCAAAAAGCACTAGAAAATGGTTTGAGAGAAAGCACTGGAGACTTCTAAGGTGGCCAACAATGAGTCCAGACCTGAATCCCATAGAACACCTGTGGAGAGATCTAAAAATGGCAGTTTGGAGAAGGCACCCTTCTAATATCAGGGACCTGGAGCAGTTTGCCAAATAAGAATGGTCTAAAATTCCAGCAGAGCATTGTAAGAAACTCATTGATGGTTACCGGAAGCGGTTGGTCGCAGTTATTTTGGCTGAAGGTTGTGCAACCAAGTATTAGGCTGAGGGTGCCAATACTTTTGTCTGGCCCATTTTTGGAGTTTTGTGTGAAATGATCAATGTTTTGCTTTTTGCTTCATTCTCTTTTGTGTTTTTTCATTTAAGACAAATTAAATGAAGATAATAATACCAAATAATTTGTGATTGCAATCATTTTCAGGAAGAAACTGAGTATTATCTGACAAAATTGCAGGGGTGTCAATACTTTTGGCCACAACTGTAGGTTACTGTGCACAATCCTGCTGACAGGTTCCCTTTAATTTAAGGAAATGAGGAATGAAGCACTGAGAGACATGAATGGGTCTTGGAGAGATAGAAAATTGATGCGAAGGAATAAGACTTCAAAAAAGGGTTAGGTCCAAAAAAATTAGAATGCTTTTTAAGATCAATTACTATTCTGCTTGAAATGTTCCGATCCAGATGTTTTTTGAACTTTTTAGCCTAGTCATTTAATTTGGTTCATCTAATAAGTCTCAGAGTGTACTCTGCATTCCTAGTCATATAAAATCTGCCAGCTATAGAGTGGGCTATGGCAGCCACATACCCTATGACTAAAGATGAACAGATCAATTTGTGGGAATCCAGTCCCACATCCATGTCAGTGGTACTTGGCTGCTAAATGGGAGGCCTGCGAAGCTCTTACTTTCCTGGATCCCCTGCATGGATTTTGATTAGCCATGGGTAGCGCAACACCATCTATGCGTAACATTGCACAGTTGATGTTGCACCATCCCTGACAAATAAAATATTGCGCCTGGGACGCCGTAAGGAAGAAGATTCATGGATCTCAGATCTAGCTGCAGACACTACTGACCTGGACACTGGACCGGAGTCCTACGAATCGATTTGCTCATCTTTACCTATGAAAATAGACAGAGCTTATCTTAGAGAGTCAAACTGTTTAATGATCTGGGGATGAAATTCTATAGATGAGCTATGTATTTGGATATACAGTTGTGGCCAAAAGTATTGACACCCCTGCAATTCTGTCAGATAATACTCCGTTTCTTCCTGAAAATGATTGCAAACACAAATTCTTTGGTATTATTATCTTCATTTAATTTGTCTTAAATGAAAAAACACAAAAAGAATTGTCCTAAAGCCAAATTGGATATAATTCCACACCAAACATAAAAATGAGGGTGGACAAAAGTATTGGCACTGTTCAAAAAATCATGTGATGCTTCTCTAATTTGTGTAATTAACAGCACCTGTAACTTACCTGAGGCACCTAACAGGTGTTGGCAATAACTAAATCACACTTGCAGCCAGTTGACAAGGATTAAAGTTGACCCAACCTCTGTCCTGTGTCCTTGTGTGTACATTGAGCATGGAGAAAAGAAAGAAGACCAAAGAACTGTCTGAGGACTTGAGAAACCAAATTGTGAGGAAGCATGAGAAATCTCAAGGCTACAAGTCCATCTCCAAAGACCAGAATGTTCCTGTGTCTACTTTGCACAGTGTCATCAAGAATTTTAAAGCCCATGGCACTATGGCTAACCTCCCTAGATGTGGATGGAAAAGAAAAATTGACAAGAGATTTCAACGCAAGATAGTGCGGATGTTGGATAAAGAACCTCGACTAACATCCAAACAAGTTCAAGCTGCCCTGCAGTCTGAGGGTACAACAGTGTAAACCTGTACTATCCGTCGGTGTCTGAATAAAAAGGGACTGTATGGTAGGAGACCCAGGAAGACCCCACTTCTTACCCCGAGACATAAAAAAGCCAGGCTGGAGTTTGCCAAAACTTACCTGAAAAAGCCTAAAATGTTTTGGAAGAATGTTCTCTGGTCAGATGAGACAAAAGTAGAGCTTTTTGGGCAAAGGCATCAACATAGAGTTTACAGGAGAAAAAAGAGGCATTCAAAGAAAAGAACATGGTCCCTACAGTCAAACATGGCGGAGGTTTCCTGATGTTTTGGGGTTGCTTTGCTGCCTCTGGCACTGGACTGCTTGACCGTGTGCATGGCATTATGAAGTCTGAAGACTACCAACAAATTTTGCAGCATAATGTAGGGCCCAGTGTGAGAAAGCTGGGTCTCCCTCAGAGGTCATGGGTCTTCCAGCAGGACAATGACCCAAAACACACTTCAAAAAGCACTAGAAAATGATTTGAGAGAAAGCACTGGAGACTTCTAAGGTGGCCAACAATGAGTCCAGACCTGAATCCCATAGAACACCTGTGGAGAGATCTAAAAATGGCAGTTTGGAGAAGGCACCCTTCATATATCAGGGACCTGGAGCAGTTTGCCAAAGAAGAATGGTCTAAAATTCCAGCAGAGCATTGTAAAAAAATCATTGATGGTTACCGGAAGAGGTTGGTCGCAGTTATTTTGGCTAAAGGTTGTGCAACCAAGTATTAGGCTGAGGGTGCCAATACTTTTGTCTGGCCCATTTTTGGATTTTTGAGTGAAATGATCAATGTTTTGCTTTTTGCTTCATTCTCTTTTGTGTTTTTTCATTTAAGACAAATTAAATGAAGATAATAATACCAAAGAATTTGTGTTTGCAATCATTTTCAGGAAGAAACTGAGTATTATCTGACAGAATTGCAGGGGTGTCAATACTTTTGGCCACAACTGTAGATATCTTTTAATCCTCCATTATGAAAAGCCAAATTTTAAAAAATGATGTCAATGCTTTTCATATCAGTTCTCCCAGTCACTCAATCTCATTAACACATTACGTGGCATTACTATTTATCATACAATAAACATCATTAGAGGTACGAGACAATTTTGAACATTTTAATTATTAAAATGAGATTTGGCATATTCATTTGCTTACCCTTCAGTTATAACTTAATGGTGTAATTATTTAAAGTGTGCCATGTTAATGCATGAGCTAAACATCTGTAATTAATTCTGAAAACTCCTGAGTGCACAGAGTGGGACGATTTTCGAAGCATCCTCACATTATCTCATCTATTTAATATAATAAATTGACAGATCTCATTGAAGATAATATTATACCTAACACTCTGATTATAATATATGGCATATGGCTTCACTTTATGTATGTACAGTATGATATTGAGTTTGATTTATCATACCCACCAATATTTTCTCATAATGTTGCTAGTATGGGACCTAATAAAACAATAATTTCTACAAATTGCCACAGTCTGGCTGCCATTGCTTCCCTTCAGTTTTCATGACTTACTCAATGACTCATTCATTATTTAGAAGTAAAACGGCCAGATTATCTTGTCAGTCGCAATCATTTTTGGTATAATGCAGATGACTGTACATGGATTACACCAGAGCATACAGTATATCCACATTTCCCAATATACTCCTCTATCTCTGAAACCTGACTACTGCCATAGTATTAGGAAAATGGGATTTTGTGAATTATTTGAAGCAGGGCCATACTCTGAAGCCATCACTTTCTGTAATATTACAACATACAAAAAAAATTGTAAATTATGCTTCGCTTTGATAGTACTATTATCCTTATTAGTGCAAAATATACACACGAACCAGTATGAAGGTGAAAATGGGCACAAAGATTAATAAAACAGCAGCCTGTTTGGCTTCTATATAAGTGAATAAAATCAATAGGTGGGAAAAGAAGAGATGGTAACTTCCCAGAGACACAGGTTCCATGACTGCAATACTTCTTATGAGTTGATTCACCAGTAGCAAGTATTTATCTATTGAATGCTACAGTAAGGGTATGTGCACATATTGTCTTTTCCAGGTGTTCTGATTGAAATCCCCAGAAAAAGCATTTAAAAAACACTAAGAATTAACATACTGTATGCTATACAATGTCAAAACAATTTGCCTTGCATACTGTAAAAGTCATAAAAGTCATTGAGTCTCAGAATACATAAAAGGTAGATGGGTCAAAAGTAAAATAAGCAGCGTTAAAATGAAACACCAGCCTAATCTTACTTTAGCTGTAATGCAGTAACGGTATGGGCACAGGTTGTCTTTTTCAGGTGGTATGCCTGAAATCCTCCTGAAAAAGGGCTTACATAATGCTAAGAATTGACATATATAATGTCAAACAATTTGCGGTGCATACTATAAAAGTCATAAAGAGTCCCAGAATACATAAAAGGTAAATGGGGCTGAAGTAAAATAGGCAGGGTTAAAATGAAACCTCCTCCAAATTTTACTTTAGCCCTCTTTATGCATTCTGGGACCCTTTATGATTTTTAATACACAGTATTTACATATTGTTAATGTGTAATGATTGAGGAAGGAGCCACACTGGTCCAGAAATGAGTAGCAAGTGTACAGTAAATGAATGACGCAGTAAGGGTATGTGCACACAACGTCTTTTTCAGGTGGTCTGCCTGAAATCCTTTGGAAAAAGAGCTTAAAAATTGCTAAGAAATAACACAAGCAATGCAATGTCAAACAATTTGCCGTGCATACTGTAAAAGTCATAAAGAGTCCCAGAATGTATAAAAGGTAAATGGGACTAAAGAAAAATAGGAACAGTTAAAATGAAACATCCACTTAATTTTACTGTAACCCTACTCTTTATGGGACCCTTTATGATATGACTTTTAATACTTACTATTTAGGTACTGTTAATCTGTAATGATTGAAGAAGGAGCCATACTGGTCCAGTAATGAGTAGCAAGTATGCAGTAAATGAATGATGCAATAAAGGTATGTGCATACAATGTCTTTTTCAGGTGGTCTGCCTTAAATCAGCTTGAAAATGTGCTTAAAAATGCTTAGAAAAGTTATCATATGCAATGCAATGTCAAACAATTTGCCATGCATACTGCATGTTCAGGCCTTCTGAGTTTCTTTTAACCCCCTTTAAGCTTCAAAGGCAAAAAGAAGTGACCTTACCATTCTTCAGATGTCTTCCAAATTCCGCTCACTAGTTTATGTATACAGTTAAAAAGAAAGACTTTGGCAGCAAAGTCGCTTTAACCCCTTCCTGACATGAGACGTACTATCCCGTCCACGGTACCCGGGCCCGTATGACCGGGGACGGGATAGTACGTCTACCGCGATCAGCGGCGCCCACGTGGTGAGCGCCGCTGATCGCGGCCGGGTGTCAGCTGATTATCACAGCTGACACCCGGCACTACGTGTCAGGGGCGGTCACGGACCGCCCCCGACACGTTAACCCCTTGCACACCGCGATCAAACATGATCGCGGTGTACCGGGGGTTAAAGGGAAGCATCGGCAGGGAGGGGGCTCCCTCCGTGCTTCCCTGAGCCCCCCACGGCAGCGCAATGTGCAGCGCTGCTGCGGGGGGCTCCTTTCCTCCAGGCCCCCGAATCCAAGATGGCGACGGGGGCCTTCGGGGGCCTGGGGAAGCTGGCTTCCTCAGTGCCTGCAAAGCGCAGGCATGAGGAAGCCTTGTGCACTGCCTGTGACAGATTGCTGATCTGTCACAGTGATCTGTGATGTGACAGATCAGCGATCTGTCACAGGACAGTGATGTCCCACCTGGGACTATGTAATAAAGTAAAAAAAAAATTAAAAAAAAGTGTAAAAATAAATTTAAAAAAATCGCCAAATAAATTAGTAAAAAAAAAAAAAATATTCCCCAATAAATTCATTTTTTGAAAATAATAAAAAAAAAAAACAATAAAAGTGCACATATTAGGTATCGCCGCGTCCGTAACGACCTGCCCTATAAAACTGTCCCATTAGTTAACCCCTTTAGCGAACCCCTTAAAAAATAAAAATAAAAAACGAAGCAAAAAATAATGATTTATTATCATACCGCCAAACAAAAAGTGCAATAACGCGCGATCAAAAAGACGCATATAAATATCCATGGTACCGCTGAAAACGTCATCTTGTCCCGCAAAAAACAAGCCACCACACAGCATCATCAGCGAAAAAATAAAAAAGTTATAACTCGCAGAATAAAGCGATGCAAAAATAATTATTTTTTATATAAAATAGTTTTCATTGCATAAAACCGACAAAAACATAAAAAAACGACCTAAATGAGGTATCACTGTAACCGTACTGACCCGAAGAATAAAACCGCTTTATCAATTTTACCGCACGCAGAACGGTGTAAACGCACCCCCCCAAAAGAAATTCATGAAATGCTGGTTTTTGTTCATTCTGCGTCCCAAAAATCGGAATAAAAAGCGATCAAAAAATTTCACGTGCCCGAAAATGGTACCAATAAAAACGTCAACTCGTCCCGCAAAAAATAAGACCTCACATGACTCGGTGGGTCAAAATAAGGAAAAATTATAGCTCTCAATATGTGGTGATGCAAAAACTATTTTTACAATAAAAAGCGTCTTTTAGCGTGCGACAGCCGCCAAACATAAAAACCGCCATAAATAGTAAATCAAACCCCCCGTTATCACCCCCTTAGTTAGGGAAAAATAATAAAATAAAAAAAATGTATTTATTTCCATTAGGGTTAGGGCTAGGGTTAGGGCTAGGGGTGTGTTGGGGTAGGGTTGGGGTAGGGTTAGGGCTAGGGTTAGGGCTAGGGCTAGGGTTAGGGCTAGGGTTAGGGCTAGGGTTAGGGCTAGGGTTAGGGGCGTGTTGGGGTTCGGGTTGGAGTTAGAATTGGGGGTTTCCACTGTTTGGGCACATCAGGGGCTCTCCAAATGCAACATGGCGTCTGATCTCAATTCCAGCCAATTCTGAGTTGAAAAAGTCAAATGGTGCTCCTTCCCTTCCAAGCTCTGCTATGCGCCCAAACAGTGTTTTACCCCCACATGTAGGGTAGCAGCCTACTCAGGACAAATTGCAAAACAATTTTTGGGGTCCAATTTCTCCTGTTACCCTTAGGAAAATAAAAAATTGGGGGCAAAAATATCATTTTTGTGGAAAAAAATGATTTTTTTATTTTCACATCCGAGTGTTATAAACTTCTGTGAAGCACTTGGGGGTTCAAAGTGCTCACCACACATCTAGATAAGTTCCGTGGGGGGTCTAGTGTCCAAAATGGGGTCACTTGTGGGGAGTTTCAATAGTTTAGGTACATCAGGGGCTCTCCAAACGCACATGACATCCGCAGACCATTCCATCAAAGTCTGCATTCCAAAACGTCACTGATTCCCTTCCGAGCCCCGACGTGTGTCCATACAGTAGTTTTCTCCCACATATGGGGTGTCAGCGTACTCAGGACAAATTGGACAACAACTTTTGGGGTCCAATTTCTCCTGGTACCCTTGGGAAAATAAAAAAATGGTGACTAAAAGATCATGTTTGTGGAAAAAATACGAATTTTTTATTTTCACGCCCGGGCGTTGTAAACTTCTGTGAAGCACTGGGGGGTCAAAGTGCTCACCTCACATATAGATAAGTTCCTTAGGGGGTCTAGTTTACAAAATGGTGTCATTTGTGGGGGGTTTCCACTGTTTAGGTACATTAGGGGCTCTCCAAAGGCAACATGACACCCGCAGACCATTCCATCAAAGTCTGCATTCCAAAACGTCACTACTTCCCTTCCGAGCCCCGACGTGTGCCCATACAGTAGTTTTCTCCCACATATGGGGTAGCAGCGTACTCAGGACAAATTGGACAACAACTTTTGGGGTCCAATTTCTCCTGGTACCCTTGGGAAAATAAAAAAATGGTGACTAAAAGATCATGTTTGTGGAAAAAATACGAATTTTTTATTTTCACGCCCGGGCGTTGTAAACTTCTGTGAAGCACTGGGGGGTCAAAGTGCTCACCACACATCTAGATAAGTTACTTGGGGGGTCTAGTTTACAAAATGGTGTCATTTGTGGGGGGTTTCCACTGTTTAGGTACATTAGGGGCTCTCCAAAGGCAACATGACACCCGCAGACCATTCCATCAAAGTCTGCATTCCAAAACGTCACTACTTCCCTTCCGAGCCCCGACGTGTGCCCATACAGTAGTTTTCTCCCACATATGGGGTAGCAGCGTACTCAGGACAAATTGGACAACAACTTTTGGGGTCCAATTTCTCCTGGTACCCTTGGGAAAATAAAAAAATGGTGACTAAAAGATCATGTTTGTGGAAAAAATACGAATTTTTTATTTTCACGCCCGGGCGTTGTAAACTTCTGTGAAGCACTGGGGGGGTCAAAGTGCTCACCACACATCTAGATAAGTTCCTTGGGGGGTCTAGTTTACAAAATGGTGTCATTTGTGGGGGGTTTCCACTGTTTAGGTACATTAGGGGCTCTCCAAAGGCAACATGACACCCGCAGACCATTCCATCAAAGTCTGCATTCCAAAACGTCACTACTTCCCTTCCGAGCCCCGACGTGTGCCCATACAGTAGTTTTCTCCCACATATGGGGTAACAGCGTACTCAGGACAAATTGGACAACAACTTTTGGGGTCCAATTTCTCCTGGTACCCTTGGGAAAATAAAAAAATGGTGACTAAAAGATCATGTTTGTGGAAAAAATACGAATTTTTTATTTTCACGCCCGGGCGTTGTAAACTTCTGTGAAGCACTGGGGGGTCAAAGTGCTCACCACACATCTAGATAAGTTCCTTGGGGGGTCTAGTTTACAAAATGGTGTCATTTGTGGGGGGTTTCCACTGTTTAGGTACATTAGGGGCTCTCCAAAGGCAACATGACACCCGCAGACCATTCCACCAAAGTCTGCATTCCAAAACGTCACTACTTCCCTTCCGAGCCCCGACGTGTGCCCATACAGTAGTTTTCTCCCACATATGGGGTATCAGCATACTCAGGACAAATTGGACAACAACTTTTGGGGTCCAATTTCTCCTGGTACCCTTGGGAAAATAAAAAAATGGTGACTAAAAGATCATGTTTGTGGAAAAAATACGAATTTTTTATTTTCACGCCCGGGCGTTGTAAACTTCTGTGAAGCACTGGGGGGGTCAAAGTGCTCACCACACATCTAGATAAGTTCCTTAGGGGGTCTAGTTTCCAAAATGGTGTCATTTGTGGGGGGTTTCCACTGTTTTGGTACATCAGGGGTTTTCCAAACGCGACATGGTGTCCGATCTCAATTCCAGCCAAAAACGTCAAATGGCGCTGCTTCCCTTCCGAGCTCTGCCATGCGCCCAAATAGTGGTTTACCCCCACATGTGGGGTATCAGCGTACTCAGGACAAATTGCACAATAACTTTTAGGGTCCTGTTACCCTTGGAAAAATAAGAATTGAGGGTGAAAAGATCATTTTTGTTGAAAAAATATGATTTTTTAATTGTATGGCTTTATGTTATAAACTTCTGTGAAGCCCATGGGGGTTCAAAGTTCTCACCACACATCTAGATGAGTTCCTTAGGGGGTCTATTTTCCAAAATGGTGTCATTTGTGGGGGGTTTCCACTGTTTTGGTACATCAGGGGTTTTCCAAACGCGACATGGTGTCCGATCTCAATTCCAGCCAAAAACGTCAAATGGCGCTGCTTCCCTTCCGAGCTCTGCCATGCGCCCAAATAGTGGTTTACCCCCACATGTGGGGTATCAGCGTACTCAGGACAAATTGCACAATAACTTTTAGGGTCCTGCTACCCTTGGGAAAATAAAAATTGGGGTGAAAAGATCATTTTTGTGGAAAAAATATGATTTTTTAATTGTACCGCTGTACGTTATAAACTTCTGTAAAGCCCTTGTGGGTTCAAAGTTCTCACCACATATCTAGATAAGTTCCTTGGGGGGTCTAGTTTCCAAAATGGGGTCACTTGTAGGGGGTTTCCACTGTTTAGGTACATCAGGGACTCTCCAAACGTGACATGGCGTCCAATCTGAATTCCAGCCAATTTTGCATTGAAAAAGTCAAACGGCGCTCCTTCCATTCTGAGCTCTGCCATGCGCCAAAACAGTCGTTCCCCCCCACATATCAGGTATCTGCGTACTCAGGACAAATTGCACAATAACTTTTGCAGTTCAATTTCTCCTGTTACCCTTGGTAAAATAAAAAAAATTGAACCTGAAGTATTTTTTTTATGAAAAAAAGTTAGATGTTCATTTTTTTTTAAATATTCAAAAAAATTCCTGTGACGCACCTAAAGGGTTAATAAACTTCTTGAATGTGGTTTTGAGCACCTTAAGGGGTGCAGTTTTTAGAATGGTGTCACTTTTGGGTATTTTCTATCATATAGACCCCTCAAAGTGGCTTCAAATGTGATGTGGTCCTAAAAATAAAATGGTGTTGTAAAAATGAGAAATCGCTGGTCAACTTTTAACCCTTATAACTTCCTAACAAAAAAAAATTTTGGTTCCAAAATTGTGCTGATGTAAAGTAAACATGTGGGAAATGTTAGTTATCAAGTTTTTTGTGTGCCGTATCTCTGTCATTTAAGGGCATAAAAATTCAAAGTTGGAAAATTGCGAAATTTTCAAAATTTTCGCCAAATTTCCGTTTTTCTCACAAATAAACGCAAGTTATTTGAACGAAATGTTACCACAAACATGAAGTACAATATGTCACGAGAAAACAATGTCAGAATCACCGGTATCCATGGAAGCGTTCGAGAGTTATGACCTCATAAAGGTACAGTGGTCAGAATTGTAAAAATTGGCCCGGTCATGAACGTGCAAACCACCCTTGGGGGTGAAGGGGTTAAAAGCAGCCAAGAAGACGCAGAAGAAGAAGCTTCAGGAAAAACATTGCTGGCATTTTCCTGAATCACTTTCTGCTTTAAAGAGGCAGCAGGTACGCCGAAATCTAAAGATGCTTTGTTCACATTCTCTTATATTAAGGTCCCAGTCATGGAACCTATTTCTTTGGGTGCAGCACCCGGTTACACAAACTATTTTTGGAAGGACTCCAGGTCTCAACAATTCCAATCTACCATACCCATTCTGGCTGCTGTGCTCCCAGCACCCATAACAGGTTATCATATAAAGAATAGCTTTCTGCTTCCTTTGACTTGTAGTTTTGGGTTATTCCCTATGTGCGCTGGTATCTGCTATTTTTCTTGTTTATCTACAGATCCATTTGGATGGCCGTATCACTTTATTTTATGTAATTGAATGGCATTTCAAGCAATCGATTTCTCAGATTGTCCTTTATTAAAACTGCTTTTCTACAAACAACATTTGTGACCTATTTATAGGATAGGAGAGAAATGTTAAATCACTAGACACTGCACAGTAGTACAGTGATCCTAAATCCCTCATTCCTTGCTGTCCATTGTTTGCCTTATGTGAATTAGTGATAGTATCGTCATCAGCTGTAGCATATTGTGTTCTTGACTTATATCATGCATTACGGCATATCGTGATATCAAATTGTACGGCTGCATTCTGGGTTTTATACATATCTTGTGGACAAATATTTTAATGCATTTAAATCTCCCTGGCCGTCCTCATACACAATAGAGGGCTATTTTTTTTTCTTTTTATAAAAAATAAAATTTTAGAATACACTGTCTTTTACATTAAAAAAAATATTAAAAATGTCATATAGCAAGATATTTCAGCTCAATACCTATAACAGACATTGTACCTTCATAAAGCAAAACACAGCATGCAATCAGCATGTGATCGTACCTGTTCTCTTCACACATACAGTTCAGCACATTTTAAATGCTGTGTCTGCCCCCCATAGTTTTCACATCAATGACTGGAGCTACAGTGGCATGAAAGTAACGCTCAACAGATGGGGGCATGGAAAGTTAGTGGGTTGTATTACCAGTAAGGACTACTTCTAACTGTACCTTACATTCTGGGAGACTCAATAATTCTTAACAATTTTGAAAACTTCTGTGCAAAGTGGTTTTAGCCCATGTAGGCATCAGGATAAAGATTGCCCTTAGAAACATTAAACCCTGGGTCTAATATTTTCCCTGTAAAAATTATAATAGATTAAACTGAATAAATAAGTAAGGAAATAATGCATGGGTTTTGTTCCTCCAAAAGATAACAGAAAATAATAATACAAAATATTTGATATTAGATTTTGGCTTTGTACCCTGGCCCAGGCAATCACCTGTAAGCAGGTTGGCGCGATGCAGTGACAAACAGGAGGCAGAGCAAGGGTTAACAAACCTAATTAACAAAGGTACTCCTCACAGGGAGATAAACAGTTAAACTGGGAAGGAAAAAGGGTTAATAGCAAAAATAGGAACAGCTCACTCAGTAAACTTATCGGGTCTATGATTTCCTCAGCCACACATGTTCCAATGAGGGTTGTAGTCCTTGTAGCTGTCGGCGAATTGTCCTCAAGGGAGGGTCCAATAATAGCGATTCATCTTCTGGCGGCAGCGGTTGGTCTGCGGTATCTTCTACTGAGCCCCTAGTACATAAGCTTTTGCAGCCAATGCAACAATAGCTGCAGCAATCTGGAGGTTAAACAAGGGTTGTGATACACTGTCCAGCGGTAAGGTCCGCAGGGTACTGTCCTGTAACTGGCCCTGGGCTCTCTGCACGTGCACTGACCTTACTTTTCTCACAGCTTCCGACTGAGTTTTCAGTCTAAACACGCCCCCACTGCCCGGGTAATGAGGCCTGTCTGGTCCCCCATTCCTTCCCCCGGGAAACATGCAATGCAGCCTCGACAGTTACAGACCTGGCTCAGTGCAGGTACTCGCAGCCCAGTCTTCCTCTTTACACACCTATATCACATGACATCTCAACATATACTGTAATGTGTTAAACTATTTTTCAGAGGTTAAAATGGCCATAACTTTTATTCTGAAAGTATATGACATAGCTTCACATCCATTTCACATAGAATAAGGGGCATGTACAAATCTAGGCGCCATTGTAGTTTTCACATTTGGTGGCTGCAGAGCAAATTGTCTCTTTGGTAAGAGAGAGGACTTGAACTCTAGTGTCACATATTGAATATGGCTGCAGGGAGGACATCAGGAAGTTTTTATATATGTGCAGCAGCAGACATATCATTGGTGAAACAGTGCATCCGCATGGGGTCCAAGAGGTAAGAGGGCCCATTTCCATCTGCAAATCAGGTGGAATTGTGCAATATGATGAGATATTGGACTGCAAAAGGCTCATATATTGTTCTTTACGTGGAGCAAGATTCAACTTTTGGAACGCCACCTCTGTTTCAAGAGACCAATTTGCCATCATCTTCGTGACATTTAGAAGGTCAGTCAGGGGTGTGGCTATCATGGCGAAATTCAGGATAAATCACAGTTAGTATCCCACACTTCTTAGAAATGTCCGAACCTACTTCTTGGAGACAATTTTGGATTGCCTCCACCTTATTCACTTTTTTTTGCCTCATGGGATGATGTAACTCAAGTATTTTGCCTCCTCTTTCCTTGTGAGAAACTTTTTTTTGGTTTATGATAACCCTGCCTTCCTCAGCTAATCCAGTATGGCTTGGACCTTTGGCAGAGGACTTACATAATCCAGGCTGAATATCATAAAATCATTGAGGTAAGCTGCAGCACACTTTTTTGTGAGAGTCTAGGACCTGGTCCATGGCCCTCTGGAAGGTAGCTGGGGCACCTTGCAGCCGAATGGCATTCTGGTATACTGGAAGCAATCGTCAGGTGTAGAGATGGCCTTCTTCTCCTTTGCATATTGGGAAATGAGTATTTGCCAATATCCTTTTGTTAGGTCCAGGGTGGTGATGTATCTGACTGACCCTAGCCTCTCAATGGGTTCATTGATGCAGGGCACTGGATATATGTCAAATTTGGACACCTCATTTAGCATCCTGTAGTTGTTACAGAAATGCCACTCTCCATCAGGCTTTGGCACAGGGACAATGGGGCTGAACCAGTAGCTCTTTGACTCCTCGATGATGCCAAGGTTCAACATTCTCCTTACCTCCTTCTAAATCACCTCACAGCGTGCTTTGGAGATTCTGTACAGTTCTTGGTTCACTCGCACATGTGGTTCTGTCAGGATTTCATGTTCAACAACCTGCGTTTGTCCTAGCAACTCCGAAAACAGGTGCCAGTTCCACTGAAGCAGCTCTTGGCACTGTTGTTTTTGGGCCGGTGACAGTGTTTCTGCCACTGTGACATCCTTGACCTTTGCTTCTGGATTGGCCCCAAGCACATAACTTCCATCGGTTCCTTCTCACCATGGTTTAAGCAGGTTGATGTGGTTCACCTGGTGTTGTTTTCTTCTCCCTGGCTGGTGGAGTTTGCAGTTGACATCACTCAGCTTCTCAACTGCCTCATATGGACCCTTCCACTTGGCCAGAAATTTACTTTAGAATGTGTGGATCAACACCAACACTCGGTCTCGGGGCTAAATTGTCTCTGCTGTGCCAAACCCATTGTAGACCCTTGTCTGAGCCTCTTGTGCTTGAAGAAGACTCTCCTTCACAATCAACATCACTGTCGCAATCCTGTCACATGTACAATGATGTTTCAATGGGGTGTAACCTCTGCTTCCCAGGTCTCCTTCGCAATATTCAGAAGTCCCCGAGGATGCCGTCCGTAAAAAAACTCGAATGGTGAGAACTCTATAGAGACCTGTGGAACTTCCCAAATATACAATATCAGGTATGGTTGTGGGCAATCCCAGTCTTGGTCATCAATTTCCATCACCTTCTTAAGAATGAACCTCTCCACCAAGCCATCCATTTGCGGATGGCACATGAATATCCTGAGTTGGGTAACGGTGCCCTCTGGCAGACTTATCTAAGGGCCTGACAAGATCCATGGCAATCCAGGCAAATGGGACTTCTATAATGGGTAACAGCACTAGGTGACTGTGGAAGTGAGATACAGGAGCAATTATCTGTCAGGTTGGACAGGATCAGCCATAATTTACCATCTCTCGGTGACACCCAGGCCAGTAGAACCTTTACAGGACTTGCTCTTGGGTTTTGTCTGCACCCACTTGCTCACCCAAGACATGAGAATGGGCCAGGTCTAGTACCTTACACCTATAGAGTCCCAGAACTAACAGCTGCTCTAATACTTCCCCTCTCAGTTTATTGACCCAATAAAGAAAATCGTTATTTATTGTGAAATATGGAAACCTGGTGTCAGCCCCCAACTGATGGGCAACCCCATTTATCACAGTAACCATATCCAAGGCCCCTTTTAACGTAAAGTCCTCCATTTGAGCCATCTCAAAATTCCCCTCAGAAGCCCCCAACTTAGGAATCTTGGCCTCATGGACCACCGTCTTGTCCTCATCATCAGCAAGGACACACAGGGAGAATTCATCTGCCTCCAACTACGATATGGATTCTTCATTCTTGGACCGGCTCCTGTCTGAATGACTTGGCACTCATGCCTTTTGCCACAAGTCCCAGACCAAGTTACAGCGTACTGTGCTACCAATGGTTTTCTTGGTGACTATGGTCCCAGTTGGCTCGAGATCATTAACAAGTTCTTCCCGTGTAGTTTTAGGTTGATCTCTCACCTTCCTCATGATCAAGGATAGCCCATGAGGTGAGATTTTGCATGGTGCCCAAGATCGATGTCGATTGAGTCATTTTATATTTCTTCCATTTTCTTACTATTGCACCAACAGTTGTCTCCTTTTCACCGAGCGCCTTATGTATGGTTTTGTAGCCCATTCCAGCTTTGTGCAGGTCTATGATCTTGTCCCTGACATCCTTGGAAGGCTCTTTAGTCTTGCCCATGTTATAGTGGTTAGAGTCTGACTATGT